>NC_043980.1:19511182-19843682 GCF_902150065.1 Myripristis murdjan
AATGAGGCTTTTCTCTTCCTCTTCCTCCACTTCTTGTCATTTTCCCAGAATTACCTGACCCCATTCCCTTCCTCCTCAACCACCACCACCATATATGATATATGAAAATGTGTTTTTCAAAATATAAATACACCCTCCTCCATGTAGTTTCTTTCTTTCTTTCTTTATTTTTTTATGACATTGAATGATATGAGTAGGTTTTGCATATGATTTTTAGAAAATGATTTAAGATGGTTGGTATGTTTAAAGAAAAAAAATGTGCTAGTCTAGGCAAGCCTAGTTGAGCCACAAACCCATATTTTATTTATTTATTTTTTTGTAAGTTAAGGATTCAGTCTTTAAAAATGTGTGCAGCTGTGTTACTGTTTTTAAAAGGATATAAAGTCTCACAGTAACACTTCATTTTGTAAATGTTGTTTTGTATTGTGATGATCCATTTAAGTAGGAGTTGCAGAGGGCTGAATTCATGTTATTTGTGTGAAAACTGAGCTCTCCAGTTTTATGTGATTTTAAACGATGTTTGTGTCATTTCATTATCTTGTCAAAGCCTTGTTCAGCACATTGTACTGCTGCACTTCTCTTTCCCACATCTAAAAATACCAAGCATGTTGGAAAATTGTGCAAGCCACTTAACCACTAATCAGCCAGTGGCCTGCACCTTCAGCTCAGTTCCCTGTTCACAAACATCAATGTCAGGCAACATCAGCTGGGCAGTGCTAGGTAGAGAGAGACTTCGTTAGTATTTAGCAAATGAGGTCATCATCATCTGCTGCCTTTCAAACTAAAGTCTGAGAAAACAAAAATAAAATACAGAACATCTCTGGCTAAAGTAGCCTAATGGTCAGTAGCGAGGGGAGACTGATTAAATGGATCCAGCCACCTTGTGAAAATTCAAATAATAGTGAATACATTGGTAACACTTTACAATGAGAGTACAGCAATTAACATTAGTTAATGCCGTAATAAACATTAAGTAACAGGTAATAAACATTAAGTAAACGTTAACTAACCGTTAACTAATGTGTCTAAGAATCATGTACTAATGCTGTTCATGCTAAGGTATTAATTTATATGTTATTTAAGGGTTATTGTAGATATTAACATTAGTAAATGCCATAATAATCATTAACTAACAGTTAAATAACCATTACGACATTAACTAACATTAACTAACGTTAATTGCTGTACTCTTATTGTAATGTGTTATCAATACATTTTGCAATCACACATAAGACATCTAAAATGAATCATGGTTATCCAACAGCATGGATTAGGGGCCTTTTATAATTTTTTTTAAGGTCCACGTAGACAGTTCAGATGAAATAATGGAAAACAGCAAACCGCCATCTGTTGTTTTAGTCAGAAAAAGACATCCACTCTGCTAGGCCTGTTCTAACAGGCTCTGGTAAGCAATTTAACGCAAAAAAAAAAGATATTTGCTTGCATGCTAGGCGTGTTTCATCATGTTGTGGTGTATCATTTCATAATTTTTCAAAATAAGGTCAAATCACGCTACCTGGTCATTTGAGATATTTCCAGTGCAGCTACAATGTTGTTTGATCTCCAAGATTTCTTTAGCAAACAAAGATAAAAAAAAAAAAAAAAATTATAATGCCAAATCTTCAGGTATTTAATAGTAGCCTGTCAGAATCAAAGATGACAAATGATCCAAGAGTTATGGCTGTAATAATGGTTATAGCTTTTGTCATTGTTAACTACAGATTGATGGCAATTTTCTAAAACAATTTCTAACAGAATGTATAAATAGCCTGAAAGGGGGTCTTCATCAGCAATCAGTGAGGTCACAAAATCTGAAAACCTTTTGCAAGTCATTTGTATATTCAATTTAATTACAGGGAAAGTGCTTGATTGGCCTGGTACTTTTCTTTCATGTTCCCTTTCAATACCACTGTTATATTTGTTGCCATCGCCATTTTCCTAAAGTGGGGCCATAGTACTTGTACACAAAAACAACAGTATGATTTACCTAACTGGGATGGTACGCATTGCAAGCTTCCTGCATATAATGATGCAACCCAGTTGAAGATTATTTGAAAAATAATAATCTGCCATTTTCAGTGTCATGTTTAAGTGTGCGGTATGGCCTTATTGTTAAAGAAATTATCCCAAGGGTTGATCCCCATGACAGCAAATTCCACCTCTGTCCATCAGTGTCAGCGTTCATCAGCGAGGCAAAGAAACCCTACCTGCTCCAGGGGATCCGAAAAGGGCTGACCCTGTGCTCTTTCACTTCTGATGAAATTCATCTCAGGGGGATATGTGAAGAAAAACAAATTCCTAATTACAGTGTTGTCAAACTGGCTTGTGTGTGACACAGACGGGAGACCACACAATTTAGATTGCCAGTTTGGAACTTTTCTTATTAGAAACCTAATTTGTCCTGAAAGTTACATAAACTTTAATTCCAAAGTCTCCTTTAAGCCACCCTTCTACCCAGTATTAAAATAACTGGATATAAGGATTTTCAGCTCACCACACCATGGTCTTCTGGGTTATCCTTTGCAGAGAAGGAGCCACCTGATATTTCCTTTTTAAAATTTCACCAAATCAAGGAACCTGAGGATGTGTCCTGTGCCTCCTACTATAACGAAACAGTCCCAAGCTGTCATATTTTCTCAGTGTTAACCTAATGGAACGTTCCTCACAAATGGGACAGATCAAATGACATGCAAACAACACAGAGCAGGAGAGTCGACACATTGTGTAATTGTAAAATGTAACTGTAAAAATCAGAGCATGATCTGATGAGGGCTGATAGTCGAAATGCGTCAGCTTGTGTTGGCTAGTGCAGTGTTCAAATATGTTGTAAGAAGGACTTGAAGAATGGAGACCTGAGGTATCTTTTGTTTTTGGAGGGCCGCCCTCCCTATTGATGTAGACTACTACCTGCTTTAGGCTGAGCACCCACTCTGAAAACACTGAGACACAAACTTGCCTCCTGTTTGTTTGTGTAGTAAATTATTTCTATTGTGGTTATGCATTCTTTGGATCTGTAATAGTGCATATGTTAACCAAGAAGTTGTACATAGACCCTAGCTTGTAGCTGCATCAAGAAAACTGTTAGACTCCTGACAGTAACAGTATTTCAGAAGAGCACATTGCAGGAGCACTCTATCGCCATTTCAGCCATGATAGTGGGAGGCTGATCACTGAGGTCAAATATTGATCAACTAAGTGACAAGGTACAAGGCATTCTTAAATGATGCCATGACAAATGACACCATTACTCACAGGCCTGTCTATATGTTCATTGACATGTGACGCTTCTGTCCCTTTTGAAGTGCTAATCCATAAGTGTGAGGGCAAAGCTTATTCCCATGATTCCTGACCTTGAAACAAAACACACCTGTGCATCCTGTCTGTTGTAAAACCTTGGTGTAACTCAGTTTCTCTCTGTCTTCTTGATTTTTATCTCTATTACATCTCTCTCATTCTCACTTTTTCTTTCTCTCTTCTGTTGCCCACTGTGTCAGGAGAGTGCCTATATGATGATGATGATGTCATCTTCTACATCAATATGCGTGTGTTCAAATGCACAGTATGTTTACAAAGGGAAGCGATATGTTACTGTAGGCAACTTCAAATACCACTACTACTACTATTAATAATAGTCATAATAATGATATTATATATAAAAATATGATCCTCTTGTGGGCCAGGATTATCTTTGGAAAAGAGTTAACATCAAAGGCTGAGTCTAAGGCCCTGTTTCCACCTTGCATTGACATTCGTCTTGGGTGATCTGATCACAAGTGGACAGCTCTAGGTACATCTTCACACCTGGTATTAGTCCATATGCATCTCGAGTGACCATTTTGTGATTGAATCTAACTTCCCTGCTCTATATGCAAATAAACAAGTACACCGTTACCTTTGCAAAGACCACATGCATTGTTGTTTTTGCCCAGCAGGAAGAAGCAGTGTCTTTCCTGTGGCTGGGCTACTGGAAATGGAAAGAAGAAGAGAGAGAAATTTGCAAACACCTTGGTGTGCCGGCAAAATAAAAAAAAAAAAAAAATGGCAAATTGAGTTGTCCAAGATGTTTGAAGCACTTGTAATGTGTCTGGTGGTGTCTTATATGGGCTTTTCAGAATTTTCAGACGCTGTGTACACTTACACAATTATAGAACCAACTGTAGATGAGTAGATGGCAGAACAAAAGGAGAGCTGGGTCTTTCACCTGTGCTTTAATGGCCACAAAACCTCAGATCAAATTGTTGATGCGAGCACAAAGTCAAGATTGGTGGGGCAGAGTCATAATTGGGACATTCACTGACAAACAATGGCTAACTAATCTTGGCATGCAACATTGCACATTTGATTTAATTTGTGGAAAACTGTGACCGGTGGTACACAAGAGAAGTACACATTTTCATGCAGCCATACAACCAGACAAGAGGATTATGTTGGCAATGTCATACCTCACATCAGGTAAAGACCTGGGGCTCTAGTTTTGCAGACCGGGCGAGGCGGGGGTGCAGCGCAGCTGTGCTTCGCCAACTGGGTGTGGCCAGGTGGATTTTGCAAGTTTGGCACACCGTGCGCAGTGGTGCAAGTATTCTGCCGTCCCTCCTACTGGCGGAAGGGAGGAGAGAAGGCGTGGAGTGGGTTTGACACAGCCGATTCACTTTAACCAATCAAATAAGGCCCTGTCCTTGCCTTTAAAATCCGCTGCGTGAAGGCGTAATGAACATTTACACAATTGACATGGAGGAAGAGAGCAGCCGCAACACACACTCAGGACAATGAGGCCAGTCTTGGCTGCTGGAATGTTGCTGGAGCTACCTGCCATCCATCTGTCCACCCATCCATCCATCCATCCATGCATCTATCCTTACATTCATCTTCCTCATTCCCGTCTTTCCATTACCTACCTGCCTCGCATCTCTCTTTTTCCAGCTCTGTCACTGTCTGTTAAAGTTATTGATTTTTACAAGCAAATATAAATTTAACTGTGAAGCCCCCATTTTTCATGAATGTTTTTACTTCAAAGGATAATCCTCGCCATCTTCATGTAAATACATGTTTGTTTTGCAACTTTCGACTCCATCACTTACTGATGCAACAACACACTAGAGATTAAAACAAAATCCGGTTCATGAAAGCTTTTACATTCGCTGTTCTAAACACCCAGCGTCTGGCAAGGAACTGATGCATTTTACATTGTTGATTAGTGTGGAATATTTATATATATGGAAGAAGAACTGGGTAGTTAACATGAGCAGCGGCAGACGTATCTATTGCATTGTTAATGTGCCTGACATTCTGGACACCTGCCCGTGAGGTTTTGGTAACGTGTGCGCACTGCGCGCCAGTCAGCCAAACTTCCACTCCGCTCCGCCTGCGCTGAAAGTAGACTTGGTTTCAGATGGTGAGCTTTGGGCGCACCTCGGCGAAGCCTTTTGGCATGAAACTGTCACTGCGCCAAGCTGAATCTGTCAGCACCTCCCCCTGCTGCAACGCCACTCCCATCTCAGCGCATCTCGGTCTGCCAAACTACCAAACTGAGCATGCCTCGGGTTGCGCTGCTCGAAACTAGCTCTGTGGGGAGTTCGCCTCACTGCGCCACCCTGTGCTGTGCCGGGAAACTGGAGCCCATAGTCTGAGTCGTTGTGTCCAAATGTGTTTGGGAAGTTTGTCGTGCTATACGCACACTTCAATGCCAGTATATTATTTTGCCTCAAGGGGACAGACTGCGGGAAATTGTGGATGGCTTCCAGGGTAGATTGGGGTTCCTGCAATACAGAAGAACAATAGATGGCTCCCATATCCCCACAGCCCCCTCCAACAATACAAAGGATTACTTCAATCACAAAAGGAGTCATTCCACCATCTTACAAGCTGTTGTGGATCACCACTCAATGAGTAACACACACACACACACACACAGAACACACACACACACACATACACACAGAACACACATGCTGCCACTTGGCAGGAGAAGGCCAAGACTTGTGTCACCCTGATGGTCACTAGGTCCTAATGCACATCTTTTGAGGTATACAGTCTTTGTAATGTATCAAATGGTGTTTACACAGTTGTATGGATTTCTGTTGTATTACACTGTGATAGTATGCTGTTTGCAAGCATCATGGAATCAAAGCAGGTCATTAAAACTAGCATGTTTATTTTTATTTTCCATCAAAAGATTCACCCACATCATCGTTGGAGCGCTGTGAAACTCAGCACTGCTAGATCTAACTGAGAGTGATAACCTTTAAACAATAGTGAGGCCTAATCTAGAAATGTTCTACAGATGTCCTGCATTTGTATATACTGTACTATGCATTAACTGCAGAGATATATAAATCTAAACCCCAAGAGTCTTTATTACTTTTTCCATTTAGGATACACAAAAAATTGGACATACACAGGTGTCACATGTGTGAGACCCTGCATAGCCTCTCCTGAACTGGCAAATGAAAGGATAGCCTAACAATGGACACCTTGCTAGAGAGCAGAGGCATTTCAGTTACACACTGGGTCGAGCTCGCATGCCTGTGGAATGAGATTTTGCAATGCTTAAGGGGAGATGGTGGTATCTATTGAAGAAGATGGATGTCAGCATTTTGAAAGTCCCCACCATTGTTACCGGCTGCTGTGTCTTGCACAACTTGTGCACGTCACAAGGAGAGGAGTTTTGGGGTGACCCAAGGGGGGATGTGGAGGAACCAGCGGTCTTTCTTTCTCATCTCATCGTTGTGGGGGAATTTTGTTCTTTGCAAAATAGCTGTAATTTAGTGATGTTGGAGAGTTTTCGAGCATGAACAGCTCGTTTAAGGTCCTGCCACAGCATTTCAATGGGGTTTTGGATCATTGTCCTGCTGTATCATCCAGTTACCCTTCTGCTTCAGATCATGGGCTGCTAAACGGACATAACCCCTCAGAATTTAGAGAGCAGAATTCATGGTTCCTTCAATGATGGTAACCTGTCCAGGCCCTGGGGCAGCAAAGCATCCCCACACCATCACACTATCACCAACATGTTTGACTATTATTATGGTATGATGTTTTTCTCATGAAATGTTGCGTATGCTTACAAAACAACATAATGGGGCCGGTATCTTCCAAGAAGTACCACTTTTGACTCGTATGTCCACAGAACATTATCAAAAATGGCATAGTGGTCATCAGTGTACTTTTTTGCAAATGTGACGTGAGCACTGGTGTTTCTCTTGGTTATTAGTGGTTTGCACTTTCTCCTATGAATTCCATTTTTGCCCAGTCTCTTTCTTATTGTTGAATCATGAACAAAAACTTCAACTGTGAAGTTGCTAGAGAGGCCTGTGTTTCTTTCGATGTTATCCTGGATGTTTTTGAGACTTCCTTGGATGAGCAGTTGCTGCACCCTTAGAAGAATTATGGTAGGCCAGCCACTTTTGGCAAAATTTCCCACTCTTCCAAATTTTCTCCATTTGGAGATAATGACTCTCACTGTGGTTCTCTGAAGTCCCAGGTCAAAATGGCTTTCTAACTCTTTCCAGACTGATGTTACTCTTCTGGAGTTTCCCTTGATTGTAGCATAGTGACCAAGGCTTGTAGACCTTGTAGCCAACTTCACATTGATACTAAGGTTATACCTGTGTTTAAGTGATGTTAAGATTTAACAGGGCTGGCAGTAATGAAGCGTCTGAAATGTCTGGTCCAGTAGTATCTACAAACACAAGCACATAAAACATTACAGCTAGCTCTCATTAGGTGAAAAAAGCCAATACAACACAGCACATGAACACATTGATAGATTGTTTATTAGGGCCCACTCACATTGGCAAGTTTGAGCCCGTATCGTGCTAAAGCCAAAATCTCCCCCTCCCCAGTCCCCGGCTGGCCTGCACTCACATTACCTTTTTCCCAAACGCGCCCAAGCACGATTGCCCCCGGTGTGCACGTCATCACGTTGAAATACGACAACAACAGGCATGGCCCGACGACATTATAAATCAATGTAGTTCAAATACATCATGTCTTCCTTTTAACTAAAAAACGTTTTCGGTCCTTTTAATCAGACATGGGATGTTTATTTACCTTGACAGTTTCGGAGGTAACTTCCTCCTTCTTCAGAAAGGTCCAACTGACAGCCGGAGCGGCACCTGTCAGATCCGGCAGACCGGGTGACCGGGTGGCCGCACACCGCGCGGTGCCGCGGCCAGTGCCGGCCGGTGCCGACGCGGTGCCGGCCAGCACCAGGTCTGCCGGATCTCCGCACACAGACTGCTGTACTTTCATTATAAACCGACTTTTGTTTATACGCGGTTGCAGCAGCACAACGGACAGCGACACAGACAACATGGTTGATTATTGATTGCACAACGCGGCCATTCGCCGGTAATCGCGCTGCGCACATTAAACAATTTTGCAGAGGCAGGAGGAAAGTTGCCTGATTTACATCCGCGCACTGCGTGCGTGACCGTGCATGTGCTCATGTACGCGCCCGTACCGTGCAGAAGCACACCCCTTCCAACCGTGCCAGAGCGGGGGAAGTGTACTGTATTCAAGCACGATACGGAGCGATCACACTGGTCAAAGAATCCGGATTTTAAGGGCAATCGTGCTTGGGCGCGGATCAAACTTGCCAGTGTGAGTGGCCTCTTAGACACACAACCAATGCCTGTGAAATTTGTTTTTGATAGTTTGTTAAACTCTGCAGCTTTTGTCTTTTGCCATTTTGCCTGAAATTTGTAAGGCACATATTTTCATATTTCCTTTTTTTTTTTTTTTTTTTTTCGATTTCTTATAATTTAATTCTTCTCTTGAGAATTGAACAACTGCAACTGGCCCAATTTCCCCTCGGGGAGTATTTCTGACTGTGATTCTGATCACATGCCAGAGCTGGATTTGTATAATAGCTGGAGGACTAGGGTTTGATTGTTGAATGCATACAATTCAATTTTGTGAATTTCCTTCAGGATGAATAAAGTATCTATCTATCTATCTATCTATCTATCTATCTATCTATCTATCTATCTATCTATTCAAGTTTGTTTCTCAAACTAGGTACACGCTGTCACTATCACTGTCGTCTTTCCAGTTTTCAGCAGGATGCGCTGTCTTGTTTGACATGGCTTCTGTATCTGCACTGGCCTCCATCGAGCTTAACAAAGGCTCTTCTTTGCTGAGCTGAGTCCAAAACCTTTTGCTGGGACAAGGTTGATCTTTTCAAGCAGCCTGTCCAGTTCCTCTTAAAAGGGACACCTCATCCTGTCCCCACCGAACTTACAGTTTGAGTCCTTTTGTTTTTTGAGTAATGCCAAATAGGAAGTAAAATTGCATAATAGGAAGTGAAATTAAATATGTGAGACGGGTCATTATACCTACAATGATGGCTTTCACAAAATTTATTTGAACAATCTGGCAATTAGCTGGTGAGGTAGTGAAATGAAGCTAATTTCCCCTGTCTCCAAAATGTTCATTCACATGGGTCAGAGTTTCCATACAGGTGCGCACATTCTCCCATCAACTTTGTTTTTATAGTGTGTACGCAGTGGTTATAAAGGATGACCCAGATGTGTTAAGGCCCTCTTTTGTAGCATTGGTTCATTTATTTTATTTTTTTTCATGGAGTGGAATCTATTTCATTGTTCCCTCCTCCTCAGTTATCCTCTGTCCCAGCTGATTCTAGCCAATTTCTCCATTTGGATTTCCCGAAAGTCTATGCAAATTAAAAGTATAAACTGGCATTAAACATTAAATATTATCCTGACTAATGGCAAATAAGAATAGAGGGACGGTTTCTATGAATTTTATTCTTTTTCTCATTAAGTATATGTTATTTAACATTGACCTACAAAAACATGTCTGGATTGATGAATAGCAAAGTTGACCATATTGTGCTGAACATGGCAACAGAAGATGTATTTAATTCCTGTTTTTGCTTCACTTTCACTTCCCCTTCTTGTAAACTTTTGTTACGTGCGAATGTCCCTCTATACAGTGTACATAATGCATAACACAGGGGCTGTGGGTTGGCTAAATTAGGCTTGCCCAGTCTTGTTATTTATGCCTACTGCTACACCCTGAGGTAACCATTAAAGATACAGGCTCTGTCTCATTTGAAGCACAGCTTCCCTCTCCCTTGATACACATAGGAGCCTTCCTAATCACATACCTTGTTTGACTTTACATAGCGGGGAATCATTCAAGACAGCCATCCTAGACAGTGTCATGAGATTGTAGTTAATATAACACTTGACCAACAGCCAGAATGCACCTGCTTTTTCAAAAGAGACTGAGTGAAATTATGAAAATATGCTGGTTGGCTTTGTGTGGTTGTTGGCAATGAAAAATGAGCAAAGTTTTTACAGACACCGTGGATACTGTGTTTATTGGATTCACTTTGTTTATCGAACATCAAATAAAGCCTTGAATAGATGCCGCTGCAATAGCAACATTATTGCAAGCTGGCTAAATTATGCAGATGGTCTGGCACAACTTCACCTTTTGGAAGGTGCATGGACGTGTAGGGTAAGAAGAAAAAAAAGGATTGCAGCAACACTTGCAAAACTCAGAAGAACACAATTTATTGTTAAAACCAACACGTTTCAGCATGTAGCTTTATTCAGGGAAGAACAGACAGAGGTCAAGAGGTGGAATAAATATAGAGATGTAGGTGAAAACAGCCAGTCTGTATATGACCAGTGAAATAGTAAGACCACACTCAAGGGTGTGGCGTTCCCTTTAACCCATACATTATTTATGGCCAGCACTCAAGCCATCAGAGTGTCTCTATATGTATTTCACAATTCAGGCTAATTTGAACAGTGAACAAACAACTAATTAGCTAAATTACGCCAGAATGCTCCATTCGACCAGTAAAGTTTTTTGTTTTTTTTTCAGTTGCATTTCAGAAAGAATTGACTGCATTAGACTCCCGACTTAGACTCATTAGAAATGACTCCCCACTGACAATTTTCACATGGACATGGAAATGCCAAAGGTATGCTGTTTGACTGCAATAATATTGCATATCTTGATGTCAGGAAATTTTGTTTCCCAACATCAAATTGTGTTGATGCTGCAGGGTGTTGTGGGATACCCCAGTCTGCTTCCTTCAAAATTGGCCCATGAAGTTACACTAAAAGCATTCATCCCATGTGTGCTACCAGAATATGATGGGTGTCCATATCCATAGATATCCAGTACCTAGAAATGCTACCTAGAAAGGAAGCTTCCTTGGATTTGAGACACAGCCACCTTGTTTTCTGGAAGTAAAAATGGGATATTAAAATGAAAACATGACATGTTTTTAAAAAGTAACTTTAATAATAACAAAATAAAAATAATCAAACAGCGGCAGACTTGATAATAGGCCTTCATTACAGTATGCTACAGCATTGTGAGGAGACACTGAAGTAGAGGGATTTTCACAGTGACTGCTCCCACAGTCTGATAGTTGCAATAAATTTGGTCGGTGAATAGGTTTTATATGTTTCTTGCTCTGCTGTGCTGCTGAATAGTGGGAGGACTGCAGTGTTTCTTCATTTACTCATCACTTGCATATTTAGATTTACTGACTAACATTTACATACAAGAGAGAGCTCCTAAGAATTTGCTTGAGATGCACAGAAATGTATGCTAGAAGTGAACAGAGGCAAAAAGTCGCCTCCTTTGCACAGGGACTTTTAAGTCTGGAACGAAGAATGCTTGCAAATCCCTGTGCCCCATATCACCTGTTGTGACCCCAGCGAGTGTGTGTGTGTGTGTGTGTGTGTGTGTGTGTGTGTGTGTGTGTGTGTGTGTGTGTGTGTAACTGCAGGGCAGCTGTGGCATTTCATCTCCAGAGAATGAAATCCTGTCAGTTCAATCAGCAGAATACAGATGCCATGTGACACTTCACTTCTTCATCTGCTGTCATACATGTAGAGGCAGAATACCTCAGCTGTAAATATTGCAAGAATGCACACACACGCGCGCGCGTGCACGTGCACGTGCTATGCGCGCGTAGCAGAATGAGATTTCCTTGCTGTGGCCTGTAACCTTAGCACATCACATACAATCACATACAGCTGATTAGCCATATCTCTTGTTTCTTTTTTCCTCCGACATGGTTTTCCTCCTCTTTTCTTTTTCATTATACATAAGTAATCTCTCTCTCTCTCTCTCTCTCTCTCTCTCTCTCTCTCTCTCTCTCTCTCTCTCTCCTCAGCTCCCCTCTTCTCTGTCATCTTACAGCATTTCAGCAAATTCATCAGGAGTCAGTCATTGCAGTCAACTTTGATATTGTATTTGCTACTAGATAGTTGGCTGGAAATTGGTATTAGGCTGCGAGGCTGCTAGAGTTTTTATTTTTCTTAATTCTGGTGACTTGGTAACCATGAGTGGATCTCAGCATTGCTGAAACCTTGAAAGCAACCATACGTAGCACTGTCTGACTGTATATCTTGAGTTAACACCTCTGAGGACACCTTACAGGAACCTTACTTAAACCTGCAAAGAGAGCAGCACAGTGAATATAGCCAAGAAAATAGCCGCACAGTTTTTCTATACAATCAGGCATTGCCAATCTCATCTCATCAGGCAAGGAAAAAAAAAAGGTTGCCAGTGGAGATACTCATAATACTCATTTTGTTTAGACTAACTCCTGTATTTTAAATGACCATTTAAACTGTGGTGTGAGATTTATTTGGGGAGCTTGAGAGTGTGAGACAGTGCCTTAAGGCCTGTCTCATGCCAAATTCATGACAGTTGGCAACCTTCACTCACTCACACACACACACACACACACACACACACACACACACCGTGCAGCTATATTGAGCGCACTGCAGGTGAGAGCCAGGTCTGACACATGGCAATAACAGGCCCTGTGTCTTCCCTCCTTGGGGACCACTGCAGCCCCTTTCCATCCACCTCTTCATGTGTTTTCGCCTCACTGATCTTCACACATGGCATCATCTTCAAAGCTGACACAATAAAGCTCCCTCTAAAACTTCATCTGTTTTTGTCTCCCTAGTCAGAGCAGGTTCAGACACTCCCATACAACAGAGCGCTATCAGAGTCCCTTGCTTCAGAAATGGTTTCTCCTCTGGAATTTAACCTGACAGAGGACCAATTTTCCTGACAGGGAAGTGAGACAAGCGTTAACTATATAATACTAATCTGCTGTTATTCCAACAAAGTCACAAAATCCGGCAAATCTGAATACAAACATTGTATTTGATGAAAACACCACTTTCAGAAGAAATCGTTGGTTGGTTTTGTTACTGACACTCCGTTATTTCATCTGCAGTGGCAAGATACTTGTAAATCGAAAAGTTCTTGTGCCAACGTGTAATCGACAACCATAAAGAACCGGTCGACCATAGTTCAGTTTATATTTATTTATACACCAAATCAAATTCATACGGTATAGTACTTTGTCACTATCATGTCTTGAGGGACCATTGAAAGCATAGATAAAGAGAGAATAATTAATCAATCAGTCATAGAAAACAAACACAAACACAAGCAAACAAAACACAACGCAAGGCACACAATAGCAAACTCTATCGGGACACAATTTCAAATATTTCCTTTTACCAAACAGACAAACTCTAAAGAAACCACCTGTGTTCGAACAAAATTCTTCTTTGGGCAATAAGTCCATTAGTCTGTAAAACAACAAATCAGCCTTTTCAGGCCTCAGGAAACTCAGGTGTGGCTTTGCACCTGCGTCCTTTGGTCCCATCCTCTCCCCTCTGCATCTACAAAAACAAGGATTTAATTAGACGTAATTGTAAAGTTTTAATTAGGTGCAGCTGCATCTCTTTGAGAAGCTGGACTACTCCTGGCTCCCTCATGCACACAATCCTCTGAGGCCGCTTCCACTGCTTAAGGGTCTGAAGATTAGTGAGCACCTTCAGTAGAATGGACAGATTTTGAATATTGCAAAGGTATTTTTTCTTCTGCAATGCATATGTGTTTGCAGTCGCAGTTTACACACTTATCTTGCACAATAATTTGAAGCACTTGACCTCATTATACATCAAACATCCAACCAAAATTTGTGGTCGCTAATACACTACTGCAATGATACAGTTTGCATTGCTAGCCATCCTAGTGCATTACAGTCAGTCGTCTACATCAACATGAGTATAATGAGATAATGCATGTTTTTTTTAAAGCCTTTATTAGACCTTAACGTGAGCTTTTTTTTTTTTTTTTTTTTTTTTGGTTTGAAATCAGCTTCACTGTACGCATTTAGAGTAGCTAGAGCTTGCTTGGTAGGAAACATATCAGTTTAATACATTAATGCGGTTATACAAATCGATGGCATGCTGTGATATTCCCTCCAGCAGCCTAACTTGCACCACCCTTGTGGAAGCATGCCTCTTTACGTCTTGCTGTTTCATTGACCAGAGGGTATTCATGTGAAAACATCATATAATATATATTAGCCAGTATTATACCTGTGGGCATGTTGTTTTAAACATCACTTTCATGTGTCTCCTTGTGGCTTTCATCTAGCTCTGAACTTTGTTTCAAGGAGGAGCTCTGTCCGGTCATTACTTTGCTTGCCATTGTGCTATCTGCCCTCTCGTGTTGAGAGATGGTCTATCGGTGGACCTTTACTCACATTTGAGTGAAAAACCAGTCAGACCATCGTTTGTCTCAGAGTTAACTCTCTGCTGACTTATCTGATCATTGACAGCATTCACAAAACCATGTATCTGTAAAAAGTGTCACTCGGGATCAGTTTTTTTCCCACTGACTCTCTGCATTTTTCATGACTGCAGGTTATGCATTGAATTCATACGAGGTGAGCTTCTCTCTTCGGTGCACAGTGGAGGTCAGAGGTAAGTGAGAGTATGATTAAATTGCAAATTTTTGCTCAGCAGCAGTAAGAGAAATGCACTGATCATTGTACTATATATTTTACTCAGACTTAATTGCATCCCACCGCAACTTCAACAAAAACTTTTAACACCTTTTCCTGTTAATGTCAATAGTGTATACTGTGCTGCACATGACCTCTGTCACAGTATACTTCTAAATATGTATAACATCTGTCGTAGTGTGTTGGTAATACCCAAGTTGCCCAAATAATGTTTGAACATGTGTGTATTACTTTACACTGTCAGTAGCCAACATATTCCAGGTTAGGCTGTGCATTATGGCAGTTTCATCCCTGGCACTGATTGCTCATTGTACTACAGTATTTTCTAAGCTGTCATCATGTCTTACCAACACTGTTACCAAGGCAGAAGTGATAAGAATAAATAAATAAGGGCCTGGTAAACCCTAGTTAATCTATGCTGGGAGAAAAATGTTCAATTTCTACGTTTCTACTGAGATTTTTTTTCTGTGAACGCTCCCTAAGCTACAATTATTGACCAATTCTTTCAACACTGGGTAGTACATGGGTCATGGTGAGGCCACAACACCAACCGATTTTCGTTGCCATTGCAGCTCGTACTGGGATAAACACCCACGCAACTGTGAGCGACGAGATATTCTAGTTATTGTCTTACCATACACTTAACTTACTTCTGTAACTGTTTCCTATGACTTCTTTATTATACTGCCATATGACTTATTTATCTTGTCCTTTCAGAATCATAATGAAAAATCTCATCAAATGATCAATTATGTATTTTATATATAGTTTTATAGAGAATTTTTGTTCATATCTGAATAACAGGAGACTCAAGTAGAATTATATTATACAGAGGTTTATTAAAACTAAAAGCCAAACTATACAAACTGCTCTTCAGTGGTTTCTTTGGCAGCCTGTCCATTATGCTCACCTAATATATTAAGCTAAACCTACAACAAAATAACAAACTGTTCCTGCAAAGTTATTTTGTTAAAACTGCTGGAAGAGAGATCCAAAACATTAGCTGCACATCAGGACCAATAGGTACTTACTTCATGCTCTTTTATTCAACAAACTGCCAAGTGATGCAGCAGATGTTTCAGATGCTGTCTCATGTCCATCTTGTTTAGATTTGCCTCACAGAATCAGAGGCAGTCAGGACTTGTGTTAAGCATCAATGCACAGGATGGAGTGCTTGTCATTGATCCCTGTTGGTCACGACTAGGTGGTGCAGAGATGGCTGCTCCATGATCACAACACAATGACACAAGAGTGTACAAAGCAGAAAGTGCAACGGGAAACAGGACTTGAACGTCCCCTGCCTCATATACACAGAAATATACACAGACTCTTATTGCTTGGCTTTTCTCAGTTGTCTTCTGCTTCCTCTTTGGAGTACAAACAATAGTTGGGCTATTTTTAAATTGAATGCCTCTCTGTGATAGCTATAGCCAGGATATAATCTGAGGACTTCTTCTGGGGAAAACTTAAATGTGTAAACCTAGGGACCAAAATCTCATAGCCACGAATGTCATTTAAGTACACACTGTATATGACAAAGCTCCTTCATTTTCAGAATCTATATATATTATAACAAGACTACAGTGTGGTAGTAATACTATTGAATGAATGGTTTATTTCAGCCATACTCTGTAAGGAAAAAAAGTAACAATTTGTGTAAATATGCAACTGTCAACACTGTCATAAATTATTAATTTCTGTATCAATTATGTATAATCAATCTATGCCAACAAAATTGTTTGTATTTATTTTTTAATAAATCTGGAAGCATATGGGGCTTACTTGTGGTCTCACAAAGACCTATCAATACCATGAAAAGAAACCGTCTTCAGGCTTTACTGAAATACAGCAACCAAATAGTTATGTAACTAGCTTATACAAAATCATAGCCATAAAAAATATGAACAGGAAAAAACCTGCACCCGGCCAACTGTGTGTTAATATGAACTGCGAGACCACCCAGCCCAGCTAAGGGCCACTGCTCAGTCAGTTATAAAATGAAAAAGGTTTTATGAATTGGTAAATCTGTGCAATGAATGAACCACTAAAGAGTCAGTTACAGCCATTTTCACTACTATGTGCCATATAACAATGAAATAAAAATCACAAAACAACAACAACAATCATCATCATCATCATCATATTCTGTAATAGTGAAAAATTCAAAGCTTCCTGTGGAGGAAAAATATCTTGTCTGTGCTCTCACTAAAAGTTCCCCAAATTGTACTTTACGGAGATAAGTTGTCTGGAACAACGGGGAGGTGCAACATCCTCACTGTACTGAATAGACTCAAGAGACATGGACTCTTCAGGCAAACAAATTGCCCCTGTAGTGTCTATCAGCAGAGCCACTGGGACAAGAAAAAGGAGAAAAAAACAAAAAAAAAAACAAAAAAAAAAAACAGCTTCACTCATGCCAAATTACCAATCAGAGCACTTAGACTGTGCCTAGAAAAAATGTCCTCCCTTAAAGAAGTTGGCAACTACCAAATATACCCCAAAGTCTAAAAAAGTTAAGAGAGAGATTAAATAGCTGTAAAACCAGACCATCCACTGATCCATGTGTTTGCATGTTTGTGTTTGCAGTGGAGGCACTGCAGCAAGGTGAAATCACAACAGACGGTCGACTGCTGCCCCAGGAGGTTATGACAGTCGCCCACCTGATGGCAAAATATGCCTTCTCCATTGTCCTGTACTTACGCTCATGCTGTGCGTTTACAGCTAATGTATGGCACTGGGAGGGCAACACCCATTTTGTGGGAGAGGACAGCCCCTGGCCCTCTGTTTGATGTGTCAGTCTATTCTTTCCCCAACACATGCACATAAAAGGCCTGCATTTCTCTCTCAAAGACCAGCTGATACTGTACTGCTTAGTGGAGAAAATCTGAAGTTCCTTTCTGGGTGATTCCATAGCAACCCAAAATGACTGCTGTCATAAGTATCCAAGGGCGACGTGCCCACAACCCAAGAGGTACCCAGACAATCTACCTCATTCTGTCCAATTTCACACTTCCTTGGGTTTGCCGTGAGCCCTGCCTGCCTCAAGGACTCCAGGAAAGCCCTCAGATGCCACATATGCTGCCGCCAGCTGCTGCTATAGATTATGATGTCATCTACGTAGGCAGCAAAATATGAGCCATGAGGGTGCAGTTCAAAGAAGCATAATGAACTGGTACAACCTGCACAGACAAGAGAAAGCTGTTTTCTCCTTACATTCTGACAAGGAAATCTACCAGTTGCCCTTGGTCAAATACAGTCTTGAGTAAAAGCAAGTTTTGCTTGACTGATCCAGCAGTTCATCAGCCCTGGGCATTGAACAGGCATCAGTTTTGGATGCCACATTGTATTTATCTTCATGTGGACTATCTATGATAGTCCACACATGACTGGACAGTGCCATAATGTCTGGGCCAGACGTGTTACCTCTATCTTTGTGTGACGGCTGCCTCATTGAACCGATGCAGTGCAGCTACTTCACTGTATTTTCACAGAGTTTGCCTTTGATAACGCCCCATATAATTTTTTTTAATACCTCCAGAGTGGAAAACTTGCATGTTCAGCATCCTCGAAAACCCACACAGCCTCCACTTTCTTGATGTAATTGCTAAAATGGTTTGCAAAAAAGATTTTTCATTTCTGACATATTCTATAGATATTAGTGAAAGGTGTCAATCATGTGATGCTGCATAACTATAAGCAGATCATTTTCTCCATCTATTTTTTTTTTTGCTAGGAGCTGCGTGCCTCACGCAGAGAAAATAGGCTCCACGCCGAAACTCTAGCTGGCGTGCTGCTTCAGCGAGGTTTGAGCTGAGGCTGAGATGTGCCTCTCATGCAGGCTGTGTGCCTCTCTAATCTGTTAACATGGGCAGCGAAATAAAAATCAAGAGGTTCCGCAGCGCACACATGCAGTGCTCAGGTAGGGGCGTGAGGCTGGAGCACGATCATGATGCAGCTACACCAGCTGTTCATGGGCTCTTGTTATTCTCATTTCAGGCATTTCTTTTAATATAGTTTGAAGTCACTTTTGGTGTATTGAGCAAACCTTTCAATGTTCAACTGAAGTTTCCCTCTCATGTTTGGGCAAGTGATAATGTGTCAGTGCTGCTAACCTGAGGGGGAATCTCTGTGTGGTGCTTTATCAGGGTAGTACGTCTTGGAAAGGGAGAGAACCGGTTTGCACAATGGTTTCGCAATGCAAATTTCCTTGTTCTCTTGCCTGTCGAGCTGCTGTGCATGAGAAAAGGCAGCTGGCATCCTCATAGACGAATCCCCACAATCAGCACTGATGTCTTTCTGGTGTCAGGCAGGGTTAGTCAAAGACTGTCTTCATTACAAGCTGAAAAATGTTGGAGAACACCGAGTATGGGCTGTCATCTGTGCCTCCCCTGTGAGCAGAGGAAGCAATCAAAATTGCCCATTATGCTTCTGGGGATCCCAGTGGCCCAGCTGGTTCCTTGAAGACCTTTTGGTTGGCTCTGGGGTAAGTCACCGATGCATCATGGAAAAGCTCTGAAAGACAAGAAGCTGGCAGAGGTAGAGCGCCTAGTAGGTAGGTGCATGGCAGTATCAAACCACTTAGAAAAGCCTTATCTGTCTACCATTTTGTGTGGCTCCTGGTGATGTTGTTGCAACCTTGCTCTCCTGCATGTTAGCAAGGTCAAAGACGAGCCAGCAGGGACTCCAAAGTCCATGGATGTGTCCTTCTATTAATTAATTAGTTTCAATACTACTGTGTTATTCACCCTTATCCAAGATAGACACTACAGAGAATAAAATTGTGATTCAATCTATAATTATTTTTGCACCAAATGATTCCAGGTAACAAATAGGCAAATTCAAAGCATATCGCCAATGCTTGAGAAATATTCCCCTTTTTGTGGAGCAAAGTCCAATAGTCTGTAAAAGAACGTGCAGCCTTTTCAGGCTTCGAGAAACTAGAAAGGTGCACTGGTCTGGTCTCAGGTTAGCAAAACAAACATTTCATTTTTAAGAAAATATTAATTGCAGATCTCTGCATTGACTGGCTAGGTCAGTCCTGGCTCCCTGTGTGTGTCTTTCTTCTCCAGTCTGACACAGTTCCACTACAAATTTTGGCACACAGTTTCTGTAAACAAAATATTGATCAAGCTCGACCAGTTGCTGACAGATGGTGCCTAATGCATGTCACAGTTTTGACAGAAACTCCTCTTTCTTATCTCAACACTGAGGCTCTGTCTCATGCAAAAGGTGGCCATCTTTTCCTTGATACCGAACTAGGAACTGTCTTAGGCACCTTGTTTGGAAAGAGGTAGCAGAATTTTTTTTTTTTTTTTTTTTTTTTACTTAGATAGTCTTCACGTGATTGGAGTTTGTTAGCAGGTAGAATTGTACACTTCTTGGCCATGAATGATGCCGTGGATGTTGCATAATTAGTTAATCAACCAAAATAAACCTTGATTTGATCAAACAAACCAAATTCAGAAACATCATAGAAATAACAGATTGGACTAAAATGAAGCAGAAAATAATTACTTTTTTGTTTTTTTGAGAGCTTTCACATTAAAATGAATTGAAAATGTTAATGTAAGCCTATGTTATTTATTTTTTATAATGTAATGTTTTCTGTAACGAACATTGTGTAAAACAGGGTGTCATGTTTGCCATTGATTTTTGAAGATTCTTGGGGATTTTTTATTGTTTATCTGTTCTTGTTTGTCTTCTTGTTGTTGCTGTTCTCTTCTTCTTCCTCTTCTTCATTTTCTTCCTCTTTTTCTGTGAAATTGCAGGGTGTTGTGAGATTTCCACATAAGGAACCTATCCTAACTGTGTTTGACACTCTACCAGAATCCAAACTACCAGAATCCTACTAAAATTACCATAGCAGTCATTCTGACCGTTCATACATTATTTGCAAAAAAAAAAAAAAAAAACACTCAATAAAATATTAGGATAAATGCACCTGTAATGTTTGGACAGGAAACAAACATCAGGACATGGAATTTAAATTCCAATGAATGTGAAAAATTCTTAGTTTGACAACCACAGAAACTGCTATTATAATTTCAGATACACATTTAAATTAGATCAATAGTCTGTCATTTCCTTTTAACATAAAAATAAATTCACGTCAAATTTGAAAAAACAATCAAAGTGAGTGAGCTGACACTGGGCTGGGTTGTATTCCAGTAAAATCTGAGTTTCTTAACCCTGAAACAGCTTTCAGTTCCAGACAGATCTCTGTCTTTGTCACTCATGTCAACCTGTCCTTGCTTGCTGGCAGGTTTCCTTCAACAAACCGTGAGTTTCTCTGTCCCAGACAGGCTGTTTCATTTCCACATTGATTCAGCTCACATCAAAGTGCATGTTGAAGCACATTAATTAGCAGAGGTTTACTTTTTGTCAGAATCACAAACGTGGCTGGATATGTCTTTGTTACTCAAGGAAAGTTACTGCTTTTATGCATGATGAGAAATTTCTTTGAAGAGTGGTTTTTGCCTTGACATTCAGATATTACACAGCGTGAATTCACGCTCAGCTCACTATGAAACCTGTGCATGTCCTTCTTTTTGCGAGTTCTTCTTCATCATATTCTTTTTTTAACAACACTGTGACTCTGTGCACACAAGACAGCTGTCTCTTTGTTAGAGCAGTTTCTGCACTGAAATATTTATTGCAAATAATGTGTAGTCCCAAAAAATCAGTATGGAGCTTTAAACACGTACGATTGATGAATAATTATCTCTGTCACTCATGATGTGATTGGTCACACTGATGGATGTTGCGACTGTGGTCATATTCTTGTGTTCTTGTGCTTATTTTTATATACTGGTTGTGTACATCAGGTATAGGTGTGTGTGCGTGCCTGCTCCCATGTAAACAGGTGTGTGCGGGGATGAGGAGATGATTGGACTGGCTCTGAGCCCTCAGTGTTGATTGGCTGGTCCAAGAGGATGGCTGCTATATAAAGGGCAAGGAGATGTTAGTGCTGTGCTTGGGAGTTTCCTGTCCTCTTTATCTCCTAACCAGTCATTCTTCTTGACATTTAGATTGAAGTTCTGTTAATGTGATCAGTATTATCATCAGTATTATCTTCACATTATGAATAAACTCACTTTTGTTGTATTGAGCATATTCGTCTTTGTGGCTGCTTGGGACTTAGGGAGGATAGGGCTTTCTCATGTTGTGTGTCAGATAGCCCTAGATTAGGTCTTCATGTTTTATGTTATAGTCAGATCAGATCCAGAGTGCAGAAGCCTGTACCATAAAGCTGGATTTCGGCTTAGTGAGCTAACTTCAGGCTTAACCCTGGCTTTTCTGTACCATAAAGGTGGCTTACTTTTTATCGGGGTATGTTGCCATTCCTCGTATTTATTTCAGATTATTGTCTGCTCCTCCGTCGTAACGTATGCGGCTCAGGTGGATTTTGCCTTGTCTGCGATTGGTCGCATGCAGCAAACACCGCCCTTTTTATGTGAGCGTGCACAGATCTAGATTGGGAAAGCCTGGGTTGAATTAGCGAGTTGATAACCAGCTTTATGGTGCCAAAATTCCGGAGTGCAGATGTCTGGTTAAGTGAAGCCAGATAAGTAAGAGAAACCCCAGGTATGTTAATCCAGCTTTATGGTACAGGCCTCAGGTCACAGGTTTTCCTGCTGATCATTGGGTGCACCTGTGTCATTCTCTCCAGCTGCTGCTCGTTAACCTGGCTGGGGGGGTTTATGAAGAGGGAGCTTTGCCTGCTCAGGTGGGTGTGGGAAATCTGAGTTGTGTGCGTGATGGAAGTTTGAGTTTTTTTCTGTTTGTTTGTTTTTGCCAGTTTTTCATTTCCCCTCTCTCTAATGACTCCCACTTTACTTTAGTTTGGGGTGAAAATCCTTAGTTTGTCTATCATTTAAGTCAAGTCAAGTATAATTTATTTGTCCCAACTTGGGCAATTTGGTTGCAGACAGGTATAAAAAAGACATAAAGGACAACATGTTTCACACACATACATTCCACAGATCACAGTCTCACTGAATATATAGAAAAACAGTAGTGCAACAAGAGGCCATCTCAGGTAAAAGTGTCAACCACATAATCTCCGACAACAACAAAACAACATCTTCATCATCGTCATTCATTATCAAACTCATAGTTATCGTCAACAACATCATCAAAATCATAATCATCATCATTACAATCACCACTAACATCATCGTTCCACCAGGTTCAGCTCCCTGATGGAGGTGGGGATGAACGAATGTCTGTACCTGTTCTTTTTCACCTGAGGGGCACATAAACGCACACCGGATGGGAGCCAGACATACTCAGAGCTAAGAGGATGACTGCCGTCTGCACAGATACTCCTAGCTTTCCTTATTACTTGCCTTTTAAATAAACAGTTCAGGTCAACAAACTTAGTCCCCACAATCATTTAGATAGAATCGGGATGGCTGTGGGGAGTTTTATCGCATGTCACCTTTTTAGATCCTAAAGGGCCCATTGTGTTTTGGTTTGTTCAAACCTGTGCAGTGTTTTAGTTTCCCAACCCGACCCCTGTCCTTCAGGTTACACTTCTCTGGGGAAATGTAACAGTTATTATTTCAGAGTGAGCAGGATTGTGGTGCTCAGTGGTAGACTGAAAGTGAGTGTTGAAGCGGCGCCCCGGTGGCTGACCGGTTATGAGCGCGCACCATGTACCAGAGGCCTGTACTATAAAGCTGGATTAACATAGCCGGGCTTTCTCTTACTTATCTGGCTTCACTTAACCAGACATCCGCACTCCGGATTTTCGGTACCATAAAGCCGGCTATCAACTCGCTAATTCAACCCAGGCTTTTCCAATCTAGATCTGTGCACGCTCACATAAAAAGGGTGGTGTTTGCTGCATGCGACCAATCGCAGACAAGGAAAAATCCACCCGAGCCGCATACTTCACAACGACGGAGCAGACAGTAATTATAATTATAATAATTAATGTGTCTCCCACTCAGCCATAAACTCCTGCAGAGGAACTGGCCCTTTCTCACAGTGAGGACCGACCCTTGCTGGAGGTCTGCCCTCAATTTGAGTTTCATCAGAATCGTCACTTTGATTCAACTGGTTTTGATATTTCATTTTATAAACCATCTGACGCCTCGTGTTTATTCTGCTGGCTAAAATATTATATCACTGTCACTTAAAGACTGTAAAACATTTGGCATCAACTCTCATGTGGACTTTTCAGGGCAGACACCCAGACTAAATATGAGCAAACTGATGGAAACCTAAAGGAGACCAGAGGCTGGCGTGTATTTTATTGGCGTGTGACTTTTATTTAACCCTCTGAATTAAATTCCCCTCATTTATTTTCGAAAACATTTGTTAAAAAATTATTACATCAGTCTACAAGATCAATTTTTGGTTGGGCAGTGCAGAGTCATAAGTTAAAAAAAATAGAAGAAGAATTGTAAAATGTATTAATTTTAATTTTATAAAAGAAGAAGAAAGGGAAAATGGGCAGGGCATTTTCCAAGAGAGCTGATTGGTCAGTAGGTGGGGCTTTTCTACCTGCTGAGCTCTTATCCTGAACTTAGCCTGCTCCGGAGCAGGTTAGGTGTTCAGCATATGTTACCACAGCAACATAGCCCAATAAAAAGTAAGCCACTTTTATCGTACAGAAAAGCCAGGGTTAAGCCTGAAATTAGCTCGCTATAAGCCGAAATCCAGCTTTATGGTACAGGCCTCAGGGCTTAGTCCTGATCGCGGCGAGAGTTCGGGTCCGGCCTCGGGTCCTTTGCTGTGCGTCATTCCCTTTCTCTCAACTGCCTTTCCTGTCTATATCTACTGTGACTGTCAAATAAAGCAGAAATGCCAAAAAAAAAAAGTCTAAGGTATTTTAACCTCGACTCCTTTTCAAGTGCAAATCACCAAACATTATTACTGGACTATATTTACTAAATGTGTCATCTTCATTTGCTGGCCCCTTTTGTTTTGTCACCAATCAAATTTAAAACTCAACACAAGGTTTAAAACGCAATGTAGATTATAGCTCAATACATGGTCAGATTCCACAACTTTATCACTTAAGGAAATTAAGGAAATGTAGGTCTGGTGATTAATTAATGAACGACACTGAATAAAACTTTGTGTTAATCTATAGACACTTTCTCCACTCTGACTCGGGCCCAAAATAAATTACCACATAGACTTGAATTAAGGGAAACTGGACTTGTTTGTAGATTCTTGAAGCTGTTTCATTTCTCATCCAAGACGCTTCTTCAGTTCTGGCAGACTGGAGAGTCCCAGGGCTTTGACCTGTGTGGGGACATTCTCCAGGTCATTGGCTTGTTAGCGCTCCTCCCTGTTGTCGACCATCTGTGGAGAACCTCCCCAGACATCTAAGATAAATTTGCATTGTCCGCATACAAATGCATTAATATTTCTATGTCTACTGCATTAAAATGGAGGCTCTGGCTTTTTATTTACCTGTTGCCAAGCTGAATGGTAGTATCAGAGCTCCACTAATGATGGCTTTTCTCATTCATGCACAAGCTTCACTCGGATTGAACATACTCAGAGTTGATTGAACTGACTCTGATCAGCTGTTCTGGAACCAAAAACTCGGAGTTTCCCATCTCAGGGTTCATCAACTCAGAGATCAGGGCTAGAATCACTGTTTTGTTAAACCTGCTTTCTGGAATACCACCCTGTGTGTCTCCAGTTATTTTGATCCTTTGATCCTCCTAAGCCTCCAATATCAGATTTTAACTTGAAGTGTGCCATTACATGCAAAGTGTTATATTCAGATTCAGAAGTGTTGAAAACCCTCTCGTGTTGAGTTTGTCAGCTCTTCAAAGCAGTGATCAGAACTCATTTCAAAGGCAGGTAATGCACCACAATACAAAATGATCCTAGCTACAAACTTGATGAAGAACCAGCAGTTTGTCCTGGGGGTGGGTTTAAATAAATAAACACTCAAATAAGCATTGATGTCTCTCACAGGTCTGCATTACCACATTCATATTAAATAAAATTAAAAATGAAATAAAACACACACATACATTCTGATAAATGTCTTGGGAAAGTCAAAGCTGAAATTTTGGCATTTTCTCCTTTCTCAAGTTTCTCACCAGTCTGAATGACTGACTGACTGACTGACTGACTGACTGACTGACTGTGTAGAGCGGGATGAACAGCACGAATGCTAAGAGTGTGAACATGTTTTCTCCCCAACTGCTACAGTCTTTTTGACATGAGATCCTATGGGAAGAGACCACATTGTGGTCACACAGCAGTTGCTCCATGAAAAGCATTTTACCCGGAGTTTTTAGAAGTTGAAGACAGCTGAACTTTTTCTGAAAACGTGCTATGACGTCAACCACATTTGCTTGGTCACGCAGCCAATCTCGGCCAAGAATGCCTGGGGGGAAACAGGGGGCAACTCGTGGTGTTGTCTCATCCTGAAATGTGTGCACTACTGTGATACAGGATGAGATTGGGTAGCTTGGCAAATATGAGATGTCTTATAGCATCTTCATGTAGACGTTTATGGTATCGACCAGTAACAACAGAAGTTATGAATCATTTTGTGTTTGCATGCAGATGCAGATAAGTTGATGACTATGGTGGAATTACAGAGTTGGAGCTGAAGGTGCAATTGAGACAAGATTTTGTCTGTTTGTCTGGCTGCTTTGCAGCGAACAGAGTGCTGACACATCCTGCTGCAACCTAACTGGTCAGCGGACAAATCAACTTGTTTTACCCTCTCACACCACAAGAGCAACAAAGAAAAATGTCACTTGTTTGAAAATGGTTTGAATGTCCGAGATGGTCCCACACTACATCGGGAAATTGGGATGTGACGAGCAGACCTTCTCACACTGTGCAAGCAATGTTTTCATTCCAGTCTTGACTACTGGTCTCAGACTGACTGGGATGACTAAATCAGCTGTGATATCAAATAGTGTGCACATGGCCTAAGTGTTTGTTTCACAGTACTGTCGGCAATAGAAATGCCAACTGTTAACACGATTTTGATTATGCTACTTCAGCCTTCAGTGTGTGCCTCTAAAGTCAGTGCTTACTGCAGCAGCCTCTTCCTCACCATGTTCAACAGTGTTTACAGAAAATCTAAACAATGCAGCTGTTTTGTTAAAATCAACTGAACCAAGGCAATGTGTAGGCCGGCTATGTCTCCTAATGCAAAAGCACAAAAAGCAATCTGGAGAAAAAAAGTGTGTTCATACCCTAACTAATAAAGTTGACAAGGCACAGCAACAATTAAATATCATGATTAATTCAAATCTGTGTAATAATTATTCATCTAACACATTCTCTTGAAATTTGGTTCTTTTTAAAAGTAATAACATTATCAGCAGCACAGGCCAGGCATAATTCATGCTTTGTGTGTAACTGGGAATGTCTGACTGAGGTGATAACTAAAATGGGGAAAATGGGGAGGGTTCTCTCTTCACTGTTCATGTAATGATGATCTTGTACTGTTTTTTTTACACTATTAGCAACCTAATCTGCTTTGCTTTGCAAATTTCTGATATTGTTTTGCTAGTCCTTCTCCCAGGTAACGATTGGAATTACTTCACTTCCCCAACCCTCAGCCCTCTCAAGCTACATCCTATTACACAACAAATCAAGAGACGACCCAACAATTTACCACATCAGATTATGTTTACATCCCTGTTTGCGTCCAGTTCACTCCATTAAATATTAACACAACCAGAGGCGAGTCATTTCCACTCGCCCCACCCAGCGAGTTGTGACCTGCCTGGGTCATTGAGAAACAGCAACGCCCCGGCCATTTGTCATCTCTTAAAAACAAATTGGGGTGGGAGTGGGGGTGGGTGGGTGTAGGGGATGAAGATGTTCTCCAGTCTACATTTGAATAATGCATGCCATTGTTGTAGAACAGCCTTCTCTAAAACAAAACAAAAACAAAAAAACTACATACCCCCACAGGCACAAACAGAAAACATCTGAGTACAATGAGGTACACGGTGGTACATAATAGAGACTCAGGTGCTCTTACTGAGGGGTTTTGTTGTGTGTGTGTGTGTGTGTGTGTGTGTGTGTCTTTGCATATACATGTTTTAAAAACAGGAAATTACACTCATTTTGTATTTGCCATGCCAGTGGGTTGTGATACCATCTACGGCATGTCTGTGTGACACAGTGATGACTACCCATCGAGTGACCACTCATCCGCCCATGCTTTCTCATTTGCAAACCTGAAAGAATTCCCAGTGGGCAGCAGATTATTACTGCACAGGTAAAAGAGAAGAAAAGGGGGGAAAAAAGCAATTGAATATATCAGTATTTCCTCATTTTCCACTCGATTGTGACAGTGATTCAGCAGATCTAACTCTAACACTTGATTTATAATAGTAAATGTAAATATTTAAAGGTGCACTGTGCAAAATTTCCTGAAGTAATGAGCCTTTAGAGTCAACTGACCCTAATATGTGGAATCAGGATGGAGAATAAATTTTTATGACTGACTTGCTGATGAGATTCTGCTTAGACTTTTCAGGGAGTCTGCAGGCTCTTAAAGTCTTGAAATGTCTTAAATTCAATTTAGTAAATATGACGTCCAAAAAAGTCATCAAGTAGATAATAATTTACACATAAACATGTTATATAATTTAATTTATCGTTCTTTTAATTTCTCTTTTCAAAAATTTTTAAAGCTTTTCTGCATGAAATTCCACATTTGTGATGTAACAGCACTCTAAACCTGCCACTGACCTGAATACTATCTTTTATATTGACATGCTACACTTAACCTGTTGGGAAAATTCCTGTTGCAGATTACTCACTTAATGCTTACCCTCATACTTTTATTTATTTATTTATTTTTTTATTTATCTTAAAGGTCTTAAAAAGCATTAAATTTAACTCCTGATACCTACAGACACCCTGCATTTGTCCTGGATTGTCCTGACAGACTGCATGCTTCATGCCTCAATAACCTTTTTACATCTCCATGGCACATACTCACATTTTGCACTCTCGAAACCATGTCTGACTGCTTTTATAATCCTGTCCTTGACACGCTATTGCTGATTATTCAATCATGTAGGGTTAAAACCAAAACCTCAAAGGCTTTGAATCACAATTGTGGCCATTTTTGACCTTGACTATTTTTTTTTCTCTCCATCATATCATGATCCTGGTCAAAATCCTGTCAGGTGCTTGACCGTTGAGCAGGGCTCTCAAACCACACGCTATTGAGGGCTGAGAGCATGCAGGTTTTCATTCCAACCAAATTTTGCACCATGTGATTTTTACTGCTGAGTACATCTTCAACCACAGAGGAGAAAATGATCAGTTAAATAACGTTGGTACTCTTTGGTTGGAATGAAAACCTGCACAGTTTTTGGCCCTCCATGGTTTGAGACTCTTGCTGTAGAGCTACTTCTATGCTGTTGGCCAGCATGTGTGGCTGTTCAGTACTGTCCTAATGGTCCAAAACTCAACTACAAAAATAGCCAGTGCACGTCTTTTTCAGCTCAGATTGCTCTAATTCACTCTATAGTGACATTTCTATTTCGCACATTGATTACTTGCTCTGTAATGAGACATGTTGGTAAAAAGATGCAACTGAAAATCATTACAATCATGCTTTTCTCATATGGAGTTGACGCTACATTGGTTATTACATTAGTGCTTCTTGATTTACTCTTTTCCAGCCAGCTTTGGCCATGTGTGCTTTACAAATGTGAGACAAGAAATAAGAGGCCATTTGGTACCAGTTGGTACCATTTGTGGTCACTTCACCAGTAGTATGTCCATGTTTTTAGGCATTGTCCAGGCTGTTTCATTGATGGTGATTTTCTCTGCAGCCGCCTGGATTTCCCAAACCATGCTTCAGTTCCTCAAAAGCAGGACATTAGTGTTTTACAAGAAAGAAAGAAAGAGAAAGAAAGAGAGAGAGTTTGGGGTCGCTACAATGGCCATTATAATTATTTCTCATTATTAGAATACAACCAGAAAATAAGGAAATGTGTATGCAGTGTTAAAAAAAAAAAAAAAAAAAAAGAAAAAAACAGTTCTATATGGGTCAAACTTAGGGCTGGGCATTGTTAAGAACCTTACGATTCGATTCGATTTCGATTCTTTGGGTAACAATTCGATTCGATTTCGATTCTATGCGATATTGATTTAAACACTTCAATATCGATTCTGTAATAAGTCGAAATGCACAAATAATTTTTGCTGCTGACGTTAACACACCCCCAGCTGATTATAAAACATCTGCCGGTGAGTTTATTAAAAGATAGATGTTTTTTATGGCGCCGACACTGGAAAGCAGTAGCCTGTATTTAAATATAACTGTTCATATAAGTTGGTTGTAGATAAAAAAAAAAAAAAAAAAAAAATCAGCTTATTTTGAGAGCGAAATGCTCACAGTAATGCACACACATTTTGATTATACATTTAATTTTATTGGTAATAGTTGTATAATCGCATTATTACATGAGAGGGTGTGCTTGACCGTCATTATTGTTACTTCAGTGATGCGCCCGTTAGCATCAAGCACACCCTCTCATGTAATAATGCTTAAAGGATGTGTCGAGTTGCATCTGTTTTGGTTTAGCCACGGGTTGCTGCATAACATCGGCATGGTGTCGGCTAAGGTGTTTGCGCAGGTTTGTGGTATTATTGCACTACTTTAATACTGCCTGGCACAGTTTACGACTTGACTCTTGTCTCTTACCTGTGTTCTGGGGTTACATTTAAATCCAAAGTGAGCCCAAACATCAGATTTTAAAGTCGCAGGCGCCAACTTAATGCTGCTGCTACTTGCTTTCATGTTGTTGTTGTGTACAGTGCGGCTTCCATCCATACAACGCGAATCACACGGAGGTGTTGCTCACCGCACCTCCTACTGTTGAATCGATTCAGAGGCTTTTGTGAATCGACATTGAATTGTGAAAAAAGATATTGCAATGCATTGATGAATTGATATTTTTACCCACCCCTAGTCAAAGTATTTAGTGTGACCTCCTTTTACACTTTAACAATAGTAGGAACCTGGCACTTTTAAACCTAAAGAGAACGGACCCCTAATTAATGTCATTGCTAACGTCTGTATCTGTCCTCTTTCATGTCATAACTGCTGTGAAAAAGGTCTGTTACACCAGGTTTGTGCAAGACATGCTGGAGCATTACATACACGCTGTATAACACTGACTCATCGGACGGTTTATAATAAGTATGACTAACTTTCAATCACATCATCCTATTCAAAATGACAAAGATCACAGAATTTGACATAAAATCCTAATTTTGCATCAGCAAGGCCACTCTCAAAGGGAAATAAGCAAACAAAATGGATACTCAAGTTGCGGTGTTCAAGCTGTTACAAAGAAATCTGAAGAATCAGGAGAAGTCAAGGACAAAAAAAAAGACTGGAAGGCCAGGAAAACTTTTAAAATCTGAGAAGTTTCTCAGAGGTTCTTCTTTAAGAGACCAAAGGAAGTCCAGCAAGGACCTGGCTCAGCACCTGGCAGCTTCATTGGGATGTCAAGTTGACCCTTCCACGGTCCAAAGAGGCTTGATCAGGACTGGTCTTTGTGGAAGGATAGCAGCCACAAAACCACTTTCAGAAGGGGAACAGGGTGAAAAGGCTAAGGTATGCTAAAGCTCAGAAAAAGTGGAATAAAGATCAGTGGAAAAGAGTATTATGGAGTGATGAATCCAAGTTTGAAATTCTTGGGTCCCATCGTTGAAAATATGTGAGGGAAAAAGAGTTGGAGAGAGATGGAAGAATGAGTCCTGGTTTGCCTCTTAAGATATATAATTACATACTTATAATTACATACTTACTAATTTATTTTTGTGTTTGTTTATTGTCAGTAGTTAATATACCAGAGGAAGCAGGTTTATTGTTTTTGGAGTTGTGTCTAGTTTAATGTGCCAGAAAATGCAAATGTTGTCAATGAAGAACAGAATTGTTATTGACCAAGGCATTTGGCATTTGGCATTTGTATCCCCTAAAAATATCATAAAATATATCTAAATTAAATTAAGCTGTGTTAACTATCTCTTGTAACTCATGTAGAAAATTAATTTAGCGCCAGTTGACACGAGGTTCTGCTCTGCATGTAAGTGAATAATCTTTGTCAAAACAAAACAACAAAAATAAATGAATAAAATACTGGTGTTTCTGTGGCTGTTCAGGGCTATCAGCATAATTGGATAATTTTAGATGACATACATTTTTTAATGAGTTATGCGTTTGTGTGCGTATTTTCATTTGATCTTAATCTTGTTGCCCTTACATGATTAGCTGGTGTGAGTTTGAAATTTGCACATTATCCCAATTGTTTATTGAACTTATTGTTCATTGTTTATTCTTTTTACCTGTGTCATTGTAGTGAGCATGTTTTTCTTCATGAGAAAAGTCTAAGCTTGATACTCACCTAACCTTACAAGGGTGTATAATTTTATTGCCTGTAAGCCATAGAGATTTATTTATTTATTTTCCATAGCCAAATCTGCTGTGTGGGAGTGAAGGCTTTGTTTACGTTTCCCTCTCTCAACCACAAAGCACATGGAGTCTCAGGTTGACGTACTGCATTATCTACTTGGATAACAATATGCATCAGTGTTGTGGTTCTGATCATATTTCATTTGATTTGTGCAGCTTAGTAGTATCTGTATGCCACTATCAATTTCATTTTGTCAATAACATAAATAAACCATCCTTATTTTAGTAGTCTAAACTGACTCTTCTTGATGAGTCACTTTATTCGGCTCTTAGAGCTCCCAAATAACTTTTTATGTTGAGTGTCATGTCTGGTTTTCAACATCAACCAAATTTTCACGTGATCGGTGGTATTGCAGATTAGAAAGTGAAATAAATATTGCTCTCATTTTTGAACTCAAACTGAACTCTCAATGGGTATACCATCATAAGCAATCACATCGCATTGGCCTCTTCATCCTATTATTATAATAATTATTATAATTATTACTTAGACAGGAACTGTTAATCTCAACAGTGTGAATGCACATACACTGTCCTCTGTGGTGATGGGTAATAGGCCTTATTCCAAGGGGTATTTAAAAGTTCGTTGCAGCCATTGAAGGTGTCAAACTTCATTAATATATAATGAATAGAACTAATTCATTTCTATTACTGCATTACATACTGTACCTCAGAGAGCTCAGGCAGATGTACTTACAAGACCTTGACAGCAACATTTAACAATCTTGAAAACTGCCAGGATTTCTAAGTGGTTTCTGAGGCAAACTAGCTCTTGGATGGAAGAGACAGCAATAAGATGGTGAGAAGGTTTGTAGTTGACTGAACTAGATTAAAATTGACAATTTTGAAATGAGTTTTTGGATTTACAGCAACAAGTTGAAATGAAGACAAAAGAAGATACAGTGAAATTAAGGCCTTGTTCAGACTGCAGGCAAATCAGATTTGCTTCTCAGATCAGATCTTTAAGAGAGACTGTCCACACTGTTTATGTGCAAGTGATCAGATTAGATTTGTGTGTCCAGACATCACCGACCTGTCTGGTGACGCAGCTTTCCAACACGGAAGCAGGAGAAATGCAGAGAAGCTGCCGGTAACAGTTTATTTTTAGCAACTGTCCACGAACTTTTGTACTCTGTGTTGTCCTCCATACCACTCTGCTATCAGCAGCGTGGATTCTGCTCTGTTGCTCTGTTGCACTTTCATCACTTGTGATTTGACGTCATCATTATGTGTCGAACGTTGTGTTTGAATGATAAGATAAGATAAGATAACATATACTTTATTGTCCCACAAGGGGAAATTTGTCTTGGGCAAAAGTGCACTTATTCCACATCAACATTTAAAAACACAGACATACAACACACAATAGCAGCATTTGTACAACATTATAGGTAGGCAGACAACCAAGGCCCATCAATTTACGCCATCCCTATAACAAATGTATTGTAAGTGCCAGTAAAATGTAAGAGTAGTTGACGTTAAAAATAAGAAATAAAAATATACAGTACAAAGACAACTGTATTCATCCATAATAAATAATGATCCATAATAAATAAATAACAAGCAGTCAAGAGATCCCACCCACACTAAGGGCTATGAACTATGTGCCGATTGTTCAATAGAGCAATTTAAGTGGGGAGGAAAGAGTTTTTAAAGCGATTGCTCTTACAACGGCACGCACTGTAACGTCTACCTGAAGGTAACAGCACATACTCTGCGGCTAGAATATGTGAAGGATCAGACAGCACTCTAGATGCCAGACTAAGCACTGTTTTCTCAAAAATTAGCTGTAGAGATGAAGAATCTTTCGTACTGATTACCTTCATGGGTGTTTTTACAATTTTTGCTATTCTTGTTTTGAGCTAGATAGTGTCCCAAACCAAGCTGCCATGCCATATCTAATAATGCTACCATTATTAGGTGATTATTAGATGATTAGATGTAACAGACACTTTGAAATCCTATTTAAGTGTGCAGACCATCTGAACTGAGACACATCTGTACAAATCTGATTGGAATTGTATTTCAAACCACCTGTCCAGACTTTCTAAAATCAGTCTGGATACGATCTGGATATGACAAAAACAGATTTGGTCTTGCAGTCAGAACAAGGTCAAAGACTCATGTGTTGGACATCGGTCTGCCATGCTTAGCCCTGCAAGGTGGCAGTGAGCTAGCTGTAAATGTAACAGATTACACTGTGTCAGATGAAAAAGTGGCAGATGCTTGCACATTTTCTGGTGGTTTAACACGACCAACTTCAAAAGTAACTTGAGGAAAGAAAGTTCAGCTGTATTGTAAATTTATTTTGAGGCAAGGGGTCTGTCAGCACCAAGAAAAGCAAACATATCTATCTTAGCAAGACACCAAATTGAATAGGACCATGCCAAGTCTCTCACAGGGAAGCATGCCAGCAGAGTTGAGCAAGGGCAGAAGCAGCGCTTTTGCGCTTTAGAGAGAGAGAGATAAAAGATGACAACAACTGAAACCATGGATTAACATAAACATTCAAATGCATTTATCGTGAGGTGAGAGAGTAAACAATGAGAGAAAGGATCAGTGCGCTGAATACTAAAAATACATGGACGTGAAAAAATAAATTGTTGATCTGCATTGCTTCAGTGTTTTGAATGTGAGTCATTTTCTGCACTATGGACAAATAAACCAAAATTAAGGTAAGGGCTTTTTTTTTTTTTGCAGTTTAATTCTAGCAATACTGTTTTTTGGGATGGTGTATTCTTCTACATTTAATTTGGTTTTACTGACCCCTCAGCATGGTTTCAATGTTCCTGTCTCCTTTGCCTTCACCCTCATCTATATCTCTCTTACACACACACACACACACACACACGCGCACACACACACACACACACACACACACAAGCACGCAGCATTTTGGGAAGAAGTCCAGCTGCCATGGTGAGAGTGACTAATGACCCCTTTCAGAGCACAAACACCACATAATCAGAGATGCTGAGGATCTGTGTCTGCCCGCTGTCCTGTCTGAGTAATTATGCCAGGGACTCAATTAATCTACTACCCAACAGTCAACCCAGCTGTATATCCTCATTGCCCACTGCAGTTTCTCTGTGTCTGGGTCCAGAGATGAGTTTGTCAAAAGCTTTGCCCTTCACATGGTGTGCGCAACCCTGTATTATTATATTACGCAGCAATTAAGCAATTCGATTATCTTTCAAAATTAGATGAAGACCTTGCCTACCTAATCTTCAAATATCCAGGATAACTTAACTATACAACAAAACAAAATCAATTTTCTTTTGACAATAAACTGAGATTCCTTTTTTTTTTTGCCACATGAAAATCATGTAGCTTCTAGTGTGCTAATGTTATCATTAAATGCTATTTTAACCATAATTATTGATACATTAAATAATTGGTGACTGATTACTCTGGCCATCCGGAAAGATACCAATAAAAGCTATAACAGTCTAATAAGATCAGAAAATTTCCTTTACTGTAATGCTGTCTTTAATATCCAAAAATCCCAGACAATTTCAAGTCTCACATCGTATCTCATTGAGATATCGATATACTGATAGTCGATATATCGCCCAGTCCTTATTTTAGCTGTATTCTGTAACTGCATCTGTGTCATGTTTTTATATATTTTAAAATTGTGCCTGAATGCCGCCACTTACCTCTCCACTAAGATGTGCAGGCTGTCTCAGTGAGAGTCAGAAAGTTGCCAAGCTGGTGGGCAGAATATCAACATTGCATAGAATCCAGCATGACGAACAGGTAATAGACTCAAACATGGCAACACTGAATGGTACAGGGTTGCTGAATTCCACTGTTCCCTGGTATAGCCCACTCCATCATGCACAGCCCTTATCTCCCTTCAGTGCAGGATGATGGAAAGACTTTGGTGTGAGGCCTCAGACCTGGCCCTACTCAACCCCTCTTCCTCCTGAGAGCTGAAGTGTGGTTGTGGCTGGTAAATGGAGGAATAAATCCCCCCCACTCCATCCTCTACCTGTAAACTTCCACCATAAAAACAGGTTCCAAATACTGCAAAGGCTGTCTACATCTGAAATCTACTGGTGCACCTTGTCCTCCTCCTTCAAATTCATGACATGTCCCACTCATCCTTCAGTGAGTTGTGGCAGGCTGGGCCTCCTGGTTGCTCCTGGCCTCCGTTTCGTCACTGAGGTAGAAAAAAAGCTCCACCCTCTGGCATGCAGCCAATCTCCCATGACACAGCCTCTGCTTCTACCTCCACAGGCTGGCCTTTCAGCACCACAACCTGGTGCACAGGTGGTCCCTCGGGAAGCAGCGCCACTGCAGCCACCTCCCTCCTCAACAATCTTTTTCACTGACACCTCCATTGTCTGCAATATCACAACTGAAACAGCTTTCACACACTTATTCTCGGATGCAGTAATTGCTAATATCCTGGAGGAGCTTCCTGGCATCTTAGAATCCTCCCTTCTGTCCGGAAACTGACTGTCCATGTCAGCACAAATTGCACTACTTGGCAATAAGCTGAGATACTAAAACTCAATTTCATCCATCTCTTTAAAGTCTTAAAAAACTGTGGAAAAATCTGTTATTTCTGGTGCAATCCTTTCTATTGGCCTTGGAATTGGTCATTTTAACAAGCATTTTAATCTCCACATCTGGCCCCAGTCCATTTGCAAAGCGTTTGTTGACAATTTTAATCTTTTTTGAGAGCAGTATTCATTTTTGAGTAGGGGCAGGATGCATCCCAACTATCTGGGTACACACATGTTGATAGCATACATGCTTTACATTGTGTTGTCCACCCAATTAGTCACTATTTACATGAAAATGAAACACATGGATCACCAGTGTCACTCTAATGCCCTCTAATGCAACCATTTCTCTCTCTGGTCTCACTAGCCCCACCATTAAATCTACAGTTCCAAATCTGTTTCACACAGGTTCTGTGTCCAAAGCCTGCACCTCTTTGTCAAACTATCACCAATTTAGGCAATCACAACCCAAGTGCAACACAACCACTACCACCTCTTTGTACCTCTTCAGACAGACCATTAGATTTGGGCTGGTAAATGCTGGATCCCTCACAAGCAAATCCTTCATTTGCCTTTCAAACAAACAATACGTTTTTATGGTCACTGATATTCATCTCTGCCAAACAGTCATTGATCAAGATCACAAAGAAACTGATCAAGACAATCCCTAAAGAGTTATTTTTTCTATAAATGTTACTGGCCATGGTAGTTGAATTACAGTTGTTTTTAAGGATAAATTCAAATGCTTTCCTGTTCTTTCCTGTGCACTGTTGAAGTGCTGTGTTTGGGAGGTTACAAAGTCAAGCTGGCATGAAGCCCACTTCAAGGTGCTCCAATTTAAATCAAACATGCATGATATTCATCAGTTTTGCTGTTGGCTGCACTCCTGCAAAGGTCAGTGATCAGCCTTACACAGCAATAGAGAAATCAGATTTTGCTCCCAAACAATAAAAACAAACAACTAGTTGAAAAAAAGTGTTGCTACAGTAAAACAGAAAAGCTCCTACAAATATAGTCTCAGGAACTGGGAGATGATGGAAGGTTGCCTCCTCGAAGCTATCTTTTCCTGGCTTTTGGGACTCAACTACATGCAATGAGTGATGGGCTCCTTTTTCCTGTAGGAAGGTAACTGAAGGTAACTATTTTGTGGGCTGATATTAAAAGTGATCAGACCAGGCAGTAGGCAGTGTTGCCTCCTAGATCTCATGGAATTTTGTGCTGGTGCATACAGACAAAGGTGCACTAGAAACATGAAATAGCAGAGCACAAAATGTTCAGTATCAGTAATTCACACTGCAGTGGTGGTTGTACTAAACTAGCCTTGTCCAAAAATAACCATTTTTTAATGCAGGAGTTCTCAGAGCTGTTATCTCATAACACTGAAATGTGACAGAAATGTCATCCTGGATTTGAATAATTAGTTATTGAGTGCTTATGTGTACATAAGGTCGTACTCTTGGTTGTGTACTATCACTAGACATGTCCTCTTGCATGTTGAACGTTATGGATATCTGTGTATAGGAATGTAAAGGCATTGTTTTCAGTAGGCCCTTTACTCACCTCACTGTTGATCCCGATCTCGTTTATTTGCTCTTGCACAATCCACTCGTACACTGCCAGAAATTTTCAGTCTTCTGTCCTGAAATTATAACTCTCTTCAAACCATGATGAGCTCGTTATGAATTTCAATAGCACTTGTGCAGCTATTTTCAGTTTTGTAGCACCACTTAAAGTAGAGGAAAAAATCAAAGTCTAGACCATAAAGAAATGAACATGCACAAAAATAAGAGGACAGGGTGGAAAGGCTGAACAAATGGAAAAGCTGACCCATTACAAATGTCTCAAGATATTTTCATTATGTGGCAGTTAAGGACAAAGACTACCAGAAACTGAGACACCAATACATAGAGAATGACATGCTGCTGACTTGAGTCTATGGGCTCTATCTTTCACACTGTCCTACCCGTTGCCACTACCCGCTACCCGTGAATTACGCATTTAGCAATGGTATCTTGCGGGTAGTGTGGGTAGTGTGGGTAGCGCAGGTTTTTTAGGGATAACGGCAGGTGTGCAAGATAGCAACTTTTGCGGGGGAATGCCTCTTACACAATGCTAAATCCCCAAATAACGGGTTTAGGGACTATGACGTAAGATAGGGCCCTACATGTCATCTTGGACAGATGGCCTGTTGATAACAAAATTCTGTCATGGAAGCAGTGCAGACAGATAATCACACTCACACCTAGTAACAGTTATCAACACCTGTAGAAAACCTGCACAAGCATAAGCAGGAAAGGTTGGGCCAAGAATTGCACAGCAATATTAGATTAGAAATACAAAGAGACATAGCATTTGCAGGTGATTATTGTGAAATGCAAGCATGTAACAGTAGTAAACCATGAGACCCAGAACTGACCCCAGAGGGACCCCATGGATATAACTGTCAGGGAAAGGAGAGAAATTTAAAGCTGGTGAATGTCTCTCCAACTGAACCATTCACTTCTGACTTTGAAGCATGTTATGCATTTAGCTCTAACGTTTGAATTAATTATGTTTGAATTAAGTCTGAGTCACTCTTCTCTTTCACACCAACATAAAGAGTAAGGCTGAGGCAGGTGTATTTTTTACACAAATCTGACATCCTTATAATAAAACTGAATCATTTGTGTGATCACATGGTATCAGAAACATATTAAAATAAATTAGAAGAATCAGCGATACTGCACATATTTTACATATAGCTCCGAATTCAGTAGCCACATTGATATGTGTATCAAAGTTCCATTCCTATCCAATTCAGTGCATCCATTAATGCATGATAATTTGACTGCAGTGGATATTGGCTTAGTACTTACTGATGGGATTGGAAACAAGTTTCCTAAGATTTCAGTTAAAAGTGTTGGTTGAGTGTCTCGTAGGCTTTCAGTGAGTCTATACAGTTATTATTGATTACATATATTAAGTATTGAATATAGTTTTGATGTTTTACTTTAGCTGAAAGTTAATTCAGAGCACTTGCAATAATTGTTGTTGCATTGAGTCATCACAGCACAGCTGCAAATGTTTGTATCCCAGCAGTTACCAAAAATAAGAAATAGATACAGTTTTTAAAATCAAACCAGTGTGAATTGGTTTTTCTGACATTGTTTTTACTTAATAGCAGGTAAGTGACCAGTGCTGGTGTAATTCCAAAATGATACAGCAACAGCTTGTAATTCCACTTAGAACTGGAGCACCTCTACTTGTGAGTTGCTAAAACACTCAAACAAAACCACATCTGGATGATATGTGGGAGGATGTTCCATCCACCTACCAGGTGTAAAGTGGCATTCAATAAAGGGAGCATACTGCTGAGCCATCCTGAAACCCCATGACGTCTAGTACACTTAAGCACCAAGGTTTGAATGTGTTTTGAGTTCTGCAGTAAAATTGCTTTACTTTATTTGCACCAGTTTTACTCAGTTTGTTCTTACAATTTCTTAAATTCTCATATTTCATCCACCAAAGACTTGTGATTGAAGTGTGTGTTGACTGGCTACTTGGGACTCGTCACCTGACTAACCCTCAAATGCCAGTTTGACTAGGCTATTTTTATTCTTGGCGGTCCAACCCTAAACCTTTAAAACACACTAGATTGGTTATACTCTGACCATGCTGCCCCACAACTGTATCTCAGTTGTGGTTCTCCACTCAAGTGACTGAGAATAAACAGCTAATACGATGTCCATTTGTGATTCATGCCATCTTACCTTATCTAAGTTGAAGAACAACATCACTCGTCTGCAGGCTGAGATCAGACAGAAGGACAAGCTCATCCTATAGTTAACTATTCTTACTGTTCAGGCTAAACATCTTGCTGTCTTGGGCTACTCACACTGTGATATTTGGGATGGGGTCAGCCTGTCCCAAATATCCAAGGGTCAGCCCACTCACCCGAATGTCCAGTTTAGGTACTGGATAATGATACCACTATTCCTTGGTCCTGCTCCATCACCACCGGAGCTCCAGAGGCTGCCCCAAAACAGTATTTATTGTGCCCCAAAACCTATTGGCAGCTTTTTAGCAAAACTCCCTGAATTTTTATCTACTCTTTTTTAAAATTTGTTTAATAGACAAAGGCAAAACCTGTATGAATGTTCGCACACCAATGACTTGGCTGAACATTTTAGTTCTATTTACTTGTCTTCACTTAATACTATTGCACCTCTTAAGGTTAGGTCTAAGGCCCTAAGAAGATAGCAGCCTTGGATAAAGGACGATATTCATAGCTCTAAAAGGGACCAGAAAAAATCTGGTCTCAAAGTCCATTACGATATTATGAAGGAGCTATTATGACATTATAGCGACATGGCTAAGGATGTGAGAGCCAAATACTTTTCAGAACTTATTACTGTCAATCAGCATAACCCTAGATTTTTATTTAATACAGTCAACCAGCTGGTAAATCAAGCTCCTCCTTGTGCCTCAGTTGAAAGTAATGCTGATTGTTAAATTTTTTTTTTTTTTTTTTTTTTTTATCTTTTACTGATAAAGTGGAGTCAATAAGAGCCTCTATTACCCCCAGAGCCACTTGCTTTGAAGCTCTTGACCCACAAGACAATTTTAATCAGTTCTATCCCATCACCTTGTCTGAACTTTTAGAAACAGTTTAACACACAAGAGTGTCTTGAAATAATCCCAACTAAGTTTTTACTAAAAGCAATGGGAGCTGTCGGGTATTGTTTGCTTTTTGTTTTTCACAGTTCTTTGTCTAATAGCTGTGTTCCTGATTATTTTAAAACTGCTTGCATGTCCCCTATGCTTAAAAACATGATCTGGATCCCCTCCTCCCTCCCTCAAAAGGATAGACCAATTTCTAAACTACCTTTTTTTTTTCTTGTGCTCTTGGACCTTAGTGCAGCCTGTGACACAACTGATCACAGCATACTGTTAGACAGACTGAGGCACTGGGTGGGGATATCTGTTACAGCTTTAAAAAGATTTTCATCGGTAACACTTTACAATAAGAGTACAACAATTAACATAAGTTAACGTTAGTTAATGCTGTAATGGTTAATTAACTGTTAGTTAATGATTATTATGGCATTTACTAATGTTAATATCTACAATAACCCTTAAATAAAATAAATTAATACCTTAGCATGGACAGCATTAGTACATGATTCTTAGACACATTAGTTAATGATTAGTTAACTGTTACTTAATGTTTATTACCTGTTAATGTTTATTACGATATTAACTAACATTAATTGTTGTACTTGTAAAGTGTTACCTTTTCATCTTACCTGTCAAATAAGAGGTTCTGTGTCTCTGTGAACAACTGTATCTGTTAATTTACCTCTGTTAAGTATGGTGTACCTCAGGGGTAATTTTGGGACCTCTGTTATTCCTTTGTACTTTGTCCTTGCTTCCCCTTGGGCAAATTATTCAAAGACCTGGGGTGTCATTTATCAACCATGCGTACGCACAGATGTGTGCGTACGAACATTCCCACGCAAAGTATGGGATTTATCAACTTGTACTTGTGCGTAGGAACATGTGTAAATTTAAGCACAACTCTTACCATACATACACACAAAAACCTAGAGGTAGAACAGTGAAACTATAAATAGAATGCACTAAGAGAGTCACAGTGTTCAGCAATCTTCACATGTTCCTTGTTTCCTCTAATTAATAAAAATTCACAATTAGTAATTTAGCAGACAATTTGAATGATTGGTGTAACAACTTTTTAAAAGACAGCTGTGACAGGACAACCTGATAAGAATGCCATGGCTTATCTTGCACTATTGGAGGGTTTGGAGAACCGTGCGCTCCGCAGGGAGCGTGTTTTCAAAGACCATGCTGATCTGTTCAGTGAGAGCACAGAGTGGCTTCTCAGCAGGTACCGCTTCCCCAAAAACATACTGATGGATTTATGCCGTGATTTACAACCCATTTTGGAGCGAGAGACAAACCGCCATCCCAGTGCACATCCAGCTCCTGTCCACCCTGGGATTTTTGGCCACTGGAACATTTCAGCAAGAGACTGGAGACATATGTGGCATTTCACAGCTGACACTAAGCAGAATCATGCCGGCAGTGTCGGATGCAATAATTTCTCTGGCCCCAACTTACATTCAGTTCCCACACAGACATCACCAACAAGCCGAAATTAAACAAGGATTTCATGCCATCGCCGGATTCCCAAATCCATCACACAATGAATTCAGTTATGTGAACAGGAAAGGATTTCATTCAATCAATGCACAAATAATCTGCGATGATGATGATGGATGATGATGATGATGATGATGATGATAATAATAATAATAATAATAATAATAATAATAATAATAATAATAATAATCATCATCATAATCATAATCATAATAATCTGCAAATATGTCTCTGTTAAACTTTGTTGCCCGGTGGTCTGGAGGAATGTGCAACTCATTCATTCTGCAGAACAGCTCAGTGGGTATGCTCCTCCAAGCAGGAGCCGTTGAGCATGGCTGGTTTATTGGTGATTGTTACAACATTTCTGGACTTTGTATGGTTTATTATAACATCTCTATAGGTGATTGGGGATATCCACAGAAGCCGTGGCTAATGACCCCCGGAGCCAACCCGAGGACCCCGCAGGAGCAGCACTACAACCAGGCCCCCTCAGCCTGTCCAGCGCACGGGGGGCACTTCAGTATAAGCCTGAAAAAGTCTGCTACATCATCTTGGCTTGCTTTGTGCTTCACAACTTGGCCATCAGACAAGGCGTCCCTCTGCAGGAACCCCCCAGAGCAGACGAACCCATGCCTAACGCAGAGCCTGTCCCACCCCCCAACCTCCTGTTCCTCCAACTCTCCCTGCTCCTCCACCGCCTCCGGCTCCGGCTCCTGAGCGCATGTTTATCAAACACTTCAGCCCAACTTTTTATTTTACATGCAGTGTGACTGGTCAATGGTACAGCTGGTTCTGTTGGGAGAGTGTCTGTGTCTCCATCAGGAATAATTCCATGTAGTGCTGTGTCCCCGATGATGCTGGCAATACGGGTATCCATGGGTGAAAGCTGGGTTGTTGCTTGTCCTCCTCCAGTTACAGATATTTCGTATCTGTGGGCCGTGACGCGTTTTTTGGCTGACTTTGATGTCAAACAATTTCTTTTTTTATTTCTGAGACTGCTCTTTCCTCTGACCCAACAGAATTAACAGCAGTCGTTACTTTCTCCCACGCAGCATTTTTTCTTTTGTTGGTCACACCTGCATTGAGTGTTCCAAACAGTATTTTTTGGTTTGTTTCAACTTCTCCTACAAGTACCTCAATCTTGGTATCGGAGAAATTCTTCTTCGCCCTTTTTGCCATGATTTCGGTGAGGGGGAAAAAATCCATTCACGCATTCTTAAAGGGATTGCTGCTACCATATATGGTCAGTTGGAGGCGTTTCTGAATGCAAATGAGCCTAACCATGCACGAGCATGGTAGTTTAGAACACGTGGGATTTATCATCACAGATTACTTACTGGTGTGCGTACGACCGGTGTCCGCATGTTTGATAAATACAATTTTTTTTTTTTTTTTGTACTTACACACATTCTAAGTTTCATTACTACAAAAGAATTTAGAACCTCTTTTTACACACTGGTTGATAAATGAGGCCCCTGGGGTCTCATTTATAACTGTTGCATACGCATACGCGTACACCACTTTCCATGCAAAAGTTGTGATTTATAAAAACAAACTTGACAGGAGAATGTGCGGTCCTCCACGCAAATTCTGAGCCGTGCGTACACTCATCTTGGAGACAGGGGAAACTGGTGACGCATATGGTGAGGTGGTGAATTGAAGCCATCACTGCAGGAATCACTGCATCATGATTCCTCTCACACATCTAATTTCACTCCATATCAAACGTTAATTATAAATCCACTTTATCACAAACATTAAAAACAGCAGTGTTATTTGTGCTTGTGCTAGTGAGTCATAACTATTACATAAGCACATTTTAATTATAAATATAAAAAAAATAGATAGATAGATAAGCCAACTTAAATTGAAATCTTAAATCAAAGTCTGTACAATATTTCATCAAAGTTTTCTCACCATCACATTCCTCCCCCTGGAGCGCAGGGGAGAGGACTATATTGTAACTAGTGTAACTGATGAAATTATTATCATTGGCTTCTATATAATACGGCTCACAACTGTGCACGCTAAACTGTGGAGCGTGCCATCGGCCTCTGAAATGCCAGTGGCGATGTTTGGATGTGTCAGGGGGAAACTACTGTATAACCTGACTAAGGTGTGTAAGATCATCAGGACGTGTGGTGTGCTGCACAACCTAGCACTGAAGTATGGCATTCCTATCCCTCCTGGCCTCCCCCCACCCTAGAATGACGACCCTAACCCACAGCCCCCTCCCCGACAAGAGGAATTTCAACAAGGAGGATGTCATGTCAAGACAGCAATTAGGTTAATTTTTTAACAAGTTCTTTTAATGTGTTTGCTATCTTAGACATGACTTCACACATATTAGTCATAACTGTTCTAATGTTTTTAAGTTCGTCAGCTCTGACACTTATCACGCTAATCGTTTCCCGCTGATTTTGCAGAACAGCGTCAGTCAGCACCTGGCCACTGGCAGACGCCCCATGCGCTCAGGGCGCACTGGTGCTGAGGACAGCCGGATCCTCGGTGCCTATAGCCCCCTCGCCTGGACTCTCCTCACTGGGACCCTCCGCACCACCTGCAGACTCAGGATGAGGATCTGAGGACACCAAGACACAACACATTAGCCCACTGTGCTTTTATGTCTAAAAATGATTTATTCATGTAATAAAAATGAAACAGTGCTTTACCTGACTTGTCTGTGGTCTCAGCCAAATCTGTGTCCCCCTCCTTGTCTGGCACAATGCCACACACGCTGGCTTCTCCCAGTATAGAGGCCATTCTTCTCTCCATCGATGTAAGTTCAAGTGTGCCCTTGCCCCCAGCTGTTGCTGACACACTCTGGCGGTGGGCCGTGAGTCTTTTTTTAGCCTCCACCTTCAAATCCGACCATTTTTTTTTTCACTTCAGGCATGGTCCTCTCCGTCTCACTCACTGAATTAAGAGCTGTAACAACGTGCCACTCGCAACACTTCCTCTTATTTGTAACGCCACTACTGTGGCTGCCAAATAAGATACACTTCCTCCTCTCCACCTCACCCACAAGCACCTTGATTTCTGTATCTGTAAAATTTATTTTTTTCGCCTTCCTCTCCACGGCTGCCATGATTAACCGTAACATACCATTGATCAGCTGACTCATTTAAATATGCATCAACATTCATGAGGTGCTTTGCATTGACCATTTATGGTTGAATGTGGGCATGTAGTGGGTGGAAGATGAGGTGGAAGCTTGTCCACAAACTTTCAGGTGGACTGTGATTTCTAAAGGGGAAATTGCTTGCAGGTGTGCATACACATGGTTTTATAAGTCTGGATTTTATTTGGCATACGCCATTTTCGGCTTTTGGGCATACGTACACTTTTAGCATGGATCCTACGCAATGTTTTATAAATTAGCCCCCTGGTGTTTCCTTTCATGGTTATGGTGATGATACACAGCTGTACCTGCCTCACAGGTGTCACATATCCTGGAATTCTGGACTCACTTACAGACTGCCTTTTTGACGTCAGAAACTGGATATCAAAATTTTTCTTCAGTTGAACACAGAAAAATTGAGATCCTGGTCATCGGGTCCCAGCACGTGGCAAAACAAATTCTGCCCTCTGCTTGTTTCCTATCAGATCAGGTCAAGCCTGTTGCAAAGAATCTTGGTGTCTGGTTTGTCAAAGGTTGTACAATCATGTTTTACCATCTAAAGAATATTTCAAAAATACAATCTATTTTAACTAAAGACAGATGATTTTGCATGCTTTTATCTCATCACACCTAGATTTTTGCAGCAGTCTTTTTACTTGCCTGAATCAAAAATCTGATCGCCTACAGACTGTACAGAACTCAGTTGCCAGGTTTTTAACCAGAACCAAGAGACAAGATCTAGTGATTTGTGGTATTGCTGTATGACCGCACTAGCAGCCAGGAATCACGGAAGCAGCTGTTCACCCAAAAAGGTAGAATGATTGGTGGACTCCCCCCCCAACACAAGCAGCACAGCATACAAAGAGGGCAGCCTACCAAGCTGGTCACTGCAGGGGACAGGCCATGGTTGCAGTCCCTGAACTCCCTCCCCAGGTGACTGGGGGTGGAAGAGGAAGGACACAGAATGAATGAATGAAAGAATGGATAATTTAACCCACTTGTTTACACCTGTAAAATGTGTCATGTGACAACAAAGTTGATTCTGATTCTGACAGGTGGATGGGAAGTTCACTGGACCACGCGACCAGAAGGAAACCTGGCATGTCACTGTTAGCACCCAATTCTCTATTGAATGCCCAAGTACAGACCAGAGTCAATCTTCAGCTCTCAGATATAATATTTATTTGGTCACGTATAAAGTAAGGCAGCGCTGGTCTCAAAGTGACAGGGCTCTCGCCGGATCTCTATCAGAATGAGCCCCGATATTAGGAAATGATGCACATTTATCTTCTTGGGCTGGGCCTGCCCCGTACAAAGGTTGGACTTAAACGCAACCGAGAATAATTGGCCAGTTACCCGACATGGACAAGCCAACCACTGTCCATGCCTTGTTCCTGGAATGTGTGATGCTAATGTATGAATGTTGGCTGGGCGTGTATCTAATGCAACAGACCTAAATAACAAGATAGAGAAAATATGTCTGGCTCCAGCTTTATCTGTCCTCTGCTAGCAGTCAAGCTGTTCTGAACTATGTAATACATCGGATAATACAAGAAACATTGAACTCTGACATACATTGGATAATACAAGAGACATGAACTATAAGGCCAATGGTAACAGTCCCCCTTTTGACATAATTTTATTATGTCATCGCGACCTCCTCCTCTGTGGTTGCAAAAAGGGGTGTTGTGGAAGATGCAAATGTGCCGAGGCAGCACTTCAGTGCACTGCCCTTTGCTACTGTGGTGGACTGTGTCATCATACGCAACTTTGTGTTGTCACACTTTCCTTCCTCTTTGGCTTTATTAAAAATGCGTAAATGGTGTCCTGTCTCTGTACTGCTGTATAGTTCCACTTTGGCCATTGCCATAGCACACATGCATTTCATGGCATATCTGTCAACATCTTAGAAAACATGTACAGTGTACTCTACCGAAATACATATTTTGATGGTTTTTACTATTATTTAATTAACTGAATGCCAGAAATATGTAGTTAGATAGTTGCTAGCATGTTGTAAACAGTACCATTGTATTCCTCATCCTTGAAAATGTAGGATTAGCCACCAGGATCAAGATCCTAGGTGGTCTAGAACCTGAGTTACAGGTAAAATCACAGCAGGTAGCAGCCATTTTGAAAAATGGTTGCCACGGTTACCACGGGACAAATCCGCGATGGCCCTATAGCCAAAAATGATCCTTAGGGCATGCTCTAACAGTGTGCCAAATTTCACGCTTGTATCGTGAGGTGCACGATTTTTTGCATAACACCGGCTCCCAGGATATTTTAGAATAGATTTAAGATTTTACTGATTACTTTTTTCTTCCTGCCATATGTCTGAACCTCTAGTACCGTACACACCAGCACGTACCTTGAGATGCTTGGGCAGAGGTCTGTTGTCTGTTCCTGTGGCCCGGCTGAAATCAAGGGGGACAGAGTGTTTTCAGTCCATGCCCCGAGGCTCTGGAACAATCTGCCAGAAGAAATCAAGTCGACTGAGTCAGTAATTCTTTTTAAATCCCTTCTTAAACCATTCTTTTATCGGAGAGCCTGTTCTCATTTTAGTCGAATTTTAATTTTCTTTTCTTTTTATTGTCTTTAATTGATTTTTATACTCAAATTGTTTTCCAAACCAGATGATTTGATGACTGTTTTATTCATTTTTTGACTCTTTATTTTCTTGTTTTCATTTTTTGATGCCTTTGTGAAGCACTTTGTAATGTTGATTTTGAAAAGTGCTCTTAATCATTATCATTGTTGTGTGAGTAACTGCTTTTTTACTGCAACAGTATTGCCTTATCATGGCACAAAATGACGGTGTCTCAGCCGAGAACCACTGAAAACTTACATCGTAATGAGATGTTTCATATTTAAAAGCAATAAAACTTGCTTCTGAGAAGTGCTGGTGAGCAGTAGTAATTTTTTTTTTTTTTTTTTTTTTTTTCCCTGGGCTGCTCTAATGTTAGTTTACAGGCAAAACATGTTTTGTGTGGCACATTTTCACTCACTGTTACAGGAATAAATAAGGCATGAATAAAGAATAAAATTAAGATCAAAAAATGAAAATAAGAACAAAGTAAGAGAAAGCAATAGTAAACAGGTGCATTTTCATAAAGTCAACATGAAATAACCGCCACCCAAAGTGGGAGCAGCTTTTTCCTACCTGAGGTAAAAAGTTTTTTGTTTTTTTTTTAAGATATTAATATTTGGACATAAAAAAAGTGTTAAGTAAAAAAAAAAAAAATTCTTGAATAGGTGTAACTGTACATTACTAATGTAACAGCAACTGTAGAAAATTAAATTACAAAAACAGCTAGAAGTTGTGTCAGTGACTGGATAGTGTCTATAATAGGCTTCTGTTCCATTCCCTCAAAATGAAAGTGACTATCAAATGCTGTTGGTGTTGTTTTTGGCAGTTGGCCAATAGGCTACTGGTACACATACCGCTATAATTTTCAGCTTTCTTGGTAGGTGTTTATTTTTGATTCTTTATGGAACTAATGCTTTATTTTTTCAGAAGCCATGTTACAAATATATTCAATCATTTTATTCAATTTACCTCACATCAGTTTTACTTTTTTTTTTTTGTGGTATCGTGGTGACATTACTTAGAAATTATGAGGGCTAAAATCTGACAGCTTGATATAAGACAAAACTCAAATGTTGTTTTCATTTAGAGCTAGATTCTTGAGATGAATGAATCACTAAAAACACTCCAGCTGCCCAGCATTAACCCCCACTGAGTATCTCAACAGGATGTTACTGCTTGTTGAGACCAAAAGTGGGACACATGACCTGAACTGGGATTCACGTTTGAGTGAATCTTGACCGATCTTGACACCAAAAAGGTCTACGAGCCACATTGGCCCCCATGCTATGGCGAGTGTGTTCACTCCAGTTCATTAACATGGGCACCAAAAGAAAACAGACTATGCCATGTGTCACCTGGAATGAAAATGCTTTAGTTTAACTTGTTAGCTAGCGTCCCCACACATAACAAACAATATGGACAGCATATAGGCCAGTCACCTTTTGCCAGCTTGACATTGCACTTGAGCATGGATCAAAAATGCTCCAAGCTCTAAAGATAATGGTTCAGCAAAGTAGATTGGAGCAAATCTGCACATCAGGGAATATAAAAGTTTTTGAAAGGGAAATAGCTGAGGAAAGAGGGATGGTGAAGGACAGAAGAAGGTCGTATGGCCTGTGGTCATGACCGAGGAGAAGTCGATCAGGAGAACAAGCAGAATGCAAACCAGTCATTGGCTGAAATAAGTGAGTATAAAGCTCACACCTAATGAACTTTCATGTGAGTCACAAAACCATCCAGACATGCTTCATGCAAAGCATCAGTGGAAGCCACTAAACCGGTGGACCAGTCAGCATTTTCTGAGCAACTACCAGCACGTTTTAGGTGATGACAGTGTCAAAGTCAGTGCACCAAATTCAAAAACAACAATGGCTACTTTTGAAGAAGCGTTGATGATGCTTTAGAGGCACTGTTTTTCCATAGGTACCAACATACTTGCAATATGCTGACTGATATGCCTGGCTGCTTTCACCATCACAGTTGCTGCTGTTTGTTTAGCTTTGGCACTCTCATACATAATCATGTGGTTCATTTGTCCAGTCCGCTGCCTTAGCTAATGATAGACTGGTTGGTTCAATAATCTGCGATGTATTTTTGTAAACTACTGTTGCTTTTGCAACAGTAGTTCAAACCCAATCTGTTGGGTTTGAACCCAACAGATTGGCCTTTGCCTTGGCTGTAACAGCAGTAGTGTTGCTAATGGGGAAGGGCAGGCTCTGAGTTTTTGTCCTCAGACTATTGGTGTGAGATTTTCTGGGCCTTTCTAGAGGACATCCACATGTAATCTAGGACAACTGGTGCTGTAGTTACAAGAAAATACCCACTGGGTTGGAGAAATGTGCACTCGTCAGTTGCAGGAGTAGCTTTATTGTAAGTGTATTGTAAGTGTGTGTGTGTGTGTGTGTGTGTGTGTGTGTGTGTGTGTGTGTGTCTTTTCTAATGCACTCCAGTCCTGCGTTCCAATACCCGTACTACCATACTATTTAGTGGGCAAAAAAAAAAAAAAGAATTAGTATGTTACATAGTATGTCAGATGCAGTATGCCAAGAGTACCAGGATGTTCTACTACATCCGGTCAGATTTCGCAGTACGCATTTCAGCATGCTTCTCTAGCCATTCTGACCCACAATCCTCAGCGGAAGTTACGTCGCACTGACTGAGCTGCGTGTACAAGCCACACCCACATACGGAAGACGACACACATATCACATTCACCTCAGTCAGTGACAGCAGAAGCGACAGGATGACAGAAGATAGGAAATATGACAGACGACAGTGCAGTATGAAACAGCACTGGCATTTTGACAACAAAATTCAAATGTGGCACTATGGACGGCAGCGGAAGTGAGCAAGAGGGTCGGATTTCAGGGATGACATATGTAGTGTGTCCCAGTAGTATGCATACGCATGCACACTGCATACTACACTACATACTTTGTAAGGGCAGCTGCAGTACATACTAAAAGTAAAAAGTAGCAGTACGCGATTTGGAACGCAGGGCAGGTACTGTAGTTTCTGTGTGGCTCTGCCCTGCACACGTGCTCTTTATAATCCCATTAGTCTCATGACTTCTTCCTGTTTTTACCTGCTTACCATCAGCCTATCAGCTTCCTGCCTCCTTACTGACCAACAAGCCTCTCCTCGTGTACCGGATCATCCAGGTAGATATTAATACTTTGTTCTCATGTATGTTCTTGTTTCTTGCTCTTCTTGCCCATTGTCAGACCTGTTTTTTTTTTTTTTTCTTTCAAGTCCAGTACTTTTTTCACCCTTTCGATTCAGCACCTTTGCCTACTGGACTGACTGGACATTCAGGACCTCCTGCCACCTTTGTACTTGTATCCTGTCGACTTTTACTGTATTCACACCTCTGCATATTATCTGCATCTGAGTCCTACCTGTGTGCCTTGATTCCTGGGAAAAAAATAATGGATTTCGCCGTGCATCTATCAAGACTAAGGTCTTGTTTGTGAGTGTAGCTAATTTTTATTTCAAGCTAATTCTTCTGTGTGATGTCTGCTGTGTTTGTAATATAATAAATAAACCCTCTGAACTGCTGTTGTTAGGTGGCCAAGCCATAGTTTGGCTGGTGTTCCTATTAATCTTTGCACAATTTTTCTGCAAGTTGTGAAAGCTGTTCAGCTGTTAAACAATTTTATTTTTATGTTTTTGTGGCAGGTTTGTGTGTAGGTGGACTGGGTGATATGTGAAATTCTTAACCTGAGAGTAAAAAGTGTGTGAACTCTGCAGCACGTCTGCTGCCTTGCCACTCCTTGAAGGAAAATTGAACTATACAAGCCAACACTCCGCTGAGTTGTAGAGTTACCTGGGTGTGATATGAGACCACATGGTGGTGAAATATCCTCATTAGTTGCTCCATGCTCCCATGGGCTGATAATCCAGAACACTAAATTTGTGTCTCTCCATTCACTTACATAGTGGGGCAAAACAGCTCCCAAAATAACACTTGTAACACATAAACCAATACCAACAAAGTGTACCATGCCTACATTACCTGAAAAAAAATACTTGTACTGAGGAAATTATGCATCTCTTTTGTTGTTGTTGTTGTTGTTGTTGTTGTGTCCTGTTTAGAATGAGAAAGTAGATCCAGGAGCATCTGCAGAAAACTTCTGCATAGTAGCATGTGCTGGGGAAAAAAGATCTAATGGTATTTTCAGAAATAATTGTAATAATGCAACTTGTCTTTTGTCAGTGTAATTGTCATGAAAAAAAAAATGGCAGTTGGATTCTTGATATTAATATCCATAGTATACAGCAGGGGTGTCAGACTCAATCACTAAAGGGGCTGTATTTAAAAAACACAATCACAACCAGTTGGCAGGCTAACCAGGGACTACATTTATGCAGAATTTTAAATTGAACCACTTTTGACTCAAAGTGGTCATTCTATTGATGAATATGCCATGTGCAAACATGATTCATGCACAAGTATGAACTGTACATGAACAATTCCTTCCTGAAATTGTCTTTGTATAAAACAAAACAAGGATATCTAAAACCAAATGATTAGTGTGGCAAATTGCAGGAAAACAGCCAACTGCATCATTCCATTTTTTTTCCTGGCATAGTGGCATATTATACCTGCAAGCCTGATACCATGTGTCATCACAAGGGATCAGAATTAACTACATAGTTGATATTTTGCAGAAGAGAAATCAATGCAGTCATACATGTTTTTACTCATGCATGCACATCATTGGCACTTAAATCCAACAAGAAATAAGATTTCATGAATACTTTCATGTTAAATCATATGAGCCATTTGTTCAAAATATGCCGAAGTATTTCAAAAGTCAAACATCAAAATATTGACAAAACAATTAAATATAAAAACACACAACAATAACAATCTAATATTACAGTTATTTTTAAGTGTATAGGATATGCTTTTGATGTTTTACTTCAGCTGAAAGTTAATTCAGTGCACTTGTAATAATTGTTGTTGAATTCAGCCATCACAGCACAGCTACAAATTCATAATGTCTCCTGTGGTTATACTCTTACATTATGGCCACATCAGCTCCACATAGGAAATAGACAGATTTATCCTTACTGCTAACAAACAGTTACTTGACAGACATCTGTTTTAACCCCTCACCAGTCAGACGGCCTGCTGGCAGGCCATGCTGACTTACTGTTTTTGGAAGCTGTAGATGGCTCAGTTTGAAAGCTAGAGTGAAGATACAGGTATCATATGAAACTAGACAACCTGAGGAATCTATTGATGCCAAGTATGTCTTAGGTTGTTGGTAGGGGGACTAAATATCTCTCTGAAGTTAAGCTAAGTTTTGGCAATGGAAAAACAAGCATGGCTATTGTCAAAAGGCTTTCTTGGCTTCTAACCTCAAGATATCGGAATGAAAATGGGTTCTGTGGGCACACACAGGTCTCCCCTTTGCAGACATGCCCACTTTATGCTAATCCCATTCAGTTTGGGGGAAAAAATGTGCAGATTTTTGCAAGCAGTCCAAATGTGTTCTTTTGGCCTGTTCTAAAATGGTGTATTTGTGCAGACCAAGGCCAAAACAGTCTTGGAGTTGCAGAAATTGGGTTTGACTGGAAAGCTGAGACTCTTGTGGATTAAGTGAACCCAATTTTATTCATGTGTGATAATGATAGCCCCAACAGTAGCCCTTTCATTATAGTGAGACCATTTTTCTGAACTTGACATCACTGTATAAAATGACCTATTGTGACCTCTAGGATAATCACAGCCTCATGAAACATTATATCCACAAACTAGAAGCCTAGAGCATTCACAAGATGTATGGTTTCCAAGGTATATTGACAATAAGGGGGCATTTCTGACTGATTTCCAGAGAAGAATAAAAAATGCAATACTTACAGAAATCTCTGAATGTCAAACATTTTTTATACCAAATCACAGCATGATTTTTTCTATTTTTCTATGAAGCCATTGTTTAGCCAGAATGCATGTGTTTTGGATTGGATGTCAACTGAAGTGTTTTGGATTTTCTTAATAAACAAACTTGAACCTTTCAGAATTTCAATGTATATGTACATTTATTGACCAGCACTGTATCCATCAGCCAACACAGTGGTTAATGTGTACAGCTGAAGATGTTCCTGATCACTGGCTACTGATTAGTACCATACAGCAAAATTTTCATTCCATTTCTGTATTTATGATTTCTTTATAGAGAGATCTGTATTTACACAGGAAAATCAGTCAGATGTGCATTGAACCAACCAGTTAAGTTGAGCAAAACAGGGAGGGGTTTTTGGGGGAGAAAAAAAAATCAATGTTGTCCTAGAAAATAAGATTCTTCTGAAAGCTTGGGAGAGCTGGGCTTTAACCCAACTCGCATGAATCATTGATTAATTAGGCCTTCACTGAATGAATTTATTTGCACAAAAAATAAATCATTTCCTCTATTGAGAGGAAGAAGGCCAGATGAAAAAGCAATCACTTGCATTTCAATGCAACTTGAATTTGCATGCCAGGCCCTAAATTGGCATTCATTTCACATCTATGTGAGCAACCACAACAGACTGCAGTGCTGTACTGTTGTCACTGGCTAATTAGTGAGCCATTTGCCATTCCTCTGAAACTTCAAACCTGAGTCAGAACTTGATAGGGTTTGAACGCAGTGCACTAAGAAATCCAAGCACGTACAGTACATAACACAGTGCAAAAAACATTTTTAGGCCCAAATGGAGTTTGCAATATGAAGTAGGTGTTTCTGAAAGTCTAACTGAATTATTAACAAAATTTAAATGGAGCATATAATGGGCTCTGTTTTGGTGCCGGCTTTAACCAAGCGTCAGGCGCTAACTAGGTATAATACTGGTGAGTTATAAATTTCGTCTGGCCTTAAACCAGTTTTAGCCATTTCCACTGGTTTGGGATTTTCATGGTCTAAAGTGAACTTGCCGGCGCCAGGATGGGTGGAGTGGTGCAGCTGGGTGTGTTTCTTATGCAGATCAGTGGCACTGTGCAATTTTGTTGCCACTTTGGCATTAATTATCACTTTTGCCTTTGCCAGCAAAAAGCAGGTCTTAGCAAAAGCGATATGCACTGTGCTAGTTTCCTGGCATTCGTGGACGGAGGCACAGTGGCATCAACCTCTCCAAAATTACATGAACCCCTTCATGAATAATGTGTTTGTTTGTTTCACACTGAAATTCTCCAAGCAAGAAAAATGACTATTTGCATATCAAAACTATGATTTTTAATTTGATAAAGGGGATAATACCAATAAAGCTGATATTATGGCCTTCAACGTCTGTTGCCTACTTGGTAAGGTAAATATCTGATTCTTACCAGAATCTGTCCTCCATGGCTGTCAACAGGATGTATGACAGCCTACTCTTATGGTAGATTTAATGTCTGTAGTCAACACAAAACAGCAGGACCAGTATGCTATCCTATCCAGAATGAGGGAAGTGGTGCATGATTTTAAAGCAATGCACAATTGTGCACATGTTATCCTGCGTGGATGTCTAGATCAAGCTAGGTAAATCTTGGTAAACACAAATCAGCTCTTACAGCTCTTACAGCTCTTTTTAATATTTTATTGCTCTTTTATTTTTCTTATCTATCTATCTATCTATATCTATATCTATAGATATATAGATATAGATAGATCTATATATATATAGATAGATAGATAGATAGATATAGATATATATAGATATATATATATCTTATATTTTATTGCTGAAAACATATTAACCTGGTTGAAACTCCAGAAACATAAATTCCCTTTAAAAAAGGCAATACTGGTGACATATGTGCAGAATATATTCATGTTTGGGTGCTGTAAAGTCATATAGGTCTAATCTGCATGGACTGTGCATACAGAGAAGCAAAGAAGACTGGAGGAAGCTCTCTGATTTTCTTCCATTAGAAAATGCCAGTGCGTCATGTAGCGAGGAGTGCACTGTTTTCTTTTTAAAAGGAATGAGAGAAGTTGATTTGATTGGCCTTTGCTGAACTCCACCTGTTAAAAATGTATTCCTCCTACTTGTGGTGTTAACTCCTGTGCCAACCCACTCCTCCCAGATAACGCCAGGATAGCGCTTATTGCCAAGATAATGCTGGTGTTGAAAATTGCAAAAATAAGTTGGCCACACCCCAGAGAGGATATCAGCAGGCTTTAACGCCTAATGCTTTGCCATGAAAATAGAGCCCAACGTGTGGTTCTGACAGTGTGATGCTGTTTTCAACAGGCTGTTTCCATGTTAATGAATGGAGGACACAGGAAGAATGTTAAGAGGCAAGAGGGAGAATGAGAGAGAATCAGTGCTCTACCATTCAGTACCCTTTTTATGTTCAACCCTTGCAGCATTGTATCATCTTAATTAAAACTCTTAGGGCCCTATCTTGTGCCACCCGCTATCTGCTGCCACTACCCGCTACCCGCAAATTGCGGATTTAGGAACTTCCACTATCCCTAAACGGTATCTTGAGCCAGCCGCTACCCGCTATCCGTTATGCCGACTCGTCATTTGCGCCTGGAGGTGTGTCCATGGGTGTGTTTCATGCGCTATCCCTAAACTTGCTATCTTGCGCACACACTTTAGGGAAAGCGGATAGCGGGTGGTCCTGACCACCCGCTATCCGCTATCCCTAAAGTTTGGGCTGTTATGAGAGCGCGCCCAGGCGGCTTCAATGCACGCCCCGACGGAGCCTCGCCACGCACACGGTCGGACTGATACCGGGATGCCGCCGGAATGGACTGAGTATATTACTCATATAGACTGTTTAGAGGAAAGACTGTTTTAATTGGACACTTACGCCAGCACGTTTTATTGTTTTATCATAAGCCAGCAGCTGTGCTATATTTTTATTTTTAATATTTTATTTGCCCAATCTACCTTGTCATTAAATTAGTTTACACATAGTTCCACCTCTGCCTCTTGTGTGTCTGTGGGATTTTACTCAATCAGTACAACCTTGTGACACGTCCACTTGGACACATGTGGCTCCACCTACCGAATTAACTCGCCTATAATATAATATATAATATGTATATAAAGCCAACTTGCTTTAGCCTCAGTAGAAGCCCTGAGAAAATCTACCTCCCTCTCTCCATCGCGGGTTTAGGATTTAGGATTTAGGATAGCGCAGCCTGCCCTTAAAGGCAATGGCATCTGGCACACTGATTGGTTTAACTGGCGTAATGCCCAAAACACGCCTATGCATAATATAGCGGGTAGCGGAGGTGTTTTGCGGATAGCGGGAGCTGCACAAGATAGCAACTTTTACGGGGGAACGCCTCTTCCTAAATCCTAAATCCACAAATAGCGGGTTTAGGGAGTCTGGCGCAAGATAGGGCCCTCTATGTTGGATTTGTGTATGTATATATTGCTAGAAAATTAGTTGTGCCTTCTGAATGCATGTTTGGAAGACAAACAGCAGCCCAAGTGATCTGCTCTCCTATGACAAACTCAGGAGTTAAATTATCCATGTAATCCCTTCAAGAATACCAGTGGGTCCATTAATAAAATAATAATAATAATAAAAAACCTGATAGCTTTGGCAGAGATGCTGGTTCTAAGTGTGGTGGTATTTGATTCAAAAATTTGTTGCCATCTGCCAAACATGACTAATATTGTTGTGCCGGTCGACCGACCTGAAGGTGCCGCAGGTTGACCAACGGGTCGCTGGGTTTGGGTAAGTGTACTAGAATATATCACAGGTTTGGGTGAGTGGATCAAAAAGTGACAAAGCATCAAGGCTGTTTCTGGCTGCTTGTACATGAGGGATTTCCAGCACCTTCAGATTATATTTGTGCATCATGGTGCACAGAGGGTAACTGTCACAGTGAAATGCATACCGGTGCTGTACTGATGGCAACATCCAGCTTTCCTGGCACAAGGGATGCCCCTGGGTACTGTCCTATCCTGGTAGATAGGCACTACAGATGTAAATTTGTTGGGCGATGGCAAAATATACAAGGGGCGGTCAGTGAGAGGTCAATAGCTTATATGAACCATCAGTGGGGGTTTGTGTTCCCGTCATTTACACATTGCTGTTGTATAATATCAATCTGCATGCCAAACATTTCCTGCCTTTGAGAGCAAATCTGGGGGCGGACCTGCTGTCCAGTTCATGCCAATATCCAGAGAATGTACTTTGCATCCAGCTTTTGTGAGACAAGAGTAGATGGGTTATGGCTGAGTTGCAGTGAATCTATTCTATCAAGAAAAAATGCAAAGTATTCAAATACTGATTTTTGACCTTCAGCATTCAGGTCAGCCCAAACCATAACACGGGTACATAAAATTTGTTAAATTTGGAGGTTTGCGGGTGAGGTTGGGTTCAAGTGGCTAGTTAAAGCATATTTTAATGGGTCAAACAGTATTAAAAAACCTTGACCCAAGCATCTCTAATGAGTAAACAGGCCATGACGAGAATGTGTGTGGTCTTGTTGATATTGTATGTCTCTTCCTCAAGCACAGTGTGACATAAATGTCCTAAAAAGGTGAGGATGATGATGAAATGCACTCTTTACTACCTACTGAATGGCCTGTCGAGTGGTGCAGCTACCAGACCAGACCATGACATACATGGTCAATATGCTCACCTCTGTGCTTCGAAGATGGACAGATTCCAAGAGGACATGATGAATTGAAGGGTAAGGTGAACACTAGTGAGCTTGCAGCTGCTGGCCGTATTGATGATGACTGATGAGTGCAGCCTCTTGAGAGCAACAATCAGTTGCTATGTGTATTGCTACTTAAGGTTATTTTTCCCTCTAACGGTTTGCAGTCTCTTAGCTTTTCCCTTTCATGCTGTTGTGTTGTTGTTAATGATGGGGCCCAGTATCTGTAACATCAAAAGTAATGTCATCGGCAAACTTGTTTCTGCAGTTAGTCTCTTTGTTTTTGTGTTTGGCCATTTTGCTGAGGTTACTTTTAATCTCTGACAAATATCAGCTATAGTGGTCTTTCTCTGCCATGTCACCATTTTCTTAAAACAAATCAAATCGAGCAGAGAGAAATGTTTCACAACAGGAGTATGAATCTAACATGAACCAACTCATGTTAGGCAGGAGTGATGTGGAAACAGTCTGCAAAAGTCTTATCTCAATCAATGATAAAACTGTAGGGATGAGCCCGATACTCAGCTGAAACGAGTATCCGGTACGGATATAGCACTTCTGCAGAGTACGAGTATGATCCAAGTAATATGAGTCAACATCCGTGCTTGTGATGAATGTAAATCTTCATTAGGTAGCTGACTGTGTCCACGTTGTGTGATAGGCCAGTCACACACAGCGACCCTCCCCTACACATACACAGTACAGCGGTGCGCCGCTCACACACAACACACACACACAGGGACAACCTCAGCTGTCACTCACTCAGGTGTGACAGCTCACGTTGCATCTCTCTTCAGTAGTGGTCAGGTTTTTTCCAGCTCGCTCTTACCTCGGTCTGTAATCACTGATAGTAGAGTTTCTGCTAAACTTGATTGGTAACAGACGCGCTGCTTTTGAGCAGAGTTCGGGTCAGGGGTTAGGGCTGAATGCGACTGGCATCACGTCTCTCACTGCCGACACAGCGGTCAGGTTTTTTTTTTACCAGCTGCTCGCTCTTACCGGCTGGTTTCTGATATAAAGTAAGTTGGAAAACTTTGCTCCTACCGGACACGGTGCAGAGTCACAGTCTTAACACACACACACCGTTTACACACATACATTAGTGGAACACACAAAGGACTTTATTATTTTGATTTTATTTTGGCTGCATGCACTGAGAGTCTGACACTTTCTCACTGTATTTCATAAAAATAAATATAGTAGTAGTATAAATATTACAAATTAAGCTATATATCTATATAAATATAAATATATCTATCTAGATATGTGTGTATACACTCTCTCTAGTACTTCATTATTGCCTACTGCAGGTGTTGTATTCATTGATGCACTTGACTACAGAATATTCATGTTCTGTGTTTATAAAAAACTTGTTCTGTAAATAGTTTGTTTACTATTGTGATCAAAAACATTGATCTGAAGCTTCTGAGGCTGTTCTGTAAATAGTATTCCAATAAACAATAAATACAGCAACTTCTGATCAACCTCTATCAATTTCAGGCCCAAAATAATCTACCGGTTAAGCCACACCCTTTCCCGGTCAAACTCCGCCAACTTCCGGCTTAAGCCCCACCCACTCCCGGTTTCGGCCCCGCCCACTCCGAGTACCGATACGGATATGGATAATGTAGATGGTTAAACAGATACAGATACAGATACAGATAGTGGTGTACTCGCTCATCCCTATAAAACTGATTACATAGAAGGTCAGTCTCGGAGAAATAATCTCATTATTGATGGCATCAGTGAATCAGTGAATGAAAAATGGTCGGATTGTGAGGACAAAGTGAAGAAGCTGCTGTCTGAGAAGCTACAAATTGACCACCGCAAAATTGAGATGGAAGGGGCCCACTGGAGTGGGAAACCATCTTCATCTTCATCCTCAACCAGGCCCAGGCCCATCCTTGTCAAGTTTCTACGGTATAAGGACAAACTGGAGGTCCTCAACAAAGCCAGAGCACTCCAACATTTTCATAAATGAGGATTTCCCTGAAGCTGTTAGACAGAAGCGAAAAGAACTTCTTCCAGCCATGAGGGCAGCCCGGGAGCGGGGAGAGATTGCCTACCTCCGGTATGGCAAACTCATTGTACACCCACCATCCCAGAAACCTGCTTCGAAGCCCATAGGGTGAAAAATGAAATGACTCTGAGCACTGATTATTATGTACACTCACAGCACTCATGCTTTTACACCCAAACTCACTTACACACACACACACACACCACCCCACACAGTCAGTATCATATGCACCTATTAATTCCAATATTTAGGCCTATATCCAACTGTCAGATTACCCATGAACATTTCCATGCCCATAAAGGACTATAGTTCTCTCTGTCATCACTGCTACAGTGCTTCCAGTACTTTTTGTGGATGATACCAACTTATTTCTCACACAGACTGATTTCTCTGTTCTAATGGATAGAGCTAATAAGAATTTGGAAAACATCTCCAAATGGTTTAAATTCAACAAATTATCTCTTAATGTTAAAAAAACTATTTTTATATTTACATCAAAAAAAAAAAAACAAAAAACAAAACAAAATAAAACAAACAAAAACAAACAAACAAAAACACTGTAAACTTAATTCTCGCCTCTTTATTGGAAAAGACCCAATTATCCAGGTCTCAACCACTAGTTTTCTTGGTGTCCATCCTGATGATACTTTAAGCTGGAAGAAACATAAAAATAAAATAACGCCAGTCCTTAGTAGGCAGACTCCCTCCCAAGGGTCTGGGAGTTGCCCTGACCAGGAAGAGGCACAGGAGGCTAGATCTGCAACGGGCCAGCAGCCACCTCAGGGTCTGGGTGCAGCCCAAGGCATGATCGGCCATAGACTAGAATGAAAATAATATCAAATTGGGGAGGTGGGGGGCTCTTTCCGCTGCCGTCTCGCCCTGCTCCCGCTGGGGCTTCCGGCCATACTACTCGGGGCCCGGTGGGGGGGGGCCTCATGCTCGCTTCCCTGATGCCCCGGTCTGGCCTCGCCCCTCATTGCAATTATATATTAGCAATTATTATTCTCGAGATTGTCATCATCACGATATATCGTCTTATACTAGATTATGGTATATATCATATAATAATGGATTACTATGTTATGTTATATTATATCGTATGATGCTATACTATATTGCTATATTGTGCTATATCACGTCATAAAGTGTTGTATCAGTTTGGATTATATTACATTATCTTATAATATTAGGCCGTATTATATTAAGCTGAAAGTACATTACATTATATTACATTAAGATATGCCATATTATATTGCATTCATGTATGTATGTTTAAGTATGTATATATATATATATATATATATATACCCTTTTTTTTTCTCTTTCTTTTACTAATTAATTAATTAATTAATTAATTTATTTATTTATTTATTCTTTATACTTTATTTATTCATCTATTCTCATTATATTTTCTATACCATATTGGACGCAATAATACCATACCCTCTGTCTTGTCATGAAGCACATGCACACACACACCCACACACACACACACACACACACACCTATATACACACACCAATGCAACTCTATGTTGTTGTCTGTAGTGGTTTGTATTGTATGTCCATCGTCTGTGCCTTATGTTCATTTGGTGCAATTTACTTGTCCCCCATTGTCCCCTTGCTTATGTCACCTTGTCTGTTGTCACTAAATTTCACCAATAAAAAAAAAAAAAAAAAAAAAAAAAAAAAAAAAAGAAACATTAATGTTGTTTGCAATAAAATTTTGAAATCCATAAGTATCATTGGCAAATTCAGAAGTTTGGTTCATCAGAAATGTTTACTAACTCTTTATCACAGCTTAATCTATCCATACCTCACATATTGCAATATCATTTGGGGAGCTACTTATCCCACTCATCTTAACAAGCTCTATACTTTGCAGAAACCGTTTTGTAGAATTGCCACATCTAGCAGCAGGACTGATCATTCAGCCCCTCTGTTCATTCAGCTCAACATCTTGTCAATTTTCAACATACATAAATACCTAACTTGTGTTTTCATTTTTAAAATCCTCCATCACCCGGCTTCTCCTCCCCAACCTTGTAGTTCGTTTTTCCAGTTGAATACAAATGTACATAATTATAATACAAGATGTGTTAAATGCTTACACCTTCCAATGTTCTGCACTGGATTATGTCAGTTCTCTATTAGATATAAAGGAGCACAGCTGTGGAACAGAGGCCTGTATCACGAAGCAAGCTCAGTTTTCCCTGGATTGGTCACACCTATCCGCCTGCACTAATCGAAATCATGGTGATCAGGGATAACCAGTATCACGACGCTGGTTATCAACTTGTTCATTCGATCCAGGTTTGCCTCATCAAGAGCCGTGAACGCGCACGTATAAGGGGCAGGTTCCAAGGCAGCAGACCAATCACAAGCATGAGCGACAAGGAAAAACGCGCAGCATATTTCACAGCATAGGAGCAGCGTATCATACTTGAAAAGTATGAGGAGGAAAAAACATAATATACAAAGTAAATCAAACACTGTGGCTGCTGCAAAGAGAAGGCAGAATGCTTGGCAACGAATTGCCAACTGCAAAAATGTGTAAGTTACACATCAGTGGCTCCACATCTGAGGCTGAAACCTATGAACTCACTGCACTGCACAGATGTGTTGCATGTATGACATAGTTGAATTCCTCCAGGTGTAACCCCTCAGGGGGTAAAAGAATGTGGGAGAAAGTAAAGATAAAACACAAGAACATCATTGCATCTGATAAGTTTGCCTTTTTAATGTCATTACATTATACAGGCTATAAGCTATAAGCTGACACCACAATTCAGTCACATCAGTGCATCAACTTGATAGCCTGAATAAAATCATATACTGAGCTGCATTAGAACTTAGCAGGACCAAAAGGCAAATATAAAGGCCTACTCGCCCTCTTGAATGAAGGCTAGAAATGATTCTTTTTCATATTTGCATCAGCAAGCTGTCAGTTAGGCCCATTCTCTCACCTAGGAATAATTTGCCCCCCAAAAACATTTAGAGCTAAATAATTGTGCCATTGTAAATGTCCCTAAAATGTTGTGAAATACATGTGATTATCAAATTTCCTTTAATGATCTCTAATTTCTGTTTTACTCTTTTACAGAATGTCAGCTCTGTATAGCAGGCAGCTTTTAGCCACGCTAAAGTGTGCTGTTTCACATTAGTATGTAGGATTACTCGCTTGACCAGACTATCACAAATAAATGGGGAAATGATAAGAATAAACTTATCAACACTTTAAGAGTGATGACTAGTTTATTACGGCAACTGGGCCGGAGGAAAGACGTAATAACGACCAATGAAGCTACGTTTCTGGTGATCAGGCAGAAAAGCAGCTTATATCGGGAATATTACTCCTTGAAATGATAGTCTATGCCTGGAAATAATCAAATCAAAATAAAAAGGGCAGTCGGATCTTTTCCGAATAGGGATCAAGAATTCCACTCATAAAAACCACATAACAACAGGCGTGAATTTAAACACACTTTATTACTACAACTACTGATTATGCACAACTAACTATGGTAGATGAAATATATACATAGTTACAGCAGACAACACAAACAAACAGACAAACAAACAATGAGGCATGTAGTAAATGGACAAAATGGTAAGGAAACATGAGATGGGTAAAACAGACGGCGGCTAAAATATAGCACAAAACAGATTTCGCATTGGTGCAAAATGAACCAATGTGTACCCAGAGAGTGAGCCCTAACTGTTTCTATCGCCAATTTGGACATGCGGCGTGTAAGCCAATAAAAGTTCAAAAGACCGCACCAGAGTCTAAGCAACTAGAGGGTGAGATTACTTGCTTGAGCCTGGAAGCAGGTCTTGCCGGAGTTTTGAAGTTCGCGGGGTTGACTGCAGAGCGGACCAGCTGGTTACAACAGAAGGCAGGAGAAGACAGCGGCGTGCGGAGCTGGAGCTAAGGCTCGGGATGGAACGGACGCTCGCTGGAATGGAGTCGCGCAGGAGAAACTCTGCGGGTGCGTTGGTCTTAGAAGCTCTCCCTGCGGAGGCTTGGCGATGAGACGCTCGGAGTTCTGATGGTCTAAGCTCTCGTTGTGTGGAGCTTGGATGGTATAAGCTCTCATGTCATGGTGTAAGCTCTGCTTCTCTCTGGTGCACAGAGGTTTTAACCCTTTCAGCCCCTCCCCAGGCGGTGATCTTTGGCCAATCACGGTTACCGACTGTCACACATTTCAAAGGGCAAGCCCCCTTGTCTCGATTTACTGGCCAAAAAAAAGAGACCGCCTGAAGAAGGGTTAACAGGCCAGAATTAGATGAGATATTCCTCTACCAGATTTCATATTATGCAATCTGTCAGAGGAATTCTGAAAATCACCTGAGAATTGATTTCCTTACACCCTGCGCAGCAAAATGACACCAAACACGACATGACAAATCATAACAGGGTCACATCTACCTTTGCTTGTACACTCAAGTTGATAAAACTTAACTCCTGTAACAAGCCTGACCTTTGTCATTGTTATTAAATGCATGTTTGGCAACCCTTATTGCCCACAGTCCCATTTTGGTGCATTAAAGTTCACTTTTCTCAGGTGCCACCAACGTCCTATGAGACTCAGGATGTGTTGTTCAGATGTGTTGTATGGTTTCAAGCCCAAATCTGGGGGCAGACCCACCCAGCTAAAGAGATCACAAAAGCTAATGATATTAACCATAACAGGAACATGGAGGCTAATGTCACATTCCCTCTCCTGCAATAAGACAATGCTGAAATGTCAAAGCAGCACAGACATGCAAGTCAGGACAGCATTGTTCATCTGTTGCATTATATGTACAATTTTCTAGTTCAAACACTTCCTATGCTTTAATCTGTGTGCTCCATATTTTTCCTATTTCAGTGTGCAGCTGACCCTGTGAGGGCCTTGTATAAGAGGAGCATGGAAAAGGACCTAAAATAGAAGGACCTCAAAATGAAGAAAATGGAGCTTGAGATTGAGTATCTCAAACTCAAAATTGCAAAACTAAAGGTGAGTGAGTAATAACATTCATTGCACTGCGCTCAATTAAACTTGAACTGGCTAAATAAAGGTCAAATTAATCAAATGAAGTGGAGGATCTTCATGGGTATTTAGTTAACTACAGTGTGTATGGGGTCACTGTTAGGTATGTTTGACATTAACTGTACACATCTCAAGTACATTATCAGTTGTCACAGGGCTAGGTATATTGGCTCACTCATACACTACTGTGACCATGACAACGTATTCCACACTATTTGAGCCATTAACACATTTTGATAGATTTATATTGTACCATGAGATACCAAGCTACTGGTCAGGGTTTCTACACCCTCTCAAAATAAGATTTCAAACACCTTTGTGAATGTACAAGCACCACTAATGTGTTCATTTATTCTGTCTTCCAGGGACAAGAAGAAAAAAGTATGATAGAAAAAAAATGTCTGTGTCAGCTGAAAAACTCGTGTTTGATTGCCTCCCTCACTGCCCGGCCTGTTGGATATCCTAAGTTTATGGGGTCCACAACATCAAGGGGCTGGAGGTCAAAATAGGGCGCTCTCTCCTTCCTGATGGTGTCAATGTTGTGGAGCACACAACAGGCAGCTATTACTTTGCAGGCATGGTCTGGGGCCACCCTCAGGCAGCGCAGGGAGGCAAAGCGGGCCTTCAGGAGACCGAAAGCATTTTCAATTTTGAGCCTTGTTCTGGTCCTGGTTCAGGGTCTGGGTAGGGAGTCATCAAAAAAGGGTGGAGGGTGTACCCCCAGTCACCAAGCAGCACTCCATCGAAGTGTCCTGTAGATGAGAGGAATATTGACAGGGGCATTCTTTTAGCTTTGGCTTCTAACTGCAAGTTGTAAAACACAAAAGCATGCGATGTACAGTTGCCATATCCTGCTGCAGTCTATGGTGGCGTGTGGACTCCCTGAAGACCCGAGAGTCGTGGACAGACCCAGGCCACTTGGCATCAAGGCTGGTGATGATGCCGGTGTGGTCACATGTCATCTGCAGAGACATTCAGTTACAGTAATCCCTTAGCATCAGCACAGTATTAGTCATCAGTGTATATGTGCTAGCTTTAGCATGTAACTGCCATTAAGCATCTCACAAAGTGCAGAGGAACCCCACCCCCCAACCCCACCGCACCCACCTGAGGTTTGTTTTAATAATTTTCTTTATGTAATTTTCAGTGGTAGTTTGTACTTTTGTGTGGTTGTTGTTTTTCTTATGTTTGTAATGTGGCTTTATCAAAAAATGTAATGTAACAGGTTCAATAAAATAACTCAAACTGTTCATTTGTTACATTAAAACCTGCAATAAAGTAGAACAAAAGTGCAGAGGTCCAATGCCTGTACATGCAGAAGTGATGTATGGATGGGATGATTGGCTTACAGAATAAGTGAAGTGAGTGTGATGCAGTAGATGTCCTGGGATGTGGCCTAGAATCTCTGTTGGAATGTGATGGTATATTTTGTGGTCAGTAAAAGGACAAACGTTTCAGACCATGTACCTGACCAATGTCTCAAGTATCACTTCACTATGTAGATACCGTGAGTCTTTTCTTCTTTTTTCTCAAAGCGCTACATTTATGGAAAAAAAATAAAACATTTACCTGCAGATTGAGGCTGTAGCTGTTATGTCGGTCGATATAATCCCTCTCATCTTCACCCAGAGGATGAGAGTGCCATCAATACATCCAAGCACTCTGGGGAAACCTGTGATGAGAGTAGGTTGCATGTAGTGCGCTACATTACAACAGTAAAATTACGCATATAGTATCATCAGAGTGGACAAATGGGTAACTTGGGTCAGTATCACTGTAAAGTGCCTGTAGTGTCTTCATCAGTGTCATAATGTAAAATACTGAAATTCTGAGATTTGATTGAAAATGGCCAAACATGCACACACATATCGGTGGTGATACTGACCCACTTGCGATGGCATAAAATCGTTGTTTTATGACGTGTACGGGCAGGTGGCCTGGAAAGACGATAAAGTCGTCCATCAGGTTCGTTAGGGCAGAGGCGACTTGATGGACAGCTCGACACACTGTATTTTTATTGAGCCTCTCAGCATCTCCAACTGTATACATGTAGCTCCCTGTAGCAAAAAACTGCATGGCAATGCAGACAGCCTGAGGGACAGTCAGGGCAGTGCTCCTGCAGGTCGCACAGGCAATACGTGGCTCCAGAATCTAGCAGATGTACTCAAGGCCTGCCCGTGAGAACCGGTACCTCTCATACAAGTAGTCGTCGGCAAAATCTAATGAATCAAAATTGATCAAAATCAATGAATGGGCAGGCCATTTTTCTGGCAAACAGCTGATTGGCCAGGGGGCGGTGCTTTATGTAGGATTCAACCGTATCCTGAAAGTTAGCCTGCCCCGGAGCAGGCTAGCTTTCAGGACAGGTTCAGGATAGGTTTTCCATCCCGATCAGAGGTGAACCAGCTTTGTGATACAGAAAATCCGGAGTTGAGCCTGAAGTTATCTCGCTAACGCCTTAATCCCGCTTCGTGATACGGGCCTAAGTTACATCCAAGTTGCATTCCAATCTACCTCACTAAGAAACTATAAATGTCGACTAAGGACATGTCTGATGAACCAAACTTTAACTTTTGGTTTTGGTAGTTGGGGTTAGGTGTTTTTGTTTCGTATTTTGCTTCCACACACTGGTATTCACACTCATGCATAAACATGTACACTCACACATGTTCACATAGGTCCATACACTCTTTTTACACACTTTTACACACATTTACTGCATTGATCTAATGTATATTTGCTCTTTTTTGTTGGTTTGTTGCCATTTTTTGACATAGATTTTTTTTTTTTTTTTTTTTTTAAATGTAATCAAATTTTGAGGTGGGATTTTCCTATAAGCCCCTAGGGGGTTTCTGTATCTCACCTGCACAATCTATTGCTATTTCAATTTTGTTCATATTTTTTGCTTTTATTGTGCAAATAAATAAATAAAAAATACACATCCACCTGTTTCACTGGTGCCGAACAATGATTCAAGTGCAAAAATCTAAGTAGGTTTGTGGACTGGACTACACACTGAATTGTATTTGTCCATTGGCCCTATTTGAAAATATAGTTCCTTGATTTCTCCTGAATCATATTCATATATCATATATCTAACCCTAACCCTAAATGCTCTAACTGTGTCTGTGTCATTTCTGTTTGACTGAAAATGACAATTTACAATCAATCAATCAATCAATCAGACTTTTATTTATATAGCACCTTTCATACACATCTTTCATCTGGGAGTGTGCAGTTTATTTTTTGAACACCGATACTGTTATATACATATACAGATGTAGTGAACTACTGCTGTACTTGGTCAACATTTCTGTCATTTGATAGAACAAAACTGAGCAATTCAAAGTCAGGGGTCTTGAAAATGCAGAGGATTGATTTATACTAAATACTAATAGTCAGTGAGCCAATTTTCTCTTGGGGATTAAAGTATTTTAGATTATGATTATTATTATTTTTTTTTCCTATGAAATCAAAACATACACACTCACATCCAAGTCATCTTGAATGTCCAGTTGAAAAAAGATGTAACCACATGCCTCACAGACTTGATTGGCAATTTTGACAGACATTAAAGACAAGTTGGGGTGAGTCCATGATATCTATAATTTTGGATGAAGTACTCCTTTAAAGTCTCAACCTACATTCATAGCAGTGGGAGAAAAACTATCCTCCTCAGTACCTTGAATCAAATCCAAAATCAATATTGCTCATACCCTGCTTCAGCCACTTTTGTTAATAGAAGAAATTGGTGAAATTGGTTTCCACAAGAAAATGCTTTCAGAAGTCTACAAGCTGTTCTGTGCTGACACAACATTATGCCTGCCTCACTGAGGGAAACAGCTTTGCTGTTGGAAGACGTAGGTGCAGACATTTCCACAATGACTATCAACACTAACCTTCAGTTCATTCAGTATCAAATCATCTACGAAGTGTGTATCACTCATGTTAAATTTAGGAATAATCAGCTCATTTTCTCAATGCACTCGGAGCAGAGAAGTCCTGACAACTGCTTGCCCACTTGACTCTGCCATCCTACACAGCCTCTCTGGAAGGTACTCAGCAGATATTATGCCTCATCCTTCTTTCTCCAGACCTCTGCCTATTTGTTTATTCTTTTGGTATCAATATCAGAGCTTAGATATCAGAGCCCCGTCCTGCCCATGCCGCTGTTGCTGCCTGGAGGCACAAGCCGCCAGTGGGGAAGCCAATACCAGCCCTGACTCATTGGCCACCTCTTCCCTCGTTTTACTTACACTTTGTCTGGACAGATTGTCCCAGCTTGCCCGTTGCTTCACTTCTGCCGTGTCCACCTGTTCCCTTCTCCGTTGCTCTCTCTGTGCCTTTTGCTTCCACCAGCAGTGCTCCCACCCCGGTTAACTGACTATTTGCACTGGTGTGACTTGGCAGCGCTGACTGCTGCCAAGTCACAATCAGAACAAAAACTACACACAACACACTAGGATTCAACAGGATATCCCCCCCCCCCAAAAAAACTGAGGAAATCACAACAACTTAATAGTCATAATCACATCCTAACCACATAAGAAAACAAGATATCATGCATGCAACTCAAAACACAGCAACCCAAAATATAATTGTAATAAACAAATAAATAAAGGCAATAACAGGCCACATCCTCACACCCATTCATGACTCAACCTCAGTGTCTAGTTCTTCCCACCCGTGCTTGATTGACTCTCAGCTCAACAACCGGTAGTAACAGTAATTCTTAGCTTAGCATAGCAACCTGATTTTGTGCTGTTCTGAATAATAAATCCTCCATTTTACTGAGGATTGTTTTACCAGTGTAATTTTACGTAAGAGTAGGTTAGGGCTAGTAAAGCATTTCAATCTGATGGGCAGAGCCGGCCCTACGACTTTGGTGGCCCTGAACAAGATTTGTTTGTGGCCCCAAAACACATCCAGCACAACCATCAAATCACGCACACACTGCTCATAAATGCATGAATATGAATATATGAATTAACAACAATTTCTTACTTTATGTTAAATACTGTTTATTAAATTATATTAAAATTTGAGAAGTTACAAAACCCAACCAAAAATATTCAAAATGCTAAATAAAGTGAACATATTGAAACAATAAAAGCTACAAACCTGATTTTAAAAAAAAAGCCAAATAAATAACAATGAACGATCACCTTGAGTGCAAAATATTCAAACTAAAGTTAAAATTGCAAAAGTGTAAACTATAGTACAAAGCAAGCCGCTGAAGATGGTGTTTGTTCTGCTGCAGCAGTAGATGTGCTAAAGAACTTCAGTCATACCCCTGAAAAGATTAGGATTTAAACTATTTTTTTTTATTCTTACATTACATGTATCTGTCAGGCTTATATATTCAGTTACAGTCAAACAAACACAATTTTTTCAAAACTTGCAAATTATCCAATTGAAATTTCAAAGTATGATGTACAAAGATTTAGATTTACAAAGCTATAATATCAAATAACCTAATAAACTAAAACACCAATATTTCATGTTGCAAGAAAACACTGGGTGCTAGTTCACAAACGCACTGTAACCTTTATGAATCATAAATGATGATGCATCCTACTCATGTTAGCTAACGTTGCGTAGCAAGCAAAGAGTAAGAAATCAAAAGGCTTGTTTAAATGATTTCAGCTATTTCTGCCAAACACATAACATTTTTTACTTTCTAGACAGCTTCCCAGGTTAAATTACTGTGGCTTAGTTTAACTCATTCAAAATCAAAATGCAAATTTTAATGTTGAAAAAACACATTAGTAGGCTAAGTAAGTTAGCTTAGCTAATAACCAAAGCTAGCCATACAATCAAGGTGGGTATCTGGTTAACTTATGTTATGCTTCAGATTTCAGATTCAGTGAACAATAACAAACCTTTATCCCTTGCCATTTTTTTCCTTTTCCAATCTTCTCTTTTTTGGCCCTTGAGCACCACTCCTACATTTCTGTTTAGGACCCATGTTGCAGCTGTAATCAAGGCGTTATACAGGTGCTGTGGCCCCTTTTAAGGGACAGTAGAGTGTACTATGTGCTGCGCAGTGGCTGCACAGTCGGGAGTGTGTGTGTGTCGGTAAAGCTGGTGACCGGGGCCAAGCATGGTGTAAAGGAAGCTGCAAACGAGAAGAAATAAGGTGTGTGCCCTTAGAGATTTTGTCAGAAAAATAAATACACAATGAACTCCTCAAGACTCCTCAAGCCCGGTTTGTGTGTGTTACTTGGCCACTCTGCCATAAAGAAAGGAGGGTCAGCCCCGAACTTTGCTACAGAAAATAAGTTTCCCGGTGCGTTCCGACTACGGTCTGAGCGCGGAGGCAGGAAAGGTGAACAAAGGGTTAATTAGCAGCATTTAACCGACACAGTACGGACATTATTAGTGAAAGTCTGACACTGCAGTGTTTGTGAGAGTATATTTATACAGTCGATGGTAAGAGTAGAAACACAGAGTCACAGTGAGTGTGTGGCCCCTCTGGTGGTTGTGGCCCTAAACAACCGCATAGCCCGTTTATGCCAAGTGCAGTGACCTTGTGATTAAAAAGTGGCAATTTTGGTTTTAGGAAAAAATCTGCGGCATCCATTTGATAATTTCATGGTGTGCAAGGCCCTGCTTGTGCTGAAATGCACAGGGGAGTAAACTAGAGGTCAGTGTCAATTCAAAACAGTGGGTGTTGTGCCTCTTTGTACTGGGACATCAGGTCTCAGTGCTACTTTGTCCTATTTGGGGGGGCTGTAGTGGGCAAAAGCAAAAATGAACAGACCTCTCCAACATCACATAAACCCCATTTTTATGTGTGTTCTTTTTACCTGTGTCACTACAATTTAAATTATTCAACCAATGACACACTTAATTTCACCTTTTTAAACACTTAACATGCCCCCATTGACTTCCCTTTCCTCCAGGGGAATCCCGGCTGTCATCTAAACAGCTGTTCTTTTATTCTGATCACTGGGCATGTGTATCCCTCAGAGGCTGATTCAATATGCATCTCAATACATGATCAATCAGCCAAAGCATGAAACATAAATTTTAAGCAGCCAATGATCCAATATGATTCAATTCAGGCCTTTGTTGATACCATGCCAATCAATATAATGAAAACAGAGCCATTTTTAGTCTACTACATCCTTCATGCTGTTTATGAGAAGGAATCTTGAGGCAAGGCAAAATGAACACAATCCACTTATAGGGAAGAAAGAGAAAGATGCACATTCAAATAGTCATTTTAATGATCTGGGCCCCGTTTTCCAAAATGCTCTAAAAGCTGAGATGAATTCATCTTACAAAGCTTCTTTAGCTTATGAGGTTTTCCCAAAACCATGTTCACTAAAGACCCTCTTGAAAATTATTGTAGATCTATTACTTCTGTCCACTCATCACTGAGTATGTCATAACAAATCCATGCTATGTGCTGCCAAAACCACTGTCAATAAAAGTGACTCTCAGTGTTATTGTACATGGGTGCGACTGTACATATTATTTCTGACTTTGCCCTTTTGTAGAAATGTATTTGCGTAAATGTGTTCTGTCCTCTTTTGGGATAATTGCCCGTTCACACAACACAGCACACAGCAACGTGTCATGGTTCTGTCTTTTGACTCTACTATTGTGTCATTCATCAGTGTTTCCACCTTAGGGTGACCACCTGCTAATAAGCCCAATGGGGGACAAGGGGTATGATTCTGAGGGACAATGTGGGACACTGCCCAGCGTGGCGGCGCCCCCACTCGGCGGGCAGACTCACTGATACCGGTTTACCGATTTCTAGTAGATACCACTTTACATGGTATATTAATGTTGCCCTGTTCCCCTAACATATGAAGCTAATTGCTGCTGTGTGCTCATGAAGAGGCCACCCTTGTTAATGAGCCCGTAGCTTTCAATGTGTTTTTTTTTTTTCTAAATAAAAGATATTCATAATATTTTAAACATTTCAATTAATTGACAGATGAACTTCTACTTAAGATTTACTTTTTATTTAAAGTGAATAAATTGCAATGGAAAATATAAATAAAATTAAATAGCTTATAACAGTGTTAATTTCATTGGCTATTTTTCAATTTAATTTTAGTCTTAGTCTTGTGTCAAATGCCCTTATTAGTTTTAGTCATATTTTTTGTTTAGTCATATTTTAGTCGATGAAAAGTCTTAGCATTTTAGTCTAGTTTTAGTCAAAGAAAATCCAAAGTATTTTAGTCTAGTTTTAGTCGACTAAATTACAAAGTATTTTAGTCTAGTTTTGGTCAATAGTCTTTTTTTAGTCTTTGACCTGCATCATGTTGGCTTGTTTTAATTTAACAATATGTTAAATTATTATTATTATTTTAAAAATGTAAATTGCTTATCAAACAGACCTAACAATTCAGCTACCAATGAATGAGCAGTAGTATGCATGTGATAACATAGATTGGAAAATAAGCCGAAGTGATACCGCTTCTCTGAATAGACAAGCTAAGCCAGTGTGCTGCTGTTAGCCAGTGAAAATACAGTGGAGTGGCAACTCTTCACTTTGTTAATAATCTATGTCAGTGTGCTGCTGTTTTAACTTTGTTCTCACCGCGCTACGCTTCAGACAGCACTGGTGGGTGTGTGCTCCTCAGTCATACACACACACATACGCCCCGGCATGTGCAGACAGCAGCGCAGGAGGAGAAAAACTAACGTGTATGGCCCTATCCCCCGGGCGAACTAGCTTTTTTTTTTTTTTTTTTTTTTTTTTTTTTTTTGAGAGCAAGCATTGATTATGCGGGACACGGTCTCAATTTGCGGGACGCGTGAAATTGGCTTCAAACGCTGTACGTGCACGTGCTACGCGCACGTTCAGTAATGTTGGCCCCTCCCATTTGCCCACACCTGTCCTGAGTCTGTGTGATCAGCCCTGATTGGTCTGTTCCCTCCCCAGTGTTTCCACTAGCCAGTCCACTAGCCTCTGTGTTCTCCAGTCCTGTGTTCCAGCCCCTTCCCCAAGTGGGTCTTGTTTTCCCATTAAGTCCTTCATGTATTTAAGTCCTCTTTCAGTTACGTTCTTTGTCTGGTTATTGTCTTTTCTGCATGTCATGCTGGTGTTGCCGGTGTTCCTAGTGTTTTGAGTTGTTATTAAAAACTTTATTTTCCTTCAAGCCTTTTGCCTGTCTGTTCCTGCATTTGGGTGTATTTTGGGTTCCTGCCTGCATGTGGCAGTCACCATACTGCTATTGTTCTCTTTTTGTTCTCATTAATACCTGCCAAGTAATATGCTGAAAACTATTTGTTGTTGTCAAACAGAGCAACTTAGAGAAACTTAATTGTATTGGGCCTCATTCACCAACCAATCTTGAGAAATACGTTCTTAAAACCTACTTACGCAGTTTTCATGAAGATGTTTTATTTGAGATTTGTTCTTTGGTAAGAACAGATTCTATGTGCACTTGCACTCTTGCGCATGTTGGAGTGTTGACATGTTTGTGGAAACTAACTGGCTATTGTGTTCTTCAATTCTATATTCATAGGATTTAAATTACATTAATTTATATCATTTTGAATATTTAATGACTTTCATTACATTACAAACCATTATAGTCTGTTTTAAAATAAACATAACACTAAGAAAAGATTTGAATGTGCAGCGTCCCCAGTCATACCATCTATTTTCGTGCCATTGCACATGCGTGCATGATAGTGCTATCTGTTTGTGTCCCTGCACTTTTCTTCACTTTTGCTACCACTTTGTTGCACAATTAATAAATCTAGGTGTGTATGACAGGTTTTTTGTTTTGTTTTGTTTTAAATGTCTGTCTGGTGTCTGATGCTCCACCCTCTTTAGACTTGTGTTTGGTTGTTCTTCACTTCTCAACTTGATATGTGTGTGTGTGTGTGTGTGTGTGTGTGTGTGTGTGTGTGTGTGTGTGTATGTGTGTGTGTGTTTGTGTGTGTATATGTGTGTGTGTGTGTGTGTGTGTGTGTGTGTGTGTGTGTGTGTGTGTGCACGCACATTGACCTGCAGTCTTGCCTTTTTAATAGGGACTGGTGGGGCAGTTAGCTATGCTAATTGAGGTCAATTGGCACATGTTTTCAATTTACGAAGGCAGTGGGATTCATCAGTGTAAGAACACAGGTGCAAACAATTCCTCGGTTTAAGAAACTGTCATGGACGCCCTGCAGACTTTTCTTAGAATCGTTCTAAAGAGGAAACTTCAGAAAAAAAAAAAAAAAAAACTGATGAAAATATTGGTGAATGAGGCCATTTGTTTCCTGTGGCTCTTGTTTGATGTGATTTCTTACAGCTCTGTTAAATATTTCTAATCTCATCAAACTAATGTGTTGTGTAAAAATCTCACCTAACTATAATTAAAATACTAAACAATATTGTCATAAGATGCCTAATCTACTCCATGTGATTGTTCCAAGTACCTCTAAGATTGATTGTGGCCTTGATAACATCCTACGTATAATCTTATTTGTTATTGAATTGTAGAAATGATCGGAGTTGGAAACTCTTAAACTGGCTATAGTGTTTATCAATAATGCATTGCTTCAGTATAAAATAATACAGTGTATACTGGGACAAACAAGTTTTTCTCTCTCTGCCAAAGTGAGTGATGATTGACAGGTCCTGCCTCCCTCGTCACACTCAACTCGACAAGTAAAAAACAAAGTAAAGCAGGAACCTGAGACAAACAAACCTACAGCCTTCAGAGCTACATCAAGGCTGATAAAGACATGTTTTATTTTAGCAGGAATGCCAGTACATATTATGTAGTGTATCAAGGCTGTTTAGAGCCTCTCATTTCAGTTGGCAATAGCTTGGTGTCATCAACATAACAGTGTAACGAGACATTGTGCCTATGGATTATGTGGCCAAGTGATTGCATGTACAGTGAAAAAATGATTTTTTTTTAATATTAATGGTCAAATAAGCAATTTCCCTCTTAATGTCCACATTTGTGGTCTATCATTAGTGTAATATGTTCTTTGAGGACTTTGTCAGTGGGGAAAACTAACTATCTTCAAATTAATCATCATGTCTACATGATGTCTAGATGTCCAACGATTTTTAGAAGAATGTACCTTAATGTAACTTATTCTATTAGTAGAATTGTTTCAATAGGATACATTTTTTTTTTTTTTACAGTGATCATTTGTAGCTGTACAGTTTTTAGAGTAAAAAAATCTTTAAAATTAGAAGAAGGCCTTGGCAGCCGGTACTGTTAGAACTGTGATTTACACAGGGCAGGACATACAATGATTTGACCCCTATCTGAATTCTTGTTGTTCAATAACTACATTTAATGCACCATTAAAGCATTAGCTGTAAAAAAAAAAAAAAAAATGACAATCTATTCATAAGAAGTAATGTGTTAGGCAAGACACAAACCCAATGGAATTAACTGTGACATGACCCCACCCCACCCCAGTTGTTGAAAGGTTGGGGACCGCTGACTTAAAGGAACAAGGTGCACATAATGCAGGACATGACAAAGACACAAAGCACACAGGACAAGACACATCGTACAGGACAGAGCACAAAACAATTTAAACTCTACTGGAGAAATGACCGAATGAATGTGTAACTTTTGAGCGACAGCTGTAAAGGAAATGTGTCAGGATGGTTTATCACATGTGAGCACTGTGGCTGGAGCTACGGTGATGTCCTTGTCAGACCATTGTGGAATTTTGCTGTGAGGGGTTTTAGTTATATCATCTGCTTGTCAGGTGGGCAGGTTCATACGTTGCCTTGTCTAATCAGCCCTAACCAAAAGCAGCTTCTCTGACGACACTGAGGGCAATTAGTTTAAAAAGCATTATTTGACATTTAGATTTCCACTCCCCCACCCTTTTCATGAGCCAGTGAACTGCTGACACTTGAAGCAGACTCAGGTGGCTGAAGACTATAATTTCTTCAGACTGAGCCTCCCGGGCCAACCCCTGATGCCACCATCTGCTACAGAACAAATGATGAGTAGGGTTAAAGGTCAGATTGGTCCTCAAACGGTAATTGGGCTGAACTGAGGAATTTAAAGTCCAATCAATGTAATAAATAAGACCAAGCCGTGGCACTGGAAGGGTTAGCAACAAAGAGGACCAAATGGTTTCAAGTAAAATTACACACATTGTTGTTGTGCCTCCTTCCCATGTAACTTTAGTTTTATGGTTGAAAGGAGCAAGGGGCTTCTAGGTGTTTATTTTTTGCCCTATTCAGAAGTGAGGAGGCCCATACGTCACAGTGTCTGATCTGTCGGCTAATCACCACCAGCAGGCCACATTGTCAGTTTTACAGTGGATTATCTCAATCTGACTAATGGATCGTGATGTAACTTGGTGACATCATTCATGTTGGCTAGCTGATGAAATTTGTCCATTTTGGTGAACCTATGAACTTTCCTCTAGCAACAACAAAAGGTCAAATTTTTAATGTTGCACACTAATATCTGCCTGTCTCCTGATGACTTGAGCCCTGTGGAAACACTAGTCAAATGTATCAAGGCCATTAATATATGGATGAACCAAAACTTTCTGCAACTAAACAGTGACAAAACAGAAATCATCATCATAGGTGCAAAAGCAAAGAGACAGGAAATTGCAGCCCACCTCCGTTCCTTCTCTCTTGAGAGCAAAGAACATGCCAGAAATCTCGGTGTCATTATTGATGCTGATCTCAATTTTCACTCATATGTCATGACTTGTGACATTACTGTCAGTAATGTCACAAGATCATCTTTCTTTCATCTAAGAAACATCTCAAAAATCAGAGGCTTTCTGTCCAATTCAGATGCTGAAAAACTGGTACATTTGTAACAAGCAGGCTTGACTACTGCAACAGTCTTTTTTCTGGTCTCCCTCAAAAGACCATCAAACGGTTGCAGCTTATCCAAAATGCTGCTGCACGCATCTTAACCAGGACCAAGAGAAACTCCCATATTACCCCTGTTCTTAAGTCCTTGCATTGGCTCCCAGTATATGCCAGAATTGATTTTAAAATTCTTCTCATTGTTTATAAGGCACTGAATGGCACTGCTCCAAATTACATTAAGGACCTGCTTGTCCCATATCAGCCAACAAGAAGCCTTAGATCATCAGTCAGTGGTCTCCTTGTTCTCCCACGTATTCACTCTAAAGCAGGAGAAGCTGCTTTCAGTTACTGTGCTCCTAGCAGATGGAATGCCCTTCCAAATGGTGTTAGGGTTGCACCAACATTTAGCTCTTTTAAAACCAGACTGAAAACATTTCTTTTTACTGTTGTGTTCAACTAGATTGTGATATTTTATTTGCTGTTTTAAAGTATTGCCTTTGTGTGTGTGTGTGTGTGTGTGTGTGTGTGTGTGTGTGTGTGTGCGTGTGTGCGTGTGTTCATGGTCCATCTATAGTTGCTGTTTTGCCTGCTTGTCTGTTTAATTGTTTAACTGTTTTATGACATGTATATTTATTTATTCTGTATTCTCACATGTGAAGCACATTGTGCTGCTTTTTGTATGAAATGTGCTATATAAATAAATCTTCTTCTTCTTCTTCTTCTTCTTCTTCTAATATCTCAAAGTTTTTGCATTGCCATGACATTTGGTGTCAACATTCATGTTGCCTGGAGCATCAAACTCTGACCATCCCTCTATCACTACCAGCAGGCCAAAATTTTGTGGTAGTGGTGGTTGTAAGAGTTGACATTTTGTGACAACATTCATGCTGGCTAGAGGATGATACCTGGCAATTTGGGTGACTCCATGACTTTCCCTCAAGCTTCTCTAGCAGATCCGGTATGGCATCTGCATTAGAAATAATGAGCTTGTCAGAATATCATCTCTCAATTTATAAAAAATGCAAGTTGAACTTGGTCTTGAAGTCATCTTTTAATTATGGATGTCATATTCAAAGTATTATGACAGGAGTGAGTTATATTCACCAGTAACCCCCATGTTGGGCATTTTGAAGACTTATTTGCAGTCTGATTTATATGATGGAAGCTTTTGACAGGTTTTACGGGCTTCATGGCACATGAATAGAAATGCTGAGAAATGATCTAATAACCTGATGACAAAATTCTATTACTTTTCTTGACAGCTGTCAATCTGGAATATGGTTGAGTGTGTTTTGCATGTGTGAGTGTGAACACGTGCTCACATGTATTTGCGCATGCAAGCAAAATGCTTGTATGCCGAAATGTTTATTTGTATAGTTTATGATGAATATGAACACCTTGGCACCTTGCACTGAGTTCCCTTTTTCTGTGATCATAACTTGATTACACTCTTGATTACACTCTCCTCACCTCGGGTTTTCACCTTTTCACCTCGGGTCTCTTCTCTCTGAAACAGTTAAGTGCTCTGTGTGACATAACTATAATAATACCCTTTATTTAACCAGGTAAAAAACTCATTGCGATTCAAAATCTCTTTTCCAAGAGTGACCTGGCCAAGATGGCAGCACAAAAACAATGGTTACACACAAGACACAAATAAAATTCAATCACATAGTACAATCACACGATCCTATTGAGCTCATTTCCCTGTCTTTTATAATTGACTTTAATTCCCCCAGAGATATAAGATGTGTCAATTTCAAGTCCTTCTGCACATCATTCCAGGTAGACGGAGCAGAAAGTTTAAAAGCCTTTTTGCCCAGTTCAGTTCTGACTCTCGGGACCTGCATCTGTATAATGTTTTTTTTTCTTTTAGAAAACAACAGCTCAGAGTACCACCCTGCTATGTGTCTGTCTATAGGTCTGTCTATCAATTCTTGTCCATTTGACTGAATAATTAAATGCTAACTATGACAATGACCTTGGAAATCAAATTGATGATTGATCTGTATGAAAGGGACATCAAGAGAAGTTTCCCGTTTTTTGTAGAAAAGTGGAATGGCATGACAGGTACATTGGCTAAGATACATAAAATTGTAATTGTCCTTAATCAGCAGTGTTAAAGAATAATCTTAACCTGAGCAGGTTAAGATTTACAACACATTCAGGTTTTTAATAATTAGTCAGTAAACTCGGCATTGTCTGACGCAGGCTGGAAAATGTGCACTTTTATTTACAGTTAAAAACATTTCGCTGTGTGTTTCAGCTTCTGTTAAACTAACGGAGCTGCGGTGGCTTCTGGTCTGAGCTTTCAAAATAAAACCTTTGTTATTGTGCGCTTCTCATTATTTTTAACAAACAAAATTGGGGCTTGTAAATTACGGGAGATTCGGGAGAAAACACAAAACAGGAGGGCGACAGGAGATGAGTCTAAAATACGGGAGAAACCCGGGAAAAACGGGAGTGTTGGCAGCTATGCTGAAATTAGAGGTTCATTATGCGCATGACAGTCTCAGATTTTTGTTAATTTGATATAATTTATGCTGGGCCAGGTCTCCATCTCTTCCAACACGGTGTGGGATACCTCCAGGTAAGCTTGTTGAATGTTACAACTGCACTGCACTAATTATCCTAACAAAGAAGGAACAGCATCAGCTCCTGTGTGTGTGTGTGTGTGTGTGTGTGTGCGTGCGTGCGTGTGTGTGTGTGCGTGCACATGCGTGTGTGTGTGTGTGTGTGTGTGTGTGTGTGTGTGTATTCTAGTCATATCTGTCAGCAGTGAGCAACATGCAGTACCCTCAGATACCACTAAACCTGCTCTACTTTTTGTGTTGTCACAGACAGCCTGAATTATTTAAATTAAATCACTTTCACTGACCAGCACAAAATAATATATAATGTAAAAGTGGGCTTTTTTTTCTTTCTTTTTTTTTTTTTACATATTAAGAATGAAAATTTTGAAATGTTTTGAATCAATACGTATTCATCCCCTTTTAAGTGATGCAGGAATCGTCTCAATATGCATTGAAATTAGTGGCAATGACACACTGCACACTTGTAGCTGATAATTAAATTCAAACATGTAATACAGCTACCATACGTGCTTTGAATAAAAAAGGCTGTTAGACATTCACTTTTGTGTGTATGGTTTTACTCTCCACCTGCACCTTGAGCTGTGTATTCAAATTACTTTAAAGGTCTTGCAGATGTCCACCTGTGGTCAATTCATTTGATTGAACAGGATTTAGAATAGAATAATAATAAAAAAAAAATCTTGCTCAGTTCACTTAGTCCTTGAGTGACTAGACAAAGCCCGCTCCTGAATCACACTGAAAGCCTGTGGAATTACTGGCTGGACTTAAACACTCAACATGTAACTTGACTGACCTTGAGCAAATCTGCAACGGAACGGACAATGGCTAACCATGGACAGTGCAGCATATGCATAACTAGCAGAGCAAATTTACAGTGATACTGGATTATTACCTCAGAAAGAGATGGATGGTCCTTATGCTGAAAATTCAAATTAGTTGGGTGAACATGAATATGTATTAAATACATAATGTTTACATTGTGTATTATGTATACAAATATGTGCATACAAATTATGGATGTATTACACAAAATCATTTTTAACTGACAAAATTTTAGGCGTGTGTGTGTGTGTGTGTGTGTGTGTGTGTTAATGTGGGGGGTTATACAGCATGGCAGAGATTTGTGTCTCTTACTGCTTGTTTAGTGTGTGTTCGGATACATGACCAACACTTTATATAAACACCATAAACCCACACGACATCAAGACATTGTCATGTTTCACCCCTGGTGCCTCAACATCTGAGAATCACAACAGGAAGTCAGGAGTTCATGTAGACCTGAGGAATGTGAACCAGGTTACATAACAGCTACTCCTCAGTCAGTAAGGTGTTGAATCCTTTGATCAAAGGCACCTTGCAGAATTCTTGTAGTATCCATGCACCACTATGTGCCCTATGACAGGTCACCTATTCAGGGAGCATCTCTTGTTGACTAGCTAGGATCATGTCAGGCATTCACTTACGCAGAAGAAGTATTGTGAGCAAGTGATGTAGTGTCATGGGCAGCACATACAGGTGTACACATGCTGAGCCAATTGATGGTTTTCATCTTTTCATCATTTTCCCATAACTGTCCCTTTTTGAAAACTTAGTTGACGTATTTGGTGTGTGTGTGTGTGTGTGTGTGTGTGTCTTATGAGAGGCAAACTATACATGGACATGTCTAGCGCTAGTCACTCCCTATCCTTAGGTGTGTGTTTGCTGTGCTAGCAACTAATGAGGGGAGTGAGAAATGACTGAGGATATAGTACAGTCCAGGTCCTGTCTGGGTGACAGATTTTACTGATTGACTGATCCCCAAACAACTCTGCAGGGTAATGATGTCCTCTGGTCTATTTTGATACCTGATTACCACCAATCAAGTGGACTAGCAGGTTGCAAACTTTCTGGATCAGTACAGACAACAGTTGACAGCACAAATAAAAGCCACAATGTCCACAATAGAAAAACTTGTTAAGCTCTCATTATTAAGGCCTTCCCACTACAACCAGTGACGCAACGAAAGAGAAAGATGAAGAATGAAGAATGGTTTTGGAGAGTTATATGCTCAAGACTCAGCCAAAGATCAGTATTTGTTCAGTAGTGCACTGTTGTTTAGTCTATACCTGTTTACTATTTCATGAACTACCAGCACAACAACACTGCTATGGCTTAGATTTATTGTTATTGCACATTGTGCTATCTTATTTGCCTATGGTTTTGTCATTTGCACCGCTGTATTGCTGTAGCATCCACTTTATCATACCGCTGGTTTTTGCATTTATGTCATTTCAGAAACTCACATGTCGGCAGATAGAAGCTTCAGCTGGTGTCAGGGGATCTCCCTCACTGCAGCCTCATTTGCAATTTTGGGAATGTGTGTATGCATGATGTGACACACATACAGCAGCATACTGTATGCTTTACCTTCAGGAACTTACATTGAGATTAGAGTAATAAGCGGTTTAAGGTCAGTGTTGAGACTTCTTGAGCAATCTTGAGACTGGGCTTCCTCTTCCAATATGTGCAAAAAAAGTCTGGACTCTTCAGATTAAAAAAAAAACTGCCAGCACTAGTAAGCATGCCAAGCTGCATTTAGAAGCAAATATTGGGGTCTGCAAGTGCTTTTTTTTTTTTTTTTTTTTTTTTTTTAAATCTTAAACCTACTTATATTTCCTTTTTCCTTTTTTTTTTTTTTTTTTTTACGTATTTAATTTTTACATATTTGTCTGATTATGATTAGTCTGAAAATCAGCCATTCATTTTCAAATAGCATGCCAATCTCTGAAATTGAATTGTATACTACACACAGCCTAGCACAGTTTCACCTATAATTTTTGAACATCCTGTGGTCCCCAAAACGAAATGTGCATAGCCTCTTATTGATAGAAAGGACCTATAACAGTCAAAATTTCTATTTCTGTACACCAGTGCCAGGTATATAAATCAAGTAATATAGTCCAGAAATATTAAGCCTAAAATGCATAAGCATATTAAATCTTGGTTATCCATAAGATGGGCTGTTAATGGCCCTCAATGGAAACAGTGTTTCTTCATTAGGAGGTTACTCTGCCTTCCCAGTTATCTTCAAGCATGTGAATTAAAAAATGCTAAGACAAGGCTATTAAATAAATACTCATCGCGTTAAAATTCATGGAACATATTCGTTCTGAACTTAATATAAGTGGTGTGTGTGTGTGTGTGTGTGTGTGTGTGTGTGTGTGTGTGTGTGTGTGCATCCACTTGTTTGTTTTAGGTGTGTGCACTGACACCAGTTGAAATTATGATTCTCCTCACAGTGTTAAGTCTGACTAAAAGCCCCCAGGCATAAAAATCTGAGGAACATGGCATTTAAAATCCACAATATGTTGTCAAGTTACTGAAAAGTTCCCCCTACAAGCAGGCTGGCAACATTTAAAATTCAGCAAAGGCTTTTTAAAGGTTACCTGGGCTTTGCTGATTTAACACTGTTTATTACACATGATTCTCATTGCCTGCTATATCTGTCCCTAATGACTTCATAGGCTTTTTCCACCAATGGCCATTCACCAAAGGTCCATTGCTGCTTTTGAATTATGAAGTTTAGAGGCGACGCTCTGCATAGCATAAACATTAAACAACATAACTGAGCGTGTGTGTGTGTGTGTGTGTGTAAGATAGAGAGGGATAATGAGAGAAACAGAAAGAGGCACACAGAGTAGTTTGCCTTGGGTTGCAGAAAGCAGACAATTGGACTCGAGTCATAGTGACTCGATTCGAGTCAACTCGAGTCACAAATTTGACGACTTGCGACTCGACTCGGACTTGAGGGTAAAAAGACTTGACTTGACTCTGACTTGCAGACAATGACTCCTGACTCGACTCGACTTGAGACAGGCTGGCTCGGACAACTTGTAGCATAAGTTTGTCTTTTTTTTCCACGTGAATGTCATATTAGTATAGAGCAGTGCAGGTTCAGACCATTCAGTAGCGGTTTTAGGCACGGGCGAAGCGGGCAGCCGCCCGGGGCGGCATATTTTCATGTCACGTGGGGGGCGGCATGAGCGCAAAAAAAAAAAAAAAAAAAAAAAAAAAAAAAATCATCCTCGCTGCAAAGCAGTTTTCTATTACCGTATTCATCTGAATATAAGACAATATTTTTTTCCATTGAAAATGCCCTGGAAAAACGCCCTCGTCTAATTTTGGGGTCTAAGCAAATATACATGTATTGTGCTTGCATATAAACCAGTAGGTAGGCTCGCCTGATGCCGCAATTACCGGCGAATGGCCGCATTGCGCAGTCAATAATCAACCATGTTGTCTGTGTCATTGTGCGTTGTGCTGCTGCAGCCGCGTATGAGCAAAAGTTGATTTATAATGAGAGGATGGCAGTATGTGTGCGCCGCTCACCTGTCAGATCCGGCAGACCTGACCGGGTGGGCGTGGCACCTGTAAGCATCAAGCCGGTGACGCGGCCGGCCCGCCTGATGCTGACCGGTGGCTTTTTTTTTTTTTTTTTTTTTTTTATACAAACAAGATTTTGTCCATATAAAAAGTATTTTTCCAAAAAAGGTATTTGTGCAGGTGTTGGCGCCCCTGCTCTGGGAGGGGCGCGTGTAGCCGCCAGAGGGGCACCGGTAGCGGCCGTTATCGCTTGGAAGTTCTCGCTGCGCGCGCGCGCGGCTAGAACAGAAGGGCGCAAGGCAGTAATTTCGCCCAGGGCGGCAACATGGGCAGAACCGCCACTGAGACCATTGACTGATTGATTGGAGACAGCCTACTCCCTTTAGTTTTTTCCGCATGTAGCAGAGAGGCACTGCATGCATGTACGCACAGCGCACGCACTCTGATGATCAGTGGGGGAGCCAGAGACACAGCCGCGCTGCTGTTATTTGGAATCATGGAAACTGCAGGCAGTTCTTTAGTTTCCAAAGTAATCCAGTTTGCTTATAAAAACTTCCAATCTGATGGAAAACGGCAATGCAGAAACGCTCAGTGTGCATGTGTGTGCATGTGCATGTGCATGTGTGTGGGGATTCTATATGGATGCGTAGCACAAGCTGTGTCACTCACCACTGTCGCGATCGCTGATGTAGCCACTGTGACCATATAAATTATATACACCATGGTAACAGCAAGCCCTCGTCTTCCATCACTTTCAAACATCGCAACTTTTCATAAGACATAATCGGGCGTCAGCAAGGTTAAAAAAAATAAGTCGTTTCACCTGCACCTGCACCACCAGGAAAAAACATTACAACACCTGCACCGGCACCGTACGAGTCCAAAAGGCAAAGAAAATTTCCAGCTACAGCAGCGCACTGACATAGATTGTCTATTCAAATAAGAGGTATCACTTTGGATAGTTTTTTTTTTTTTTTTTCTTATCTATGTTATCACATGCATGCTACGGCTCATTCATTGGTAATTGAATTGTTAGGTCTGTTTGATAGGTAATTTACATTTTTAAAACAAATAATAATTTAACATATTGTTAAATTATTTGACTCACGCTTACTGGTAAACATCTACTCCTGCAAGATAATTTATTATGTTCTACAACTTATAAACATACTCTAACACTACATACTGAGTGTTTGAGCATCATATCTCCTCTGGGCTACAAAAGGTGGTCCTAGCCATTTTTACCAGTCTTACAGCCATTTTAATTATCAATACCTATATTAATTTGTTGTCAAATGACACAATATAATACAAGTACTAATGTGTTGCATAACTAGACAGGCATGTAATTCAGTAACAGCTCAAAATGTTTTTTAATAAAACTAACCAAATCAATAAGATCTAATCTAAATCTAAATGATCTAAATGATCAGACCTGTAATGTTGTAATGGACAAATGAAATCAAATAACCTGTGACTCGACTTGACCTGACAGCCTGTGGCTGACTCGACTTGACATAACTTATGACTTGACTTGACTTGACAAACTTGTTACTCGACTCGACTTGACTCGACATAACCTGTGACTCGACTCGACTTGACTCAACATAACCTTGTGACTCGACTCGACTTGCTTGCCCACAACAGGAAAGACTTGGGACTTGCTTGAGACTTGGACCAAATGACTTGAGACTCGCTTGGGACTCGGATCGGGGTGACTCGTGCAATTGTCTGGCAGAAAGACCAGTGATTGGCACATTAGATATAGGTGTGCATCAAAACTGATTCTTATCCCACATCACCTCCTGCTTAACTTCATAACATAATGTACCTTAACATTAAATAGCTCCACCAGAGCTAAAAAGAGAGAGATTGTCCACTCGGACAGAACAACTTCTAGGAAGCTTTGACTGGGCGATAATGGACAAATAGCAACAATACTGGAATGGACTTACCACCAAAAAAAGCCACATATTTGAAGCATCTACAGCTATCCACATTTTACCTTTCGATCATGCATCCTCCAATAGATCTGGTCACTTGTGGATCTTTAGGCTAACAATCCTACTCAGCTTTTAGTGCCTGGGTTGATAATAGCTGCACCCCACTGATCTGACCTTTAGCTTTGGTCTCACACCAGGATTCAATTCTGACTGACCAATATTGCTCTATGAAGAGTTCAATTAGAAAACATAAGATCCATCTATTGAAAAACACTGCATCTAAAATTATTGTAACAAATGAATACAACATAAAATTACTTGTTTAGGGAGCGTAAATAATTCAAGTCCTTCCTTTAACACTTTTGCAGACTGAGTCATCTGTTTTAGAGAAATGACAGATTTTTGACATAATAGACTGGTGTCAAATGAAAGAGGAAAAAGTGGCTAAAATCTGACATGATTCATTTCTAGAACCCAGTTGTAATCAAAACATCTCATCTCATCAGCCCCTCTCTTCACCTGAGTGTCCAAGACATACGGCCAGAGATCAGATGAAACAACAACGAAGTCGATCATCGACCTCAAGCCTAGGGTGTCCTGGTGCCACGTGCACTTATGGACACCCCTGTGCTCGAACATGGTGTTCATTATGGACAAACTGTGATTAGCACAGAAGTCCAATAACAGAACACCGCTCTGGTCCAGATCGGGGAGGCCGTTCCTCCCAATCACCCCACTCCAGGTGTCACTGTCGCAGCCCACGTGGGCGCTGGAGTCGCCCAGTAGAATAATGGAGTCCCCAGTCGGAGCACTATCCAGTACCCATCCCAGGGACTCCAAGAAGGCCGGGTACTCTACACTGCTATTTGGCCCGTAGGCACAAACAGTGAAAGCCCTCTCCCCAACCCGAAGGCACAGAGAGGCGACCCTCTCATCCAGCCCCTCTCGAGGAGCTGGGTTCGAGGGCCCAAGCTGTGCATGGAGGTGATTTCTAGCCAGTACCTCTCAACCTCCCGCAAAAGCTCAGGTTCCTTCTCCCCCAGCGAGGTGACATTCCATGTCCCAGTAGCCAGCCGTTGTGTCCGGGGATCGGGTCGCCGAGGCCCCTGCCTTCAACTGCTGCCCGATCCACAAAGCACCAGCCCCTTACGGCTACCCTTGTGGGTGGTGAGCCCACAGAGGGTTGGACCCATGTCACCAGTTCGGGCTGGGCCCGGGCAGGCCCCGTGGGCAAAGGCCCGGCCACTAGGCCCCAACCCCAGGCCTGGCTCCAGGATGGGGCCCCGGCTCCGCCGTACCGGGCGACGTCACGGTCCTTGATATTTTTCTCTTCATAAGGGGTTTTTTGTACTGCTCTTAGTCCGGCCCATCACCTAGGACCTGTTTGCCATGGGAGACCCTAAGAGGGGCAAAGTGCCCCCAGCAACATAGCTCCTAGGATCATGTGGGCACACAAACTGCTCCACCACGATAAGGTGGCAGTTCAAGGAGGAGTGAATCATAACAATCATCATGAATCATAACAAGAATCTTAAAATACCCCACATCAGTAAATACTGTTTCCGATGATGAGCACTCCTATGAGTAACAGTAAAAATTACTGCCTCTGACCTCTCAATCCTGGAGGAGAGGAAAAAGCATTTTTTTTGGAACAGTGCAATCACTGGCAAAACACACATCAATTTGGAAGACGTCAGAGGTAGATGTTCTGAATTTTGTCATAATTACAGTTCTTGGTATTAAGACTCTGAAGGATTAAAACAAGAGCCTTTCATGCCCAGTAATGCACTGTGGAAGCCAGTAACAGAGATGCACTTTCTGTATGCTTTGGAAAGCTTTTTATCCTGAGTCAGTAGAACAGAGGAGGGACATCTGACTTAATGCCTTCTAATATGCCAGTCTAAAACTCCACACACAGTAGTTCATGCAAAAACAAATAAATGCCCACCTCATCAATTCACCTACTGTACCACTGAGTCGATTTGATGTGATATTTAAATTTGCGGCATTTAACAGGTCGAACGCGGAGACACTGCTTTGGAGGAGAAATGCTCTACTGAAATCGCCCATGAGGGAGAGCCATTATATCAGACTTATTTTATTATGAGGCCCATAGCAGAGGGCTCACTGTTGGCAGGTCAACGTTGTCACCTTACTGTGGTGAAATCTGATACCATAATGTTGCCACGCTCAGCCGTAAATGACTATCAGCCAATCAGCTGACAGCAGCACTGCAGCCCAAACAAGGCCAGCCAAGACAGCCTGACACTGTGGAATTAATACAGGTAAGATGTAACTGTATACATTTGTGACACAATCTCTGTATGACTGTTCAGTTACCATGGTAATGACATGGGCTGCTGCAAGGAAGAGCGTCATAATGTTGCTGTGTGGATAGCACATGCTGACATGTTGGTGAATTAAAAATACTGTGTTTCTGTGGCACTGAAGTCATTCAGAAAAAGTTTGACTAGGTCTTGTTTACAACTTGACAGTGTCCCTAAATATGGAAAAGGAAATGTCAAGGCATACAGCTCTCCATTCACACAGACAGGGCTCATTCTGGTTGGCAGTGATACTGCTACCCAGGCACTTTTCCATCATACCGCCGAGTCACCATCTCCATCACTGCCTGTAGACTCCACATTCTGTCAATCTTTATCAGTGTCAGTTGTATGTTAAAGCAAGATTCGTTAAAGTGGACTGTGTGGTCATACGTGTGTGCAGGTGCTTATTGCAGGTGCAGGCGTGAGGATGATTGCTAATTTTATGTGAAAATCCAGTAAAAAAAAAAAAAAAAAAAAAAAAATCCAAAATGTGCATCCCTACCATTCTGCTTACAGTGATTTATTTTGGTGTAGCACAGTCAGTTTTCAACAACCTTACCTAAAGTAAATGCACCAAAGCATCAACAAACATATAGTGACATCAGCATCCCCTGCTCTCTGCTGTCAGCATAATTTTTCGCCTAGTTCTCCTAATCCATGCATTCATTCAGTCCATTGATTCTGTTGTATGAATTAACTACTGTCGTTTGGATATCAAAGACAAATTTTATCTTCATCAAAGGCATTGTTTATTGTCCAGCAGGAATGGTGATGCTGGCAATCAGTATTTGAGGGCAGTGATGTTGCTGATACTCTAATATGTAGATTTACATTGGGGCAGGACTGTTGGAAACGAAGTTATACCAAAGTGAAATATTCTTTTGAAACAGTTGTAGGTGTTGGGACAATTGTTAATAAATGACTGTGGTGAAATTGCATTGTGAGTACTCATTGTTATGTCTTTGTCCTACAAAAAAGCTGTCACTACATTGTCTTCTAGTCTGATGACTCATTAATTGGACTGCAGTGTGTGAGGTCCTGCAACATTGCAAAGAAATTTCTGTGAGCAAGTGCAGTAGAAAGAGTTCTGTTTTTCTCGACACTCCTCCCCCCTCTGCTATAGCATGAGCCATCCCAGGACCTCTGCTCACTTGGGTGCTTTATTCCTTCATTATTATTATTTTTTATTTATTTATTCTGGATATACAGGTAAAGTAAACAAAAAGTACCTCTCACCCAGCCTCAGCCTCTCTCTGACCTTGGCTGGGTGTGTGTGGCCTTCCGATTGAAAAATGTCTACTCATCACATTCCTTCACTGCCCAGTGTCTGAGACCTTTACATTATGTTTTCAAATTCAAACTTTATTCCTCTAACTTTTTTTTTCCCCTGTGATTAAAGTTCTTGTTTGTTATGTTAAATTTTGGGCTGTAACAAAGTTATGCATCTTTTCAGCGTTGGGTAACTCTTGACATTTCCCAGACTATTGTTTTGCTTATTGTTTTTCTTCATGTTGAATTAGGCAAGACAATATACTGTCATGCACGCACAGGCGCCCTAAAAGAACAAAAACTTAATTAACATGCTAATCTCCTTAGCTAGATTGTGAAAAGAGAAAACAAGCCAAACCTTTAAATGTTAAACCGTCAGATGAACACAGTCAGAGGTAGAGCGGCTTAAGGAAAATGTACACTCAGTGAAGCCAACACATGATTTGCTATATGTTTTGTAAATTGTCTCTGATACATATTTCAGCTTGTCTTGGAACACTGTCAGCATTTTTTTTTTTTTTTTTAAAGAATATTTAAAAAAAATTCAAATATGCACAAACAGTACAACTTATTCCCACTAAAAACAATTCAAAATACAGGTAACAGAAAACAAGAAGGTGAAAACAAATGAAATAAAATAATGATTATAAAATGAAATAATATACATATATATTTTCAATTTCATCTTTACAATTTAATCTTTCAGTTTTAGGATTTCCATTCGAGGTTTTACATTTTAAATTTCACTTGTTAGTGTCGAATTATCATTTCAAATTTTTAATTTGCTTTTTCAATTTCCCTTTTCTTTTTGTAACATTTAACGATAGCCTGATTATTCCAAGCAGTTAAGTAAAATCTATTAAATTTTCTCTTAATATTCTATTTGGACTTTGGAATATTCTCTTAATACTCTATCTGGCCAAATTTACTCTCCACAAGTACTGGCCCAGCCAGTTCAAAGGTTACACTGAGTCCACAGCTGATTGGGGTGATCAATAAGTGGCTGCCAGATCCGTGAAAATGCATCATATCTGTTTTTCAGGACATAACAGCATACAGTTAATATCATTTGTGACACTGATTTTGATATAAAGAGGGGGGAATTTGACTTCGAAGTTAATGCAACACACTTTCTGGTGACAGCAAGAGCTGTAACATTGAATTTTCTGGAACTCTAACTTTAGTTTCAAGTTTCTGACATTTCCTAGGAGACAGAGCTCTGAATCTAATGGGAGTAAATCACTCCGAAATGTTGTGACTTGAGCACACTGCCGTTTGCTGGGTAACACTGTGCCCTCAGTAATACCACACCTGAAAGACGTGTAATTCTGTAATCTTTCCCTGCAAATGACAGTTTGATTTGCTTGTAAGTGCTGACGGCCAGCGTGCAAGATTGTTTTGATCATGATGAGACTCCAAAAAAAGTTGTCATCAGGATTGTAGGAGGTTAAAATGGAGGTTGTAAAATGATTTAGAATTAATTGCAATTTCATTTTATTTTTTTTTTAATTTAATTTTGAAATTTTGGCCAAGTTATAATACACTAATGTGCTTATCTTGGCTTCTCATTACACACTTAACACACTTTCCATCATGAAAGTAAATGGGAATATAAAGAAGAAACAATAAAAAATAAGGTCACAAAACGCCCCAAAACGAATCAAACATGTAACACCAATCATATGACATATTTGGAAAACACATTATGTCCTTAGAGTGCAGCACTTAATTAACTCACCCTTTTAATAAACATTTACTGATAACACCTTTCAGCAGGGATGGACATTTAACCGTTAATTGCCAACCCCCGCTCTTAAAGAATGGCTTCAGGTAAATTACAGTTTCATGGACAAATCAATATTTGAACATGAACAAGTCTATGCCACAGCTAAAGCCAGAGACCTGATACTGCCATGCCAGAGGGATACAGAGATATCACATATATCCAGTACATATTTGCACTGTACAGATTTGCCATATACGCACAGCATGTACAAAATGCTATTGCTTTTCCTTAATATATCCACATTATTTATAAAGACAGGAAAAATTAGATGGAGGAGAGAGAGGGAGACCAATACACCAGAGGGTCCAGTAAACAGTTGATTCCTGTATATTTAAAACTGACTCTTTAACTAATTGTCTATCTTTGTACAAACAAAAATAAATATGTGACAAGATGTAAATTGAGAAATTTTATTACATGGAGTATGACAATGAAATGCATGCAAGGCTGATAATGACTGAGCACTGGCTGCTTAAAAACTCCATCTATCGCAGTGATCCATGCACTCGGTACCAAGGTGAAAATGATATCAAATATCTCGTATCAGTCTGGGTAAGTTGGAAAAAGGATATTTTGGAGTATTCCTTTAAATTAAGTTCGATAACCCTCACTGGTGTTAATAATGAAGGAATAAAGCTTAGTTGGTGTCAAAGATGGTCGTATGGGCGTAGCTTCATAAACATTATTGTTTACCACAGCCTCTTCCAGTGTTTTTTCAGCTGATTAGCATTTGTGTGGAATAGATGCCACCTACACTGCATTTGACTATGCTACACTACTTTCTCTGCACCTATTGCTAAATAATTAACCCTCCACTGACACATTCAAACAGACCGTACCCAATTTCAATCAGTGACAGCGCAGTGTAAAGGTCATTTGACCAATCAAAATACAGCTGGAACCTGTAGTCAACTGTTGATGCCTGCAGTTTTGCTCTTTTAGTGCAAGGGGGCGCTGTTTTGACAGATAGAAGAGCATGTTAATGTAAATTAATTAGTAATTATCATGTTGTGGGCCAGATTATTGTTCACCAGGCCTCATCTGGGCCCAGGGCCGTATGTTGTGCATGCATGGCATATCTCCACCCTTTTATCTCCACCCTCAATAGCTATAATGTGATGTAACATTCATATACATATTACACAACAAACCCACTTGTTTGTTTAATTGCACAGTGAATAATATTATGACATAGCGGCGACTGATCAAAAGCTGTGTTTCAAAAACGTTCTTCTTCAGCAGCATCCTAGGACAGCTGTGCTGCATTTCACTGAGCCCGTGTTTAAACATTCCCGCTTTCCCATGTCGCTGGAGATTTGAAGGGCAATTGCAGCTTCTTCCCCATGATGTCTCTTCCTTTGATTTTACAGGGAGCATCTGATTGCATGACCTGCAAAGCACGCGCTGAGAAAGGAGATTGCAGCGCATTGTGTCTCATAATTAGCAGTTCTTTTGCATGTTAAAGTGAATAGAGATCCCAGCTGACCAGGAAGCTGCCAATTAACTTTCTCCTCTCCTTTCTGTTACGGCGTACACAGCTTCTGAGGGAATAATTTGCCCCTTCTTTCACAGATTAAAGACACTCAAGTGTATCAAATACTGTCATTTATCCCACTGCATTTGATTTATGTTTGTGCAAGACCACACTGTCATGTGAAATCACAGGCAGGCAAACATGCTTTGTATTCTGTTTGAGACACAAGTTATCAGAGTTGCTATGGAGATTGAAAGATTTTGCTGATGCTATTTTTATCTCGTGTTCTTTTGATTTGGGAAATAAAACATAATACACTGACAAAGGAAGAACCCAAAGGGTTTCAAATGATGTCATATGGTAAAAATATATTATGTGAATATATACATGTGGAAATACATGGAAGAGAGAGACAGAAAGTAACACAAGTCATACAATTAGATGTTCTAAGCCAATTGTTTTCAAGTGTAATATCACTGAAATTAACAGACACACTTATTTCCAATGCCTCCTGAAAGAATGTTCAATCAGCCAGTGTTTTCAGGCAATTATAGCGCCCTCCTTAGGCCAGTCAGTGTAATTTTAAAATGCTGGAGCCCAGTATATGAAATGCATCAATCCGATCAGTAATGTTTAAGATGTTGTGTGTGGCAGAAGAATGAACACACAAACAATCAGGATTGACTAACAGAGAAAAACAAACCCAACCACTAAGCATTACCAGTTGTGATTTGACAGTGGAAAAAATGTAGCTCTAGAGTGGAAACGCAGAATTACTGGAAATTTGAAATATTTCTAAGCGCTTCAATGTTGCAACTTTTACAGGCTTTCAGCATGGCTAGGCACGCTCATACAGTGCATCTGTAATGCCTATTTGGACAATCAGACTATATTGCTGGAACTACTCACCGTCTAAATTTGTGTGAGGCCTTGTACTAAGTATTTTCTTTTCCCCCGAGCATCAGTGCCTTTTCTCAGATGTTCAAACAGGGAGGTTGCACATGCAGCCACATGTGACTCCCCTTGGTAAAAGTGATGCATCCAGTCTCCATTTTCAGAGCATTATGCTTGTGTATGGGTATGTCAGGACCGTTTCCAGATTTCAGTAAGGTGCTACATCTTTCTCTTCTAAAGAAGTGGCTGAGGTGTTTTGATTGGTACAAAACCCACCTACAGTGCCTTTTCCTCAACTCACTGAAGTGCTTCATTCTGATGATTCCCAGTCTCCTGCCAGACATTTTCACCCATGAAATGATGCCTAACAGATGTGCGGCCCGATGCTATCAATAACATGTTAAATAATTAAGTCCCATTTTATCTGTTTAAAAGATAAAATTGCGGCAAACTTCCAGTGACTGAATAATCAGTATGTTGCTACCACTGATCTATAATACAAATACAATGAATGTATTATAGATCAGTGGTTGCCACATGAGCAGGGCACGACCATTTTGTTAATATATTACATGGATTGTTGTTTAATGAACAGTCATGTCACATTCTGTGTAGACATTTTCTGTCATGTTTTAGTGGTCACTATTAAATGCATGACTGTTGTCCAGCTGGAATGTCTTCATACATGTCAGCTGCATAGAATGACTATTTTACAGCAGATTACATTTTTTAATCCTTTTGGAAATAGCCCAGCCAGCCATCAGCATGTGCTGAGGTAGTGACTAATGTCAGCGGGGACAAATGGTATTGTTTGAAAACACATGTGAAATTCTGTCACAATAGGCTTAAAATATTTTGTTTTTGATTTCAGCAGCAGACAGTAAGACATTAATATGTAACAATGTCAGCTGAAATTAACATGGTCAAAGCAAAAACTGAATATGCTTGACTGAAATTCATGAATTGGAGGTGGAGCAGGTTCTCTTGATCTGTAGCCAAAACTAGTAAAAGTGGCACGAGTCAAAAGAGAGCCTGAAATTTGGAAGGCTACTGGCACAAATTTTACAGACATTCAAATGAGGCTACATCAAATGGAAATTTTAATTCTAAAATGTATATTCAGAATTGAGCACAGCCTTGTATCGTTTAATGTAAGTCAGCAAAATTCACTGCATTGGAAAACAGGTGGGTTTTTTTTCAGTAGAGGGAAAGGCAGTTTGGGATTGTTGCCTTTAGCTCCGAGGCTGTTCCTGGGCACACTGACACTGACACATTGTCAATTACCCTGCGCTCTTCACTCAGGCAACAATAACCAAGAACCTCCAACACTGGCGTTTGACTCGGTGACACTGCATGGCTCTTGCAAGTACGCAGGTGTTAAAAAAATGTACAGATTGCTTCAATTAGCTTAATGAGTAAACAGCGGTTTGGCCCATGCCCCTGGTGTGAGGAGGCTTCCTCTTTAGTAGACAGCAGATGCAAAACCTGATTACTTGGTTAGTGGCACAGCAAGGCAATTACTGTGAAGAGGACTAGAGGCATGCAGTTTCCATATATCGAGGAATTTATTTTTGTTATGTTGTAATGGAATGTCATTTTAGGAAAAAATCTGCAAGTTGGCAATATAAAGATCTGTTTTCTTACTAACTTTATTTTGTAGGCCTGCTGTAGACATTTTATCTCGGCATATGACATCTAGGCTGTGTGTTGGTACTATATTTGGCTATGAATAAGCTCTTTGTGCCAAACATATTCAGGTATATCAAATTTGGCATAATCTAATCAACAGATGCTGTGACTTATACCCCACGCAGTATGTTAATGGTGTAAGATGGACACAAAGGTGAAGGAAAATGTGAGGCTGGTAGGATGAGTAATCGTCAGCATGATTACTCATTTGAATAAGCTCTGCAATAAAACCTTGGGCCTGCCCTTGGAGGAAGCATCTCCTCTCAGATCAGTGTACCTCTCTCAGGCTGATGGTATATGATATATAATTCTCATTTTGCATTCTTATTATAGTGACTTCCCTCTAAGCCAATAATGTACTGTAATCTTAGTGATGATGCCTACTAGAGCACATCCTAGTACTGTGTTTACCTCGATGTTTAGCATCTCAAGGTGAGAAATGATTGAGTTCAGCCTTAATCCTTGGTGACTCATAGCTTGCAGTAACTGCTGCAACCTGCCTATCTGTGTGTCTGTGTTTTCTGTTAAGTCTCTCTCTCTCTCTTGCTCTCACACCCTCTCTTTCTCTCTCACTCACACACACACGCACACGCACACGCACACGCACACACACACACACACACACACACACACACACACACACACACACATACACACACACACACACACACACACACACTGCACTGCTGCATCTCCCCTGTTAATAGTTTGCCACTCTCATAAGCATCCTTCCTCATCCAACTTTAAATCCATCTATTTACTGTTTCCTGTCATGGTCTGACAACCACAAGCTGTTATGGGGAGCACCTTGTTACTTAGTTAAGGCTACAAGCTCGAAATAACATGACATGCCTATGGTAAATCTATGATTCAAGTCTATTCAGCAATGTTAAAAACTAGCAGGTGTCAAAAGTCAGACATGTTTATGTGTATTTTTAGCAGCTATATTTTGAAAACTGACGGCCTATGTAGTCATATTTTGTATAGATCCATCTTTGTAATACAGAAATCACGGCCACGACTGACTGAATATTCAGTGTGGATTCACACAGCAAACACCTAGCTACTGGAACTCCACTCATTTTCTCTGACCCTAGACAAGTCAGACAGAGTTCACACAAGTTGCATAATGCCTGTCAGTCAGTCAGATTGGCAGCACCTCATGTTTTGGACAGTGTTGCCCATCTGCAATCATTAACACAGCATTACAGCCAGCAATCACAAGCTGTAGAGCTGGTCGCTGCAGGTGTGAATCTGGCGAATTGTTAATAGGTTTGCTATTAATGTCTTACATAATGCGTCAGATTTGGTATGTTAATATGCATGTGTTGTTAAGTAATTAAAGTTATTTGGCTTTCTATATGCTTGTGTTCATCTGCTCAAAAAAACTATGAACAACAGTATATTGTTTGTATTAGCTTGCTGTTGTAACAAAAAACTGTAGCTACTACTGTAGCTACTACTATATGAGTACAAGGTTTGTCTGACCTTGGAGGGCATATCATACACAGCATGAGAGGCAGTTAGAGTTTCAGTAGTGGAAGAGTGCTCAAACTCCTTCACTCTCAAAGTTTTTAAACTTGTGTGTATAAACAGTATAATAAGCAAACATTCGTACTGTCATTTCAGAAACTTCTTTAAGGTCTTAAGAAATACACAAATCTTTGGGCAAATAAGCTCTTGGATCAAATTAACATGGTGTGGTGATGACATTGAGCATTTTTACTTCTGTGCCTGGTGTTAATGTAATTTACCACAGAGCAGGCTAAAGCTTTATCATACTGTGTATGCTCAGTGGACAATACATGCAAGCTTTGCATGGACTCAAAGTGGCACAGTACACTAAATATAGAACACACAGAGGTGAAATTGCTACTGAACAACTCTGTTTTCACAAATGTCACTGCACAAATGAATGAAGGGCTTGGAAGCAACACACTATGTATTAGAAAGAGATGTTTATGGAGAAAGAAGAAATAAATAAACTGAATGGCTTGTTTTGCATGGAAGGGCAAAACAGACTAATGGCAAAATGCTGCAGAAGTTACATTAAATTCTCTGTGCAGTCGGTCACTTTTGTGACTTGTTTACTCTGTGATCATGAACACTGGCTGTATTTGTGATTTGAGAATGTGTGTCTTTGTGTGTGTGTGTGTGTGTGTGTGAGAGAGAGAGAGAGAGAGAGAGAGAGAGAGAGAGAGAGAGAGAGAGTGGAGGGGTCTCTTGTACTTGAAACCTTCACATCAGCATTCACCTATACGAAGTGCTTATGTGGCAGAAACAGTGCTGTGCGCGAGCCTCCAGAGTGACAGGGGGTGAATTAGAGAGTGATTAGAGGTGAATTCTAATTCACACTCCCGTGTGTCTGCCTGTCATGTGCAGGACAGGCCATTTGCTAACTAACTAGAGGAGTGCCAGACAGGCTGCAGCACACACATGCACAGCGAGACACATGCAATCCTGCAAACAGACACAAATGCATGGCTGCAGCATACCTGCACAGACACACTCTCTCTCTCTCTCTCTCTCTCTCTCTCTCTCACACACACACAGAGCAAGTGGCCAATACAGACCAGCACTATTTTATTTAGCTATTTGAGTTACTCGACCTGATATGGGAGAGTGAGTGAGAGTGAGGGAGAACAGATACTGAGGAAGAAATACTGAAGTAAATGCCATCCTCTCCCAAACAATATTTGACCTTTGTGTACGTGCTACCAGGCATTGCAAACACACGCGAGCATGCAAGCATAGCCCTGTCACATTACAACTCTGACACTTCATTTCACATTTTCACTAATGACTTGCAATTAATTGTATATTAATTTATTGCTCAGTTAAACAGAAAACTCTGAGGCAGAATTCATTCATTATTCCAAATTTGTTTGATAGTTCAACTAATATATCTGAATGGGACCCATTCTTTTCCAAAGTCCCTGTCTCCTGAAGTCATCAGGAGACTCTCTCTGAAGTTGTTCCATTTGACAGTGAGTTGGCTGACATTATGAATTCATACTCAAGGGCCCTACGCTGCATTTTCTAATGGTGCTAATTATTCTGAACAAGAAAATGCACATGCAAAGGCATGTCAGGAACTGTCACATATTTGAAATCTGACCCCCTTAAGAGGTTTGAAAAGACATTTTTTTTCCCCACAGATAAATCTATATTTATCTGTCCCATATCATAAGAATAGCACATGCAAATTTTGTGTGTAGGTGCAGTTCTAAATTAATCTCTTCTCTCAGTCTATCAGTTTAGCAGCTTAGCAAAATGCTGCTGCTTTGAAAAGGCGTTGTTAGCCGTTTACTTGGTATGCCTGTAACCACCCCATCTCAATCAATGCTGTGCAAGAATGTAATTGATGGACATGTTTGTTTGCATACCAATTTTTCAGTATTATTAATGGCAACCACTGGTGCATGCCTTTCACAAGTAGTGACTGGCAACACAAGGGCAATACAAAATTAGTGGATAAGTGAGTAGTCACAATTACATCTATAAAAGTACTTTGTGTGGAGCACTGTGCATTTATATTAGAGACAAAATGGGGGCATGGATCACAGATCAGTTTAAACTACAGGAATGGGATGCATTTCTTTGTATGAATAAACATTTTAAAGGTGCGCTAAGTGATTTCTGACTACTAGAGGGTGTTGAAAGCTCAAACTCTGTCTGTAAGCAAAAAGTCAGGCTTGCTTCTAGGTTGACAGTAGATCACATAAAACTGAAAGGTAAGGCAAAAAAAATCTATTTTGGGGATAGAAATGAGGTATGCATTTCACTATCACAAGGCTCTTGAATGAATTATTTTGTCTCTGAGCTCCAGCTGCAGACTTTCAGCTACAAGGTAAGCCGCTTTGAATGAACTTTTTCTGTCCCTGCTTTGTTGATTGCAGTGACAGAGAAAAGTGATGAATGAAACTGAAGCAGCGAGCTTGGCTGTGAACTGTATGGTGGAAAGAAGATGTACACTGATGACTCTCACATTGCAAGAGGTCATTTTACTGCAACAAATGAATGCAATACTGCTTAATGTTGCTTTAAAAATAAACTAAAAAAAAGTCATAAAGCAAAATTTTGTTCGCTCTGCTCAAATAAATCTGAAAGGTACTGTATAGGCCACTATACCTTTCAGATTAACTATGATGACACCCATCTCAAAATTTAATTATAGCTGTTGAGCAGGAATACAAGAGGGACCTGGCAGCTTAGGCTGCCTGGCCCCTAATAAACAACAAATGGTAGTCATAATAAGTTAATTAATTATTCATTGATTTTAAGATCTATACTCAGTAACTAATTTAATTTACCGTGTTGCCAAGTGTAATATTTAGGCACTCTTGAGTAATAGCAAAATGACTTACTTAAAACTTGAGGTAATTTTTAAAAATGTAATTGAAGTAAATCTTTACTTCCAACCTTGCAGTCCAGCTGATACAATCAGCTGATACAATCATTTAAGCCACTGGAGCTGTGAAGTTAATAGTCATGTTTGCCATGATCTATCTCTTGACATGCCACTTGATGCCATAAATATGTTAGAGTAATAATCTGTTACTTTTCCAAATACATGCATGCCTGTTTTGCTACTCTCTATTCCTGTATTTACATCCAACCTGTCTGTGACTTGCAGTGATGTCACTGTTCTGTTGATGCTGCCATGTTGACTTCCATTTTTAACATAAATAAAATGCCTGTTTTTGATAACTCATTCATCCTAAAGTGACATACCAAAATGCATCTGTGCTTTTGTAGCCTATAAGGTTTCACCACAATATGGAGACATGTTGTCAATAAGATATATGTACTGTATGCACCATGAAATGACAGATTGAGTTTATCTGCTGACTTCAGTGGTGTCGGCCTTGTTGGAAGCACAGAAGAACACACATCATCGGATTCCAGCCTGTTTTAAATATTCTGTCTTTCCTTCCAAGGTCAGATGAGATGCTTGCTTATGGTTGCTTGTTGGTTATAACAGGATTATGATTTGGGAATCAGTATTGTATCATTAACAAAAAACTGACATCACTCCAAGTCATCTATACCCAGTCCATGAAACCTTTTATTCTAGAATTTCTGTGAGTGCCTGCTGCTGGGTAGGTCTTTCCTAGGGGAAAAAAAAATGCTCTGGTAAGCAGAAGGTGACACTGGGTCCAAAATAAATTTGGCTCAAAATAAAATTGGCTCATCTGCCAATGGTAATTAAAGTGGGAAAATTTATCGACCTAAACAATTTTTTAACTGCATCGTGAATTATTTGACTGAAAATAATTGCCTCAAGTGACGGTTCTTAAGATGCTTCACCAAGCTTGATGTGCTAGCCCCCTTTTATCAGCACTACTTTGTAGCATTGTTTGCACATTAGTATGTGGACATCCTTGGCTTATCCACATGGTGCTTTGGTTGTTGTCTCTTTCATCCAAAACTGGGCGAGGAGGTTCTGTAGCTCCTGCCATGATTTTACTTCAGGAGTATTCTCCCAAAAATAAAAACAGGAAGTTACTGAAGCAAACCTAAAATAATGCTGAGCTGATGAAATAGCTGAAGGTGAGAGGAGGGCCTGTGTGGGCACTGGGCAGCGGTTCTCTCTCTCTCTGTGTGTGTGTGTGTGTGTGTGTGTGGCTGTGTGTGTGTGGCTGTTGGAGATGGAGTGAGAAGAGTTTTAGTTTTATTTAGAGAAAAAAAAGTTATCTGGCCAGTGACCCCAATTTATTTCCATCAAACCCAAAATTTACCTACATTTGGCACTTGGTGGGTGTTGATTTTGGACCCTGGGGTGACATGTTTGATATCAGCTTCTACAGTGATGTATTTGGAGTGAAGGGAAGAAGAAATAGGTAGTTTGCATCAATGGTGACAGCCTCCATCGCTGAACAGATAAAGAAGGGACCAGTGTCTACAGAAATTAAAATTTCGTTAACATTAAAGTCCAAGGAAAATGTCATCGCAGTGCTGGGCACACTGTTTGATTGACAAGTGATCTCTGGAAAGTGCAGCGGAAAAACACCACCTCAGTGGTTTTACCAATTACCAAATGTGCTGCCAACAAATTACAAAACATTTGGTGGACTTGAAATGGCACTCATCTGCTTCCTATGTGTTTCTTTCTTTTATAGCAATTGCAACAATGTTAATAATTATAACACTAACAACCCCTAATCATTCCTGATGGGGGAGTGAGGTGTCTGTGAATGGATGAATGTGAGGCAAAAACATAGTTAAAGCACTTTGAGTGGTCAGTAGACTAGAAAAGTACTGTACAAATGTTTATTTACCATTTTACCAAGTAGGGCTGCATGGTATATCATTTCATCATCAACACTGCACATGTGCAGTAGTCACAATCCAGGATGCATGAAAGTGCTCATTTTCAGGTTGTGTTTGACTAGTGCGGCCTGTCTGCTTTAGTTGAAAACATAATCCTGGAAGTCTTGCAGGTTCCCAGACCCTGTAAAAGACTGAGAGTTGATACAATTTATGTTGGTCTACTTAGTTGAATAATTATTTTGCTTCATTCAAAGACGGTATCTAGATCTAGATCTGTACTTACATCTTGCCAGAATTTGGATAAATCTGTTTGTCGCTAGTGTTTGAGAGTTTTACCATCTTCAGCCACACCAGGAGGCCTACTGGTAATTGATGTGCACAATATGTTTAATCTGCATGGTGGAAGATAAATGTAAATAACTACCAGGCAGGCTAGCAAGGGTTGTCTAGTTAAACCAAAACCCAGAACAGATGCAGTGTGCACATCTGTAATGTCTAACACCATCACAATGTGGACAACTATGATCACTGAACCACCCAGCAAGACAAGTGTTAAAAAAAATACTAAACAAAGCACATTAACAATAACTGTAATGTTAATTTACTGACCCAAGTATGTTAGAATTCAATTTGATGTGTTGTAACATTGAGTTCTTTGACTTTTAGTTGAACTCACTGAACATGTTTTTAGGGAGACTTTTTACATTTGTTTATTTTATGTTTTGTTGTGTGTGTGAACCCCAGGAAGAGTAGCAGCTACTTTACTGGCAGCTAATGGGGGCCCAAATAAAGAAATGAAGCATGTATTTGAATATCATTAGAAATGGTAGATTACATGTTATTACATGTAAATAACACAAGTGAGACACAAACTGTAGGTCCATTTGTAAAGTTTAGGATGTTTTTCCCAAATACCTCTCCACCTGTTCTCTCTCCACTTTTCCATACTATTGTCAGAGTCGCATATGTGAAACCGGAAGTGGAGGAGTCCAAGCTGATTTGTGGAGGGGATGCAGGGGGCTGAACCAAGAGGGGTAGAAGTTGGAAGGGGGCAGCGGGCTGTAGTGACAGACTTTTAAGAACCAAAATGATGAAAAGTCTGATTGTTAATTGTATATCTGTAGATGAAGAACACACTGCATGCATCTGGTGAAATTTCCTGTATTTTTTCATATTGTATATCACCACTATCAGTTTTTATGTTTTTTTTCCAATATCCAATATCCAATAGTAGAGTAATAAACAAAACAGTGTTACAAAGCATATAACTGCTATTATAAAGCATAGAGACCTCAGACGCTGTAGTGGGGAGATGCCGTATGGGTTTCTTACCCCTTACGATCGTTGTTTATCAGAATACTAGACTAGGCACAGCCCTAATTAACAAACATCCGGAAAATCTTAGTGATGAATCTTAGAGTATTTAATGAAGTTCCTCACAGCTTTGTCAACTGCACGATCTCACCTCCAGGTCCCCAGAGGCCGACGTGTAGTGGGAGGCGGAGAGGACATTCTGATGGAGACGGCTTTCATAAAAAAGGTGAAATATGACAGCATTAAAACACTGCACTTAATCTGTCCATTCAAATTAGCTCCATTAATCATAATTAATTCGCGACATTATATTTCCCTACTTAATTACATGTGCTACAAAGGAATAATTGCCTTGAAGGATGCACATCGTGATCCATCATCCCTCCAGAGCGGTGGAGAATTTTCTCTGGTAATTAACAAAGGTGCACTTGTCTGGGAGGTGTTGACAAGTATAGACGTGAGGATGAAATTAAAATCTCTTTTTTTTTTTTTTTTTTTTTTAAATGATCACACACGTAATCCAAATTAAACAAAAGCAAAAATGAGTTGCAGTTGCTTTTATGCATGTCAACCGACTTCTATAGGGAGATAGAAATTAGCTGCTGTGGGCACAAAGACAATGTGATAAGGCCACTGATAAAGATGAAATGAATATGGCAATGCATGACTTACAGCCTTCATGCATTTGTAATAGGATGTGTCTCTTTTCAGAGGGTATGACTGTCAAGTTGCCACCTTTTGCTTAATAACACTTTTTGCAGTCCAAACAAGATGACAGTATTTTGCACTGTGGCACAAGAGGAAAGGGTTGACATAAGGAAGGGGGGGGGGGACTGCACAGCAACAGTGCTGAGAATATTAGCACATTTTTGCCAAAGTTTAAGGTGAACAAAGTATCCAGAGAAAACAGAGATGGAGGAAAGCTTGCAAGGATCGAAGTAGACCAGAAGAGATTTTTTTGAAAGCATGTGGTAGGCATTTAATTGTTGGATTAGCAAGCATGTCAGTATGATTCCCACTGGGTGCCAGCATTTCAAATAGGATTATCCAGCATCAAATATGGATCATGAATTAAATAAATTTGTATTTGTATGGAAAAATATCATAAATAAAAAATATTATTATTTTGCCCAAAAATCAAATTATGTATTTTTTTGTTTTTATTTATTTTAATTTCTTATTTTCAAATGGTATAACAACTCAGTTTCATGACCTTATCTGCTAATCCACCATTACTATGAACTACTCTGAAGCTAGCAAGTTCCTAAAAAAAAAAAAAAAAAAGATAAAATAAATAAATAAATAAATAAAAGGCAGGCATAGGGAATAATGTAAACAATGGATGATGAAAAACAAAAACAATGGTAAGGTGTAAAAACAACATGTCAATTAAAAATTAAAACAGAGTTAGAATAGACTATAACATAAAATTGAGCAGACTCAAGTGCAAAGTCAAAAACAAAGTGCAGTATAGCACAGTAGTTAAGACCGAAAATAAGCATTAAAATAGCAAACATTATATGAACGTTCTATGAAAAAAAAAGGATTATTTCCTATTAGTCACTGCCAATATACATTCGTGATATATCAGATATTATTGCCTCTAAATTAATGTTTTGGCTATATGTCAGCATTATTATGTTTTTGTTTTTTCATTAGTGTCATTATTTATTTAGAATATCTGTCATAACACATACTACACCATATAAAATATTGGTACTTATACTTCATGTGTAGCACAATAAACATCTCTTTGATAAGTAGCTCAGCAGCTTTGTATTACACAAGTAATCATTTTCTCTTCCGTTTCCAATTTTCTGTCATAAAGTATTGACCTACAAGTAAGCGGAAATCTGTTATACTTGTGTCTAATAGCTCTAAAGGGAGGGATGATGCAAACAGCACAGTGATGAATGTAGAGACAAGAGTTTTCATACCCCCAAAACGTTGCTACATGGTCACGGTCAGCTAATGTTGATTTGAAACCATCAATCTTTCCCCACCTTAATCACCCATCAATTTAGCCTCCGCACTTGTTTTGAAATGAAAGGGACAATGTCAGAGTCCTATACACAGAGTTCTCCATCACACAGCCGACTCAAAATGATAAATCAATTAATTTATTGGCCTTGATTAACCTTTTGACGTTTGATTAATATTCCCATCAATAACAATAAAAAGTGTCCTTGTGCTGCTTTGGACTAAGCCCACGGAACCTGTGTCTCCAAGGTAACCAATCTCAAAGCCATCTAAGCAGGACTTGAAATTTTATTGTAATGGGTTGGGGAAGGTGTGTCCTTCAACATAAACCCAACTATTACACCATGAACCGAAAGCCACTGGAACAGCACTTTCATGTTCAGCGTTTCAGCTTCTCCTCAGTTTTGCTGTTTTATATCACTGTATGTCTTTTTTGTTTATGAATTGATCAGTAAACCTTTAAATCCATTTGCCAGTGTAATACAGCCACTCACAGTTGAAGTCACTGTACTGGGCAGTGGAAGATAATACAACTTATTCAGATATTAATAATGCAAAATGTGGTTCCCAATGTGTTGAAATCAGGGATAGAGAATGTGCATCGGGCAGTGTCCATAGCCCATGCCTGTTACACCCTTGGTCTGATTGTGATAAAACATAAAGCTCCACTAAGAAATTTCTTACTAGTAAAGGGGGTTGAGAGCACAACACAGAGTCAGTTCTGTCAGCAAAATGCTTATGAAAACAAAAGTTTTGAAAAAAAAAAAAAAAAAAAAAAGGGTTTATTTCTGGAATGGAAATGTGGTTTCTGTTTAATCCTCACAAGGCTCTTGTTGGATTACTTGGATTACTTTCTCTCTGACCACCAATTTGAAAATATGGTGAAGCTGCATGCTTGCAGCTGCAAAGTAAGCTGCTTTGAATGAACTTTTTCTGTCACACACTCGCGTGTTTGATCTGAAAATTGCATACTTTCATCTGCAGAATGTGCAGTTTAAGATAAGCTTTGCATGAAGTTGATAGTGATGGGGAACAGAGGAGGAGCTTATTGTTGGGGCAGTATAGAAATTTTAGAGAGCTCAAACCTGGAAATCAGAGCAGGTTGGCTGTAATTTGTGCGGTGGAAAGAAGACCCACAGTGATGAATCACATTGTAAGGAGGCATTTTACAATAATAAAGTGCATGTAATATTGCTTAATGTCACATTAAGAAATATACACCCTGATAGGTTCAACAGGTGTCTGCATTATTTATGGGGCACAACTTGTTTACTTGTTTAGGGTTTGATGTTTGAAAAGCTTTGCTCCAAAATAAGACGAGGTTATATGATTAATCAAAACACAAAGCTGCTTATTTTTCAAGCTGTTTCATCTATCTGATTTTTTTTTTTTTTTTTTTTTTTTTTGGCCTCAACTAGGGGTGTCAAACTCAATCAGCAAACCACAATCAATTCAAGTGTCAAACAGGGCCTATATTTATTGAACACCTTTGAGCAAAACTGGTTATTTTGCTGAACAGTATGAAGTATGAACTTCACTTTACATGAACAATTCCTCCCTGAAAATGTCTTTGTTTTTAGATATCATTGTGTTGCTTTATACAAACTGATTAGACTGGAAAATGACATGAAAAGAGTCCACTGCATCATTAATCTTTTTTTTTTTTTTTTTTTTCTGGCATATTGTACCTACAAGCCAAATGACATATAGTTTCATCACATAGAATCAAAAATAACCAGATAACTGGCATTTTTCTGTGGCCAAATCTACAGTCATACATGTCTTTACTCATACATGCACATCACTGGCGTGTAAATCCAACTAGAACAAATATTCTCATGGTAAACCGCATGAGCCATCTGGTCAAAATATGCTAAAGTATTGAAAAAGTCAAACACAAAATATATACAGGTTAACTTGTGATTGCAAAATTGGCTTGACATTGCTTTTTGCAGGCTTGATGGAAACAATCGGCTGGGCTGCTGATGAGCTCGTCAGGAGAAAGGAGTCGGGACATGCAGGTGATTTGTGGTGCTGATAACACAGGACATGGCAGCGCATGTTGGCTTTTGTAGTACCTGCATTGTGGGCAATATGGAACCAGGACAGTATTAGAAAGTTAAAAATCATCTTGCAGGCTGGATATAATTGTGCCACAGGCCTGATTTGAGTTTGGCATATGTGGCCTAGACTACAGCTCGGTTCATTTGTGCCAGCTAGTTTCGATGTGATGCAACATTCATGCAGCAAATGAAGGGGGTTCCCATTCATTCTTGTCAGCTGAGCCCCTATCTGATGCATTCTTGATATTTGTGGTTGTCCAATAAATCTTTACGTCTTTATCTGCCCTCTGTCCTCGGCGTTGTTTTGTTTCTGCCTTTAAATTTGACTGTGTCATAGAGGACATAATGGAAATGAGAGGATTTTGAGCAAAGGCTTGCATGGCAGTGAAAATTTGTACACCTGGCCCACTCCTCCCATATAATACAGAATCATTCCTTCATGAGGAACAAGATGTTGTGTCTATTAATGAGTCACAATACAACAATTTCTTCAGCATTTTCTTACCTGTGTTTTTGTATATAACAGTCATGAGCATGGGGGACAGATGGGCTCTCTCTCTTCCCGTCAAATGCAAGAGATTATAAAAATATAATTGTAAATGGAAGTGAAATGTTGGTAGCTTGACAGTTTGGGAGAGACTGATTAGAGGGCAAACTGCAGTATGTACCATGTGACATTCTCTGTCAGCAGGAATATGCAACGATGAGCACAATGATTCAGAGAACAGCCATCCTAAAACAGCTCAAACATCAGTTTCACAATTTCTGCTGCTGTAGGTATCCCATGAAGCTGATGCACTAATTTGATTACACTTGTCTGTCTTTATTTTATGTTTGGACTGTGATCTGAAAAACAGGATTTAAAATCATTGTGTCACTGCTGTAGTGCTAAACACTGAAAATCTGACATCTTACACAGGCCAGTTATGTTGTTTTCAAGATTATTACCATCTGCATTTTGTATAGTCTCTGTCACTGATAACAATTTGATTGATCATAATGATTCAGAACAACCTGTTTACCTAATAGAAATGACAAATCTCCTCTCAGTGGTGTAAATGATATTGTAAATGTCTGAGCAGATATTAGCTGTCGCATTAATAATGTACAGCCTGCATAATTCATAAACATATAGGTCATTTTGAAACAAGAATCTAAAAGAGCGGCACTGACACTCAGTGGATTTTGAGGCTTCATGTTAACCCTTTGAGACCCAGTAGTCCATTTTATTTAACTTGTTCAATATTTTTTTTTTTCTAATGTTAATGTAAAAAAAAAAAAAAAAAAAAAAAGGTATTTTTTTTTTTTTTGTTAATTTACTGAGCATTTTTTCCTGTACAAAGAGTAAAAATATACTGTACATACTTAAATATACATACAAATAAAGTATACATACAGAATAAAATACTTGCAAAATGGTGAAATAAGGTAGAAACAGGTTTGTTATTCAGCTGAAAAACTATACTGTCCATATGAAGAACTCTGTATCATCAGCAATCTGCGTTCTACTTAGAGTGCCATTGTACATGACAACATTATGTGCATTGGTAACAGGACCAAATGAAGGTCTATTCATCATCCATGAAGAGGAATGTCAAATTTAATTTCAGTCGGCAGCAGGCTGAGCAACAGACCTGTTGTCAGTAACATGTTCTTTATTCTCATTTGATTAAGGTGCAACACGAACCAGAACAGAAACTAAAACATATGATCATTGCCACAACTCATTTAAGAACTGTATGACCTTTAACAAATAAAAACTTCCTGTCTTTGTGAGAAAATGACAGTTATACATGGTAATTCTCGTCCCATAATCAGAGGCAGAGGCCTGTAATGGGGCTTTACTGGCTGCACCATTTATCTCAAAGGACTTAACAAAGACTGAACCTGCCGAGATCTTACTAACAGCCAATCAAAGGTTGAGTGTGCATGCCTCTAAGACATATTGGGTCTGGGAGAGTCCATATTATGCCACTGTCCCTGTTTAATCTTGTGCATTTTTGTAGCCTGTTTACAAGCATTTGCATGGTTTTATAATCAAAAAGTGCCTTGTTAGAGATGTACACACCATGGATGCAGCCCCTCTTTCTCAGTCAGCCTGAAATGAACTGTTTTGGCTCCTGTCCCCATTCTGAAAAGCCCACTCTATTGTAATTGGCCAGCTGCTTAGAGCATGTCGGAAATGTCACACCCCGACCAGTTCATCCTTATTAACAACACACTATTGAACGATCTTGAATGAGTATTACCTGAATTGCTAAAACAATTTCACTGTCACCTCCAACACAATGGCGACACTTCAAAGAGTCTGATCCCAAAACCGAACTTCCCAGACTACCAGTGCGCCAAGACCAGAGCTGGCCATTTCACTGTTCACTGAGTTTTTTTTACTTTGTTATACACCAGAAATAACATGAGTATTTTGTACAAACTGTTGTATCAAATGTATGCAGACAAATGGAAAATTAGAAACATTGTTACGTGCAACATACGTTCTTTAGTCCATACAACAATTAAAATATGAGAATGTCACATTTATAAACATGTTCACTGCCTGTGTTACATACCTTCGCTTCTCACAGACTGCATTCACTGACACGGTGTGTGGAGGAGCTGTTTGATACCCTGTTTTCTGGTATCATGCTGTGCTGGTGGAGGGGTGTTAGATACTGGGGTCATTTTGTGATGTGTTCTAAAAGACAATGGGCAAATTATAAACATATTTTGTATTGCGTGAAACCACTCAACATGCTATCCAAAATGCCAAACAGTCCTATAAAACAACAAATACACAGCTATACACATAAAAATGAGTGTACATGCACACACACACACACACACACACACACACACACACACACACACACACACACACACGCAAAAACAAAAATTAAAATCTTCTTATTGTCTTTTTTTTTTTTTTTAAGTCCATACAAAGGAAATGTCTGCAGCACAGATAACGGCTTCCTTTTGACTTTGCAATGCAGTCTAACCAAACCCTTGCCAGCCTCTGCCTACCTATCTATTTGAGGGCGCACCAAACTAGCCATTAGGTGGGCATGTGCAAATGTATTCCATAGTGATGTGGAAGAAAAGGCTCGACTACAAATGAGGCATTTCAGCCAGTTCAGGAGCAGTGTTTTCTGTCAGAGAGAAACACTCCCTCTGGTGTGGAGTCTAACTTTGCATGTGTTTTACATGCATACCCAGCAAAATAACACACAAAGGGAAAATGGAAATCCCCAAAAGCAATATATGGGCTGTTTAAATCACATTTTTTAAACCACATTGGGAGGAGTCTTGAGACACATTCTGGCTGCAGTCAAGTCAAGTGTAAGTGCATCTGACTACACAAGCCACATATGATGATCTATACTCCATCTGGAATATTGCATGTTGACATGCAGCAAGAGTGAGAGACTGCTGAGACACTTCCACTAACATGCACAGAAATTGCAAGATTGGGTGCACTCAGATTGGTGCCCAGTTATCCTGGCTTTTTGCACTTTGTGTTCAGTCCTTGATGTATCTGCCAGTGTTGCTATCTCCTCCAAGCCGAGTAAGCATTGCATGACCCGGATGATTTCAGCATGCCAACTCAGTGCACCACAGGCGCTTTTGGCTTACAAACAGAGTGCACCCACTGGAGTGCAAGTGAGACAAGAGCCTTCAGTCTATGTACAAAAAAGTTATTTGGCAGAAAGATCAAATGGTCAAAGTTTTTTGGGTAGCTGTCATGCGTGGTCATCTGCATTTTGTGTGGGTAAGTGCAATCGCATGTAGATAATTTGTATCTGTATAAGAAACACATGAAATGACAAGTGTAAATGTGACCATTGAAGATAAGATGAAACACAAAGACAAGAAAGTGAAACAGTGCAAGACACACAATGGCAAGTTCTAACAGAACATAACTACTTGCCCTACATAGCCTAGCCAACCTTAGACCCTCAATGTATGCAGCTGGAGAGACTCCCAAGAAAACATTATCAGTAAAATATGGATGAAACCTGGGTGGGCCAAGTCAAAGAGGGCTCCTCCACTGGGACGGCTGAGCATCCAGCTGCCTAATGTGGTTGCCTAAGCACACTGAAATTTGCATGTACATACTCAGCCAATGAGGATGAGCTTTTTTAGCCTATGGCTTATCACTGTATAAGGCAATTTTACTTCTATTTTCGATCCACTATGTCTTCAGCAACTGCAACAACAGCTTGACTTTTCAGAGGGCTCTGCCTGTGGCCATGGAACAAGACTAATGTATTTCACACAGGCTTTGCCCACTAACAGGGCTGTGTTGGCTTGGAGTGTGAAGTCTGATGACTATACCCCCTGCTGTGATATAATATGTTGACAACTTGCCATACACGGACCTAACTGACACTGTCACTCTATACACGAGTCAGTCAGGAGTAGTGTAAAGGGAATCAAGCTCATGTTGTATTCCATCAGTGCTTAGCACCCGGGTCTAACAGCATGACCAGCTCAGTGATGGGTCTCTTTAATTTTCCTGTACTGTAAGTCACCATTACTTTAGGTCTTTTCCAACAGAAATGAACTTGTGAACCAACAGAGTGTAGACCACGAGACAGCTGTACAGAGCTTCTCCACATTTGTTCCACTAAATAAGGCTGCCAATGCTGCCACAATTCAGGGAGGATTCAGATAAGATTTTCTATATTTTTGTGGCTGTTTAACTACTAAATACCAGGAGAGATGTAGTGTGTGATTCAAAAACAACCTGCAATGGGTGGAAAGCATGCTCAATTTCACTGCCAAAGAACCAGTAATCCCTTTCTGTGCAAATTAGCCTGATTATGGGGTCTGTACAATTAAGACAGGTCATTACTTATTGCCACTTGCAATTAAGGTGGAAATTTTAGATAATGTTAAAGTTGGTGGTAATGGAAGTTGAAAAGGGATGTGCTGAATACACTGTCACGAACACCTTAGCCATAATAGAGAGTAATATGACTGTTCCCAACAATGCAGTAGCGCCAATAGTCTAGTTGACCTGGTTGCATTAAGTGACAGCTCCACATAATACTTACATTTACATCACTGAAATACTTGATCTTCTGGACTGATTTGTAAAAATCTGAGAAATGATAGTCTTGTATACTGGTAAAACATACTGGTAAACCTGTATGTCTGCTACCATGTGGATTAAGCATACATTTGAACAAAGTTAGAAATGTTATTGTCAAAACTGAACAAAAATGAGAACCCAAACGCACGACTCGAGTTCAACTAAAGAAATTTAATAACAAGAAAAAGTAGCAACACAAAACTCAATACAAAGTAACAACTGAAATTCACTATAACAAAGTAGCAACCAAAATCACTCTTAACGAGGAATACAAACAAAGGCAGGACAAAGTATCAAAAGAACCAGAAAGCAAACCTATGACAAAACAAAGTAGCAACGAAACCTAAAACTTAACTATGGTGAGCAAAGTAACAAGGAAATACAGAACCTGACGTGACATGACGTGACGTGACATGACGTGACGTGACGTGACGTGACATGACTTGACTTGACTTGACGAAAGACCGTGGACATGACCAAACAGGACATAGCAGGACGAACTCGCACAGGACAAAGGGAAACATGGACTATATATACACACACAAGGTAATGGGGAACAGGTGGAAACAATCAGGGCGTGGCAGACAATCAGACTAGTGGGAAAGACACAAGGGGAAGGGCAAGTGACCTGACACAAGAGGAGAGTGGGATATCAAAATAAAACAGGAAGTCACGAGACAAGACATAAGAACAAAACTTAACAAAATAACACATAATTTCTAGGACATAACAGTTATACATCTACATAGTTTATTATGAAATAAATGAGTAATAAAATGTGTAATAACATTTTACAGTTAAATTCATAAAATTACTCAGTAGTCAAAATATATTTTACGTATCACAGTTAACTCCACCCTTCATCGATCACTTTACGCAGATGATGTGCTTCTTTTTTATAAGAAAACTGTCACAGTCACTTCCATATATTCTTTATTTTCAGATTTTAATTCTATGTCAGATTTGAAGAAGTAGATGTCAAAACCACAACATCTTATGATGCTGAAAATAAAGGTACAACCCCAAATTAATTTCCTCAGTTGTACACTTCCTCTTATTCCACTGATTGGTTACTTGGACAAATCAGTGCTGAAGAGAAATCAGAGAGAGAGATCAGCTGGATGTTGGAGGATTCCAAATTTTACTATTGGTCATTTGCACTTAGAACTATAAAATCTGATTTGTTACTCTACTGGAAGAAAAGATAGTCCACCCACAGGGCTCTAGTTTCGCAGACCAGGCGAGGCGGGGGCGTAGCGCAGATGCGCTTCGCCAACTGGGTGTGGCCAGGCGGATTTTCCAAGTTTGGCACGCCGTTCTCGGTGGCGCAAGTACTCCGCCGTCCCTCCTACCGGCGCAAGGGAGGAGAGAAGGCGTGGAGTGGGTTTGACACAGCCGATTCACATTTAACCAATCAAATGAGCCCCTGTCCTTGCCTTTAAAATGCGCTGCGCGAAGGCGTAATGAAAGTTTACACAGCTGACAAGGAGGTCTACTGCCGCAGGCGGAGCGGAGCACAGGAGACAGGCGCGGAGCGGAGACCGGCGAGCAGTGCGGACACGTCACCAAAACCTCACCGGCAGGCTTCCGGGATGTCGGCACATGAACGATGCAATAAATACCGAAAAAAACACTATTCAATGCTACGATCACAATCAGCACATACATATATCTCCATATCAACTGTCCCGTCACAGCTGATGTCAGATCAAAGGAGATTGGCACCGTTTATGCTGATTGTGAGGTTTTGGTGATGTGCGCCAGCCAGCCAAACTTCCACTGCGCCGGCTCCGCTCCGCCTTGCGCGGAAAGTAGACGTGGTTTCAGGAGGCGAGCTTTTGGCGCACCTCGGCGAAGCCTTTTGGCACAAAACTGTCACTGCGCCAAGCCGAATCTGTCGGCACCTCCCCCCGCTGCGCCACCACTCCCATCTCCGCGCAAGTCCGTCTGCGAAACTTGGACACTGTCCGCCTCTCCCGCTTCGCCGGTCGAAACTAGCTCTGCGCAGGGTTCGCCTCACTGCGCCACCCCGCGCTGCGCCGGGAAACTAGAGCCCACAGTGTTAAAGACTTACCTGGCTAGAGTGCAGCTTACTGTGGTTTTCCTCTGTCAGTACATCTGGTTGGCCACTGTGAAAGAGGGCACGCAAAGTTTTGTGGCTGCCTGCCAATCCCTGGATGGTCCACTTCAAACTCTGCCTGACCCTCGGCCATCCCTTGTCTGACATTACCTTGGACTTTATTGAAGTAGACTCTATTTGTCAGTTCTCTCTGAAGGCCCCACTCCAGCTATTGATCTCTTTTGGCATGATGACTTGCTTATCCCTGTGCAAGAGGTATGTTGAAGCTAACACAGCCAACACTGTTTTTTTTTTTTTTTTTTTTTTTTTTTTTTTTTTGCAAGGATTAGGGGATCCTCCAATGGTCCAACATAACTTAAACCAGCCATCTCATGTGAATAGACTGAACTGCACCCTGCCTGTTTATGAGGTGTGGTGGAGTCAAGCTGCACTCTGTAGTGCAGAACTTATTTATTTATTGGTTTATTTAATAGGGACAATGCTTATTCATGAACATTTGTGTGAAAGATACACCCATGTAAATATGCCAGAATTAGTAAAAACAACTACTTTTCATCTGTAGTCCCTAGGCAGGTGACATAAAGACTAAGATAGAGACAAAGACATCAAACTTGTTAACTCTGCTAAGGTATTTTCCTTCCTCTGCGTCTTACTCTACTTGAGTGTTTGGAACAAATCCCCTTCCCTAAAACAGACCATGAGAAGCTGGTCACCCAAATAAGGTAAGAAGACCTGAATCCCCAGCAGTACAGTGACTCACCTTTAAAAAGTGGAGGGGGTCGGAGAACGGCCATATGGTATGTTGAATTTGCAGTCTTTTCCTTGAAACACAAAACACAGGAATTTATTGTACTATGGTACAACAAGGATGGGAAGAAGAGGCACTCCTTCAAGGAGTCAGCTTGGATGAGGAATGATTCACAAACACAGGATAGCTGGCACTGGGGCTCCTGGTGCCTAAATGTCTCTGGGGGAAAGCCATTGTGTCACAGCTGATGTGGCAATGTGCAGAGGTTGACCTTACAGCGATTGGCTGGTAGAGAATGGGTATGATAAAATGTTGCGGGAGGTTGGGAGAGCGGGGAGGTTGACCCAAAAAGCAAGTTTTGCCAGTGTTAGGCTACATTGTTGGCCACGATGGCCGGGCTTGATTCTCAGCCAAGTTGGCCAGGTAGAGGGAAACCCCACTAGCCAGGATGGCAGCAGGGCTTCCCCCATTATTTTTTATGAGCTGGTGCCTTGCATTAATCAGGTTTGTGTCAACGGGGCCAGTACTCTCACCACTCCATTTCTTGAAGGTATGGGAAAGATGGTTTTGGGACATCAGCTAACCCACCACTCTTGGCCCATTTCAGAGCACAATCAGACCTCAGGCTTTGTCACTGTGTTAAACAGAGAGGGCACAGGCAGCATCATGTTGATGATGAAGATTACAGGAATTTGTTTTTGCAACTAAAGGGTAAGATGCTATTGTTATTGACATGAAATGAATATACATTCATTCTCTTGGACACATTTAGTGCCAATCATGTTTGTCTTTTGTGCCAAGAGATGACAGAGCACATCAGTTCTGGGGAGGCTGACCGAGAAACAAGCCTAGCTGATGCAGAACTTGTTGGCAAGCGTTGCTCTTAGCTGTGTTAGTAGTTCAAATACACTTACTTGTGATTCTTCAATGGGCTGGAGCCGAGTGGGAGAGCCCATTGCCCACACAACTTGAGCTTGTGTTGCAGGTGCAGAGGAAGCTGTGAGAGAGACACTAAACCAGCTTTTCAAAAAGAGGTACCATACTACAAAACATATTGTGGCTCTTGTCAGATCTATGTGAACATTAGGCTGATTTTGGCATTGAACATGTCTTTTTTTTTTTTTTTTAATTAAAATTATTTTTGCACTGTGTATGCACATTCCAGCGCTGAAAAGGAATCTTGTCAGAGCACTTTTTTTCTATATGTCTAATAACCTTAATCAAGCCAATAACTTAATGCTTTGATGAACAGCAGAGCACAGAGCAATTAGAATCTGCTGAGGTGGCTTGTTTTATAACTGAGGTGAGAACAGCAATTCCAGCCTTCCAACTACCTGCCATCAATCAGCAGAGGTGAAATGTTTGAAGTTCCCCTATGAAACTGGATGATGACAGTTAAATGAAGGCCAAGATGATGGCTCCTATGTTTAATTGAATTTCTCCTTCAGGCTAGTCCAGTGCTTGGTCAAATAGCTTAACAGCATTCTTTTCAGATTTTTAGGTTTTATTGATAGCACTGAGAGGCTTTCTTACTGTTTTATTGTTTTCTTCTTAGTTATCTTTTTTTCTTTTTAAAGGTGGTTAATACAACAAGACTGATTCAGTGAAGTGCAATATGTATTAATCTTTTTGAAGATAAATAAGTAATCCCCTATCAATGCACTTACATTAATGTACAAATTGTTTGGTACTTGCATGTGTATTTATTTCTAACCCTTTTCACCTCCACATCACCTGCAGTAATGGCACACATTCTTATATCAGACTCCATCCTTTTCTCTTATGCCTGACCTACCAACTCCAATCTGAACCTTGCCACCCTTTTATCATCCCTCTGTTATCATTCTGTCCTCAGTTCGGAGCCCAACAATGATTTTCTCTGTGCAATTATTTCCTCAGCTGATCACAACCCTCCCCTGATGCTTCCCACTCTGGTCATGTCTCCATGAACTCTGTGATGTGATGAAATGAAAACTCTTTCCAACAATTATTTTTCTTCCTTTTCAATTAAATTTCCTGCTCCAGTCCCTTCTCCTCCCCTTCTGCAAACTTCAGCAATTAGTGAAGCTCTTCGTCAACCTCGTGAAAAGCTCACCTTGACAAATTATGATACTCTTGGGGGCACGCACATTATCAAAGCTCAGTGTTTATTTACTTAAAAAATATAGTGTTCATAATTAGAAAGTAGTGGATATTTATCCTACAGGGTAATTTAGTGCGGTCATGTTGTAAATTTGAATTTGTGCAACTTGGAAATAAATTTTGGGTGCATCGGTGCAGCTTTGAGCACAGGGGAGCTTGTCATGTTTTGGTAATAATTGCTTTTTTGAAGTCAAAATGAGTTTCAAAATTAGCATTACAGATACAAAAAAGGTCATATAGACTGGTGTTACCAACTGGATGTTAGATAATGGACTGGTTTTCTCATTTTCAGGCACTGGGCAGCTTGAGAGTGCTCAGGTGTTTCTCTCTTCCCTTTTCCTTGCTTTTCCAATTTCTTATGCTCTCCTCTATTCCCTCTCCACACTCTAGTTTTTTTTCTGTTGCTAATGTTATTCATTATATTGTAACTACTGGACACATGATAATCCAGTTGGAATCGTGAAAGGCGGCCAGCTGTAAAAGACATAGCTGCCCATTCAAAATTATGTGACTGGATGAAAGCAGAAGATTGGCCATCTTATGACTGGGAAAAATCTGATTCAACACTCATATTCATGAATATTGAACTGTGTACTAGCTTTCATTTCTTTTGCATCTTTCATTCTCCCTCATTTCACACTGTGCTGCAGCTACCCTGTCACTTCATTCCTCACTGTATTTTAAGCTATTTTCATCTTATATAGGAATATTTATTGGACAATACTCAAAGCAACATCTTAATGTGTTCTTAAAAATCATGCATGTTATTAGATGCCAGTTGATTGAAAGCTCAATTTGTAGTGTCATTAATGTCCTAAAAAGTTAATTTTCATCTACTCCCATTTAAAAAAAAAAAAAAAAAATCAAAGCAGAAATAGGCTTTTGATATTCTTGGAACAATTAGGTTTTCGTAACCGTTTTGACCCTGATGTGTGTTATTCCTTTCCGTTTTCGTGTTACACTAAAGACACTCAGAAAAATAAGTTCATGACTCAGTGTTACACAATTTGACAATGCCCCTAAATATGGAAAACAAATGTTAAGCCATATGGCAGAACATTACACACAGGCAGCTCAGTGTTGTTAGTTGTGATTCGACTACCTAGACACGTTTCTGCGATAGTGCAGCAAGCACCATCTGCATTTATCAGTGTCAGTTGTTTGTTAAGGTGAGGTGAGTTAAAGTGAGCAGTGTGGTGTGGCAGGTGTTGGGGTGCTTGCTGTAGATTTGGGCATAACCATGATTGATAATTGATCAATAATTTTATGTGAAAATTCACCCCTTGTAAAGCAAACCCATCGCTCATGTCTGTGTAAAATGACAAAGCATGGCAGCTCTGGGGAGGCAGATCAAGAAGCACGACCTGACTTGGAAGTGTCTTGCTAATGAGTTCCACTCTCAGCTAGCTAGTGATCTAAATACATCAGGGCCTCATCTCCTCCTTTTTAACAACCTGTAATTTAGTAAAAAAAAAAAAAAAAAAAAAAAAACTGTGCTCTCACTATCCTGCCCATAAGACTAGTGAAGAGGAGGGTCAGGGAGACAGCCAATCAACTGTTAATGTTTCTCTTTTCTATAAAGAGAGAGCACGCAAAATAATGTAGCCCACCACTGAGGCAGATACAGATCAGAGGCTGTCATCACTAGCATTTTCCAGGGGAGATTTTGGTCAGCCTCTTTGCTGTGATGGGGTGTGTCACTTGAGGTAACTTTGAGTTTTGAATATCTTAGGTTAACTAAATCTTCTTTTGTAATGCCCCTCAGTAATTTACATGTAAGTACATGTCTACAAATGAGTTAATACTTAACGATAAAGATAACGAAACTTACAATATTGATGTTGTGGTGTATTTACAGTAAAATTAGCTGCTTATGTAAGTTTAATGTATGTGGCCATTGAGCCTACTTTACACAAACATGTAAGCATGCCACTGCAGGTTATTTCAAATGATATGTAACCCTTCAGGCTTCATATATTTTGAAGCATTTGTTTCTCATTCACTCCTTCAGTATATTCTCTGTGTGAAGTTTTCAGCTGATCAACATTATGAATGCACTGACAGCATCTTAGATATCAGTACAGTGGTCCCTTGTTTATCGCGGGAGTTACGTTCTGAAAATAACCCGCAATAGGCGAAATCCGCGAAGTAGTCAACTTTATTTTTTCAATTATTATAGATATTTTAAGGCTGTAAAACCCCTCACTACACACTTTATACACTTTTCTCAGACAGGCATTAACATTTTCTCACTTTTCTCTCTTGTTTAAACACTCTCAAAGTTCAAACCTTCGTAGAAAAATAAGTCCAGTATTATAGAATGAACACACTACAGTCCCTTAGCCAATGAACACAATGCGCTGTAAAAAAACAAAAAAAAAAACAAAAAACAAAACAAAAAAAAAAACATGCAAAATTGCACTAAAAAAAAATCCGCGAAACAACGAGGCCGCGAAAGGTGAACTGCGTTATAGCAAGGGACAACTGTACACCTGGTGGAAATGTGCATTTTTCACAAAATACAAAAACTGTGTTGGACCAGTGTAATAAACATGAGGAGCTGCTGACCAAGCTTGGGGTAGTATTGCTGTATGATATATTTTCTTTGGAGTGACAAATACATTATACTAAAAGTAACACAACAAAATACCATTTGTGAGATGGCGCTGAAGAAGCTGATATTATGGGGGAAGGTAAAGATTTTTGTCTGACATTAAACATTAAAGCAAATAGTACAGTCATCCATCTCCACGGTAATGTAAAAAAAGTAATGTATGACAGAGCCCATCAAGACACCACTGTCCAACTGATATATAATGAGTGATAATATGCTGTTTTTCGAGGTACTGTATATTCAGTTGAAATGTCAATCATGGATAATCAGTGAGTCACAACTGGACAGAGTTATTGTAATGGGTATGTGACCAAATGTGGGCTTCATGCTCACCTTGAGTTGCGCTGACTGAATTTAAATGACTTTCTAAAATATTTTCTTAAGTAATTAAATAATTGAGCTGTCCACATACCCTTGCTGTCACAGTCTTATATTCATGTGCAGGTCATCTCGTGAAATGCAAAATGTCACCTCTTTGTTCAGCAATTTGCAGCCTAGTAACATGGATTGACATAATTTCATGTTGATGAATTGGAAATGTGGAAATTACCACTGGAACGTGATGGTTGATTGGAATTCTTGTTCTGTTGTAGATTTGAACAGACCTTACTAAAAAAAAAAAAAAAAGCAGACACAATACTGTTACTATGTTATTGCTGTGTTATTTTTCATAAAAGATTGTTAACTTTGAAATTTAAAAAGAACATCTAAAAGTGTGAGTCAGAGCGGCTGAGCAAGCAGACAGACAGTATTACTCTGATAATAACACAGCTCGAAGGTGTGGAACTTTATGAATAAAGCAGCAGGCTTTTAATGATAGACCATTTTACTTTGACTGACTGTGTAGGTGGAAGCTAGAATATAGCAGGAAAAAAGTATAATTTCCATATAAATAGATGAATTCTGTGGACATAAATTGAGCAGGGGGATTCATAAGTGGCATTGTAATTAGGCTTGTTCCTCTTGAAGGTGTAAGCCTACAGTAAAACTTTATACTTAAATATGCTCATAGAACAGCTGGCACCATTTGGGATAGTTACAATAGTTTTTCCAGTGTCATACATGAGACAAGAGTCCCAGAATGTTAATCGCTGCTTTTTAGCCCCAAAATTGAATTTTTCCTTTGCAAAATTCCACGCCTCAAAGTCTATTTTAGACACCAACGAGGATTTTTTTTTTTTTTTTTTTTTTTTTACTGTAACACAGAACAGCTAGAAAATATAACATGGATGCAAAATGGAAAAGCTGCACAACCATCACAGAGCTAAAATTGGCTTCATTGTCTTATTCAAATAAATCCATCAGTTAAATCATGCAGTGCACGGTTGTATTAGCAAGCACTGAGTAACTCAGGTATTGCCTTAACTGGCTGATTTAAGTTACTCCCAGGACTTCCAGGACTGGAGAGGATGCCCCCCTCCCCGTCCCCCTGGGATTTCCACCTGCCATCGGCCATCAGTCAAAAAGCTACCGACAGAGGTCTGACTTGTGCCAATCGTGTGGAACGCACCGCAAAAACTCGGCTTAGTGTGTCACAATAGTAAATACTGCTCACCTCAGTCTCTTTGTTGACATCAAAATGTGCGCATAACACCGTGTTTTGAATGGTGAAGAATAATAGTGAGTGGAAAAGATGTTTACATGTCACAGTCGACAGTTTAATATCAAAGCAAGCCAGTCCTGTTAACCGTGTGTTTTGTATGACTTAACATGCGTCAGTCCGACACTGGGTTACCTGAGTAAGTGGATCAGTAAAGGAATTCTCCATGTGTGAAAATGGAGGCATTGTTGAAACTACCTGTGCTGTCCCGTGCATGGAAAGATTTACAGCATTAAAAGCTGATTAACTGAAACAATGCTATTCATTAATTAAAAATGTAAGCACAGATTGGATTTAAAAAATAGATAAATAAATAAATAAAATATAACTTATTATGTGTGCATAAGAATATTAGTGAGTTGTCTTTTGTGCATCTTTATACACCAATTATGTATAGATTATACAAGGTTTCCTGGATGCTTTCAGGACAGTCATGTAGAGACTGAAAAGCCTATACCTGGCTTTGCAAAGGATTCCGCCAAATTGGATACATGGATGGCTGGAGAAATGGATGGAGTTTCTGAGTATATCAAGTGCGTCAAAGCTCATTAAAATTACAAGTGTATCCTATGGAATCCCAGCTAAATTGTTTTCAAAGTATGATAAATTGTGTCTGTCAAATACAGGAGAAAAATCAATCCCTCTCCAAGGCAAATACTCTGCACAAGGGAAGGTGGAAGGTTAATGGGTTAATATACAGAAATCAGATTTTTTACCAGACTCCAGATTTAATATTTAATATCAGCACAACAGCCACAACTACTACTACCACTATTATTATTATTATTATTATTCTGTAGAAGCAGAGAGCTAAACTTGCTGTGTTTTGCAATTAGCTTTGTCAGAGACACAGTGTCCAGTTTTTAGAGTCCGTTTGAAGGTGGACTGCTTTGGTTGCACCTTCAGATTCAAAAACATTTTGAGTGTTGAATTTCTTGAAACTTGAATCTAAATGCACAATTGGTCACATAATTCATCATTCAAAACTATACATCTGACAGAGTGAGAAACAAATACAATGTCTGTAAATTTGGTGAAGCAAAAAGATGAGGACACCTTTTCTTCAACCCGTGTAACAGATTCAATGTTCCCTGGAGTCTATTGTCCAATTAATGAATATTTGATGCATTATCTTCCATTTGCTTGCAGCTGATGTGCTGTCACTTCTAAGCAAAAAATTGTCTGAGCTGTCAAAGCTTGGATTTATTTGGTCCAGGCATGAAGTCCCCAGGCTAAACAATACTCAGATTTGCCTTGAGAGTTGCCTTTCTTTACTTTCTGCAATCAATGTTAGTGCACCACTAGAGCCAGTTTTGCCAAATTGGAAATTCACTCTGTGTCCTGCAGCTTTAGCAGTTAGGATGTATCAGCAAAAGCCTATTATGCCTTGTACTTTACAGAAAATGGATGACCCAAACAGTGAAAAGGAAGTTGACTGTAACTGATTTTTAAGAGCCAAATATCTGCAACATTTCTTTAAAACTGTCCTTACAGACAATTTCTCCGCCTTCCCGATGCAGTTCATCCAGTGTGCAAAATAATCCACTGAATGTTGAAATTCTATATCTGCAAATGGTTTTGCAGCGAGCCTCACATGAGAAATAAAGCACAATTCAGACTTCTGCTGTAGCTGGTGCTCTTATCCAGAGTGACTGACAAGTTCAGTGTCTTGTCCAAAGACCATTCGACAGTTTGCCTGGCTGTTATGTGGACAAAACGTGTGACCTCTCCATTATGGTGCGGTCATTCTAACCACTGGACAATCTTGCAGCCCATTACATGACACACTTAACAACAGCACTTACTCCTTGTTGTGTAGCCTTTTGATGCAGTGAAATAACTGTTATTTGCTGCTTCATCACTATTGAGTTTTTTGAACAGAAATGGAAGCTTGTCCAAAATAAGTCCATCATGAATGGCATGGCATACAAGCAGGGCTCCAGCGTGCGACCTATTAGGTCGCATATGCGACCTAATTTTTTTAATGTGCGAGTTAAAATTTAATTAGGTCATGCCGGTGCTACTTGCAGGAGGACGAGTGAAAAAAAAAATCATTTTTTTTTCTCTCATCACTCCCGTGGCTACGTTAGTGCAGTAATGGTTGTGGTTGATAATAAAAATATTAGGCTACTTTCTGGCTCATTCCTGCGACTCCTATCTCTCCTCTCTCTCACTCCGTCTCTGCCTGCCTGTCTGTCTTAGGCCCCGTTTACACGACAACGGTTCTGATGAAAACGGAAAACTCATTCCTTTGCGTTTTTAAAAAGTTCCATGTTTATACGATAACGCTGTGAGAATGATCCTAGTTCACACGGATCCGCAAGAACAACTGAAAACGCTGTAGTGTGCATGCCAGGCCAGTAGGTGGTGGTGAACTTTGCAATGTAACACCACAGAGTAGCACCGCGCACCTGCGCACAAACAGCTCGATAGTCCACCATTGTTGTGGTTTTCCTGTTCGCGCATGGCTGAAAACGTCATAGTCACGCGAGAAGTGGGTCCGTGTCGTCATCGTTTCACAAGAATTTCGTTTTGCCAGTTTACACAGCGGCGGGGAGAGCGGCATTATCAAAAAAATTCCACTTTGGAACCCGGTTTCAAAAGTTTGCGTTTTCAAGCACCTAAAATGCCGTTGTCGTGTAAATGAAAGGCCAAAACGCAACAAAAGTTCACCGTTTTTGTGAAAACAGCACCTTAATGCGTGACGTGCACAGACGTACACGCGCGCGTACACTCAGCGTGCTCACTGAATGATCACCGTCGATCCCGCTAAAAAAACTAAACAAAGAAGATGAAGCAGTCTATCGTTGATTATTTTAAGAAAAGGAATGTGTCAGAGGAGGCTGTTGATGCTGGAGGGTCTGAAAATAGGGAAGCGACAAGCGAATTTTGGACTCGGTAACCGAGTGGAAAAGGCAAAGAAACTTTCCAGACTACAGCAGCGCACTGACATAGATTGTGTAACAAAGCGAAGAGTTGCCACTCCGCTCTATTTTCACTGGCTAACAGCAGCACACTGGCTTAGCTTGTCTATTCAGAGAAGAGGTATCACTTCGGCTTATTTTTCAATCTGTGTTATCACATGCATACTACTGCTCTTTCATTGGTAGCTGAATTGTTAGGTCTGTTTGATAAGCAATTTACATTGTTAAAACAAATAATAATTTAACATATTGTTACAGTAAAAAGAACTCTGTCAACCCTCAGGTAAAATAATTACTGATGCATCCTCTTGTCATTTTTGTTCAGTCATTAATAACATATCATTTCGTGGTTTTATAGAAGTATTGGATCAGGACTCGGTATCGGCAGATACTCAAAATCAGATGACTTGGACTCGGACTCGTGATCGGGACATTCCTACTTTCATTTTTATGTTTTGTTTATATGAAGAAGATGATCTATTTTGTACTGCTGCTGCAGAGAAACGTAAAGTTCAAATTAAAATATTTTGCAGACAAGTTTGGGTCATTTTTAATCTTTAAATTTCATCAACATGACAAGGTCATGCATTAATAACACGCTATACAAAGAAAAATATGGTGCTACCTAATTTCTTTTGGTGCTACTAAATGAAATGCTAGGTGGCACCAGTGCTACCTGTGAAAAAGTTAGTCTGGAGCCCTGCATACAAGTTCATGGTCATTTCAGAAATAACTGTTTCTAGTGCAGCTACTCAATTAATATTATAATATGCCTAACTGAGGGCTGGCTCCTGAAAATGCTCATGTATTATAGGTCTATTTATGTTTTGATAGTTTGTTTATTGGATTAAATCCAAAGTGGCAGAAATGAGAAAATGACTTGCATTCTCAAGTTCTCATTTTTTAACAAGACACACAAATGAAAATATGAGTTGAATTATCTTTGTCTTGTTGGTGCAAAACAATAGCTAGTGGTAGAAACAAGAAGCCTTTTTTCTTTTTTGACTGCCAAATGAAAAAAGAAACTACTCCACCTGTAGGTGAGTTCGCTCCTCATTGGTCACTGCACTGTGTCAATTATTTTTCTGCTGTGCCACCTTCAAAATAAGAGTTCTGTACTTCCATGTTTGCCAGCAGGTTGACAGTGTCATTTAATTATGAAAAAATGTGTCTATGTTTGAGGGCATGACCATCGCTGACTATACTAAGGATTACAGACTAGCACCTTTGAAATTATTTATTATTTTGAAAGTGGCACAGCATAAAAATACACACACAGGTAAAATACCCTAATAAGTTTGTTTTTCATTTGAGATGAAGACAATTTGACTCATATTTTCATTTCTTCATTATGAAAATACATGTTGTCTTCTCTTTTCTGCCACTTCGAATTCAAAATGTGCATGAACCACTGTGTCTTTTATTCTTTATTATTCACTTATTGTACTTTTTGGAAACTGATCTGTTGCAAAAGTGATGTCAGGTATTAACTTTTGCAAATATTAGCCTATCATTACAAAGTCTGCATGCTGCCAAGGCAACAACCTGCACATTTTCATCAAATGTGACCCTTGTGTGAAAGTGCTCAATGTTTTTTGGCAGACATCTCCCATATAATTGCCACCCTCACAGTTAATTGCTCAAGCAGTTAAGGTCTAATTGGCAAAGCTGCTCCATTTACTTTGTGTAAATGGATATCATCAATAGAAACTGATGTAAAGGGACAAAAACCCACCAATCCGTCTTTGTTTCAATCTCCATGATATTATTAAAAAGACATTCATTCCATGTCACTTTTTAAGGTAAAATAGAGCCAACACAATTCCATGTGGTGCAGGTCAAAACAAACAAACAAACAAGAACAATTTGGCACAGTGCAACAAGCACATTTACAAAAATCTGCAATATTGTGGTACACCGTAATGAATTGATGCTCTGAACAAAAAACAACTTATTATGCACATACTGTACACAGCATAAACATAGGAAAAGGGGAAAAGAATTGATCAATTTGTTGTTGTTGTTGTTGTTAGTTGGTAAATAGTCCAATAACAGAACATGCCCCTTGGGAAATAATGTGTCCAGTTGGTATAATTCAATATCCTGTCAAAAAAGAACCTGTTGATATGGTATGTCCTCCTCATCTAGAGATTTTTACATGTTCAAAGCTCACGTATCACAGGGAGGCTAAACTGTGCTGAGCCACGTTAAATTGCATGGCCACTGGGCTTTTAGGGTTTTGATTTCCAATACTGCTTCTGTGTTACGCTTCGTTCGTCTCGAATGCACAGCTACTTTTTCAAAACCACAAACACATCCACAAGGGGAATTTAGTTAATAAACACTAATTGCAGCACAAGTGATGGCTTCATTAATCTTAAAAGTTTTACCTAACAGAGGATGTGTGAATGTGCCGCCCTCAGATGTAAAGATGTAAATGGTGTTATTAAAGGAAAATTCCACCCTAAAAACAATCCCTGTTTCAAAACAGGGATTGGTAACCTACCATATGTTACTGGTGCTGTTATGTAATTATGTTTTTCTGGCAGTTCTGCTTTTGAACCCAGGATGCTGTGATCAGGACTCAAGTCTCAACACGTGGTACACACACTTATCCAGTGAGCTACTGGGGTGCCTCTGTAATTCTGTTTTTCTGTTGGTAAACCCGTCAAACGTGCTACAAAAGCTACACTGGAGCTTAATAGGAGGAAGTGTGATCTCCCTCCTCTATGCTGGATTTCTCCATTTGTGTTTGTGTAGCATTGTTCCAAAGTGCTGTGTCTAAAAAGAAGGCCTTACTGATTTATTTTCAGCAGGTGACACTGAGACCTGACAGTAAACACTTACTAGTTACTGACAGTTAACATTGTGTTTCAGACCACTATTTTTCCCCTCCTTGTTAAACAGCTTTGAAGCTGTGCTGAGATTCCCTCCCAGTGATGTCAGTGCATTAACTTTTGGCTAGTTAGCTGGGGAAAACAGACAGTACATCAAACTACAAAATATCACTCGAAACTTAATGTTAATCATCAATCCAGTGTTAATGTACTTTAGGCTGAAATTTTCCTTTTAAGGGAGGGAGGTTAGATTGAACAATCATCTGGCAATGTGTTTTTTTTTTGTTGTTTGTTTGTTTGTTTTTTTGAAAAGCGCTAACATTGTGTTTTTGGAGATATATTCAGAAATGTCCCTTTAGCTTCTAAACCACTAATAACTGGGGAGGAAGGCTCCAGGGTCTAATGAATATTCAAGGGGTGATAGCTTAGCTGGCGGGGCGAGGGAGATGCACTATGGCATCAACAAACCTGGTCTGTTGTAGCTGTCATTACAAAACAAGCCATTCAGGAATGTGAAAGGAACTTTTCTCTGTGAATGTAACTTTGCTGTAGTGCCTCATACCTGAAGGTCTGCTGCTGTGCATCATTTATGCCCAGTGTGCATATTTTCTATTCTGATTCCCAAGTATTATTATGGATGTAATACGAATACTCATTTACTTGCACGAGAACAAAAGCATTAAGAAAAAAAAGCACTGCATTAACAGAAGCATTAAGAAAAAAGCTACATATCTATAAATAATATCCTAAATGTTAGCATTGTATAAAACTCTGGTGAGCCTCAACAGCTAATAATTTCACATAGGGTGCAGAAAAAATACTGCAGTTCAAATTCATGCTTTGATTTTTGCCTTTTCTATGCCACTTTGCTGCATCTGGTCCAAGGTGTTAAGATTATCCTCCTCACTGGTAGCTGCTTGAGAAGTTCTACAGTACATATGAAAATAAATAACCATGGCTACTTAGATGGTCAGATAAGTGGCCACTTCATGAGAGAAAAAAAATGTACATTTATTCTATTTTTTCTCACTCAAATGAAGATGCAAGACCTGGGATGTGTTGGGTAGACTGAAAGGGTCATGCTTGTTTGAACAATGGAACAGACTTAAAGTCCTCACCAGTTGGGGACAAGGGGCTCTAGTTTCCCGGCGCAGCGCGGGGTGGCGCAGTGAGGCGAACCCCGCGCAGAGCTAGTTTCGACCGGCGAAATGGGAGAGGCGGACAGTGTCCAAGTTTCGCAGACGGACTTGCGCGGAGATGGGAGTGGTGGCGCAGCGGGGGGAGGTGCCGAAAGATTCAACTTGGCGCAGTGATAGTTTCGTGCCAAAAGGCTTCGCCGAGGTGCGCCAAAAGCTCGCCTCCTGAAACCACGTCTACTTTCCGCGCAAGGCGGAGCGGAGCTGGCGCAGTGGAAGTTTGGCTGGCTGGCGCACATCACCAAAACCTAACATCAGCACAAACGGTGCCAATCTCCTTTGATCTGACATCAGCTGTGACGGGACAGTTGATATGGAGATATATGTATGTGCTGATTGTGATCGTAGCATTGAATAGTGTTTTTTGTCAGTATTTATTGCATCGTTCATGTGCCTGACATTCCAGAAGCCTGCCTGTGAGGTTTTGGTGACATGTGCGCACTGCTCGCCGGTCTCCGCTCCGCGCCGGTCTCCTGGGCTCCGCTCCGCCTGCGGCAATAGACCTCCATATCAGCTGTGTAAACTTTCATTACACCTTCGCGCAGCGCATTTTAAAGGCGAGGACAGGGGCTCATTTGATTGGTTAAATGTGAATCGGCTGTGTCAAACCCACTCCACGCCTTCTCTCCTCCCTTGCGCCGGTAGGAGGGACGGTGGAGTACTTGCGCCACCGAGAACGGCGTGCCAAACTTGGAAAATCCGCCTGGCCACACCCAGTTGGCGAAGCGCATCTGCGCTACAAGAGCCCAAGGTGTTGAAAGTATTCCACAGCAACGCCGGCCCACGCTGACACCAAGTGCTCTCCACAGTTGTGTTGTGTGGTGATGGTGGATATCTGCTCCAACTAGCTTGTTCCATCTCATCTTGTAGATGTTAAACTGGACTGAGATCTGGTGACTGGGCAGGGTATTGCAACAAACTGAATGCATTTTTTGTTGCTTTTGTGGAACTATACCCTGGTATGGGGTATTATCTTGCTGAAAAAGTCAATCACAGATGGATACACCGCAGGCATAAGGAGCTGCACCTGATCACCAACGATGCTCAGATATTTTGTGGCATTCAAATCCTGTTTCCCCTGGATCGTTGGGCCCAAAGTGTCCATGAAAATGCGCCCACACTTTCGCACCACCACCACCAGCCTGCAGCGTTGACACACAGAATAATGCATACATGAACTTGAAGCTTTTTCCATACCCTTGTATGGAAATCAGCATGAAAGAGCAGCAATGAGCCAATGGCTTCCAAGTTTCTTTTCTTTTTTGAGAAAAGAGGGGTGCTGCCATATTCAGTTTATGTTAAGATGTGACAAATTGTGCATTCTCTGGGCCTTTCAGCACCTGTGTTGCATTGGATCAGTTGACTGGACTGTCCGTTGTCAGCCCCGTGTCAGCCTCTAATGACCTCTTTCATCAAGGAACCATTTTCAACCACATGCCTACCATTGGCTGTATTTTTTTCTTCTCAGTAGTGGATCATTTTGGAAACACACATAACAGAATAATAGAATGGGTTTAAAAAATGGTATTGTTATTGTAACATGGCGGATTGTGAGATGGGTCAAATGGGGACAAAAACTGCTGCTGAAATGACTGTTTAACACAACACAATGATAAACACAACTTAACAGTTATCTAATGTTTGTTATCTGGGCTTCTGAAAAAAACTGACACTCCTAACTAGATCTGATATTGCTGACCTTGGTGTCCAGTTCCACTTCCAATTCCATGTTTGAATTCATGGTGAAACAGAAGCATATTGTTGTAAGCTGTCATCCACATGAAGAAGCCAAACAGAAAAAAAAAAAAAACACACCGGTGACAAGGTCTAAGTCCTCATTATCATTTGGTAAAGAAATACATGTAAGTAGAGCACCTCACTTTCCATCATGTGTCCCTATGTCTGTTTTGTACCCTCTTCCGTTCCCGTTTTGATGTAGACATGTGCCATGATGATGTTAGTCTCTTTTTTCTGTCACCACTGTAGTTGTTACTTATTCCCCTGAAGTTGGTTGAAACACAAATGAAAACTGGAATCAGAGCTGTCACCATTTCCTGTTTGTTCCCAGATGCACTAGCTCTTGTTTCTTGTTGTACAGCGGAAAAGGACCCTTATTTCAACCAGAGCCAGAACCAGAACCAGGCTGTGTGGAGTTGCAAAAGGATAAACCTGATAGAGGCAGGTTTAGCAGGTTAGTTTAGTTTCTGTGTGTTTCCATAATGTACAACCCTGCTAGTACCAGCTTTATGGGCCCTATATTACACCTGTAACCAAGCTGCACAAAGTGGCAAAGTGCAATGCAAGTGTCTTTGCTAGTTTCCAACTGATGCAGTTGTCATTTTCCCATCCAGTGCTCATGTTGTGTAAATAGCAAATGCACTTGCACATATCTGTGCACCCATGGGTGTGTTGACCTTAAAATGAGGTGTGGTCAGGTGCATTGTTGGTGCAGTGCTATCAAGCAGTTAAAAGCGATTGTGTGATTGACCAATAAAAACCAGGCCTGAAGTCAGTGTTGTAGTATGTGTTTTTTTAAGGACACATTATCAAGATAGTCATGCATACCTACATAGACAGGTGCACAAGCCCGTACACTCTGCTTAGGATGTTTGGGACATCTCCTGCTATTGCAGATCTGCTTGTGAAAAGCAGATCTGTTTCCTCTGCAGAGAAGCGTTCCTTCTTACCTGGAAATTTCGCCATAATAGCAAGCTGCCAAGGTGCAAGCACACCTGGCTTTTAAACGGTTTATTGCATATTATGCCCAGAATATGCCCATGACTAATTAAGTGATCTAGTACAACCCTTTTAAACCATGCGCCTGACACAACGACCCTTTTTCCGCCATTAAAATAGCAAAGGTGGACTTGGATATGCCCTTAATGCACTTGTGCCATGCTTTTCAGACTGTGCGCTTGGATTGTTAAAGTAGATCCCTCAGTGTTTTGTGCCACTGTACCATCAGGTTGTAATATGTGTTTGTTCTGCTAACTGTGGCTAAGTTTAACTGACAGATTTACTAGAGTGTAACCCTCACAAATCCCCAGCCATTGTTGTTTCATTCTCAGCAATGTCACACTTTCCACCATGTCTCTGTTACTGTAGAGGTTACACCTCATAGTCATGTGTAATTTATGCAGGTCCTATCATAAATTTATAGCTCCTAACTGAATTGTGTTGTTGTTTGACTGATTGCATTTGTTTTGTTATGAAGGTGTGTGCATTCAGAGAAGATGACAGCAGGTGGGTTACAGGTGTTGGAGAGCCGTATGGAGGTCATAATTTAGATTCATCATTCACCCTTGTGCCTGTAGGGGGTGATATTTTACATAAACTTTACTCAGTACCTGTCACATATGGAGATAGTGACAAAATGGAGACTGAGACTGAGACTGAGACGGATGAGGTCTCAGTCTCAGTCTCCATTTTGTCACTTAAAAGCCATTCAACATAACCATTTGACACCTTTGAAAAAATTCAATGTTCAAATCAAGTTTTTAATCAAATTGTCTTCCTTTTGCTGATGTTTAGTATATACGCGCATTCAAACAATTATAATGGTATCAAAAGAGCATCATTGTTAATTAACCATATCCAATACACTGAATAAACACTGTAAACTTGAATGTATCCTCTCTCCTACTGTACTCCTGCATGGTACCCTTATTATTTCTGCAAAAACTGCCTCTATAACATAGGAATTTAATTTCCTACAGAGCTGTTCAATATCTGGCAGGAGTTATTCCTCCAAATCCTGCAGAAACTTGAATATCTATGGGGAATAAGAAAAAATCTCACAAAAACGGTATTTGTCCTGTATGATTTTATTGTTCAATAGATTTCCTTAGAATCCTCCAGGAGTCCTGTAGGCCATCTACATAATTTGCTCCTTGAATTTTTGTTAGACTTTGTCTCTCTATGTCTGCCTCTCTCATGTTCTCTCTCTCTCTCTCTCTCACACACACACACACACACACACACACACATATGTGTGTGTGTGTGTGTGCTTGTGTCACTGCTTTTCTGCTTTGTGCTGGGACTCTAAATGGGTCCCAACAGAGAGGCCTGTGGTGCCCAGAGGCCAAGCTCCTCTCCTTCCTACTCGTGCCCTCGTTCCTCCCACTACGCAACTTGCATCATACATCATGCATGGGGATCCTCCCTTGTGCAGAGCAGGACTAAATTAGGTTGTTTATTCATCAAGTCAGGTGCTTCCCTCAGGCGATCGATAGCAGCCCCTTGCAATATCTAAAGCTATCTATGAAATCAAATTTTGTCAGTGTTTGATATTGACTAGGAATGAATATTATTTTTGTCTGCATCCTGAATGATGTTGGATCACCTTCGGCAAGTTGTGGATGTCCCCCTTATATAGGAATGGTGAGACAATACCCCTGCTGGAACACTGCATATTTTCCCCAGATTTTTAATTTTAAAGGGAAATTTATTTTGCTATTTTAAACTAACTTTACTCATGGTCACAGCAACAACAGCACACCTCCCAAGAATCTTTCCCAGCATCAACATATAAGGTCAAAACCATAACCGACAGCAGAGTGAGGAGAGGATGATGCAAGAACAGCCCTTTTCTGTTGAAGCACCATCCCTGCAATTTGTCATATTAATATGGCAGAGTGGAGTCACTCCACTGACGTAGTAGATCAGGTTAGATGATGACACAAAATGTCTGTACTGCAATATATCATGCTGCCATGCTGCAACAAGCCAAATAAATATATGGTACAGACAGACTGAGCCTGCTCTGAATAGCTCACTCTCTCTGTATGTTGTGGGAAATAGCCAGGTCAGTGGTGCCAAAGTGGAGCACAAGAAAATAATAAAATATATGTAGTATATTTAAAATCTATCTATGTACATTGACATGTATTTATGTATTCCATCTGTGTGTGTGTTTATGTGTTTGTATATATATTTACAATATTTATAATATTTTTCTGAGCTGCAGGTTTTGCAGTAGCAGTCCAACTTGATGCAATGTGGTTGCATGCATAAATCATGAATGAATCAACTCTGATGTTCTCAACCCTTAATAGTACCTGGATAAATGAGATTCATCTTATTTTATTTTTCTTTATTTATTTATTTTTTATTTTATTATTGTACACTTGCTATTCAAACAGAAAAGTGGAGCAGACATGAGAATATGAAAACATGTATCTCTCTCTCTCTCTCTCTCACCTAATTTCCGGATGTTTTATCTTCCTCCTATTGTTTATTATATAGTTCTTTTTATCTTTCTTTCTTTCTTTCTTTCTTTCTTCCACAAGGGAGTTGGTCTATTGACACTGCAGCGTTTGTCTGCTATGATATGGCACTCTGTTTGTGTGTCAGAGAGGAAGACAGAAAGGATGTGGACATCATGCAATTTAATGTATACCCGCTAGTTGTGGATAGACGTCTTGATTTTTGTTGTTCGCCTGATTCGACTAAGAGATTGGCTTAAATGTTAAAAATTGTTGAATTCTGTCATAGGTTGTAATGTAATGCTGGGAATCCTGATGGACATACATAAGTAGCAATCCTTTCATTCAGACCTATTTTCATATTTTCACGTCTGCTGCACTCTTTTGTGTTTCAATAGTAAGTGTAAAATCAATAGTTCTAACAAATTAAGTAACCAAACTAAGATATATCAATGGATTAAATATTTACAGGCCTTGTGGGCCAATTTTGGAAAGGCTGAATGAAGGCAGTTCTTTATAAGAATACTCTGTGATCCCAGTCATTACTGAACCTCCTAATTTGTACTGCCACTTGTTTTTGCCATTGCTTAGGAGATAAATGGGACTCAGTTATACTTTTACAAACCACATAATCAGTTTTTCAAAAAGGTTCAACAGGCTAACTTCCACATATGAAAACATAAGCTGACGTTTTTGCATGCTTTGAGATTCTCGATTATTAGACAGGCAGCAAAGCTGCTGGAGTCCCTCAAGGACTCTTGCCAATCTGTCATTCTTGCAAGCAGTGTACATCCCCCCAGGTACTGCATAATAGGATGAGCAAAAGACAATCCAAAAGACAATTAATACTAAACACAATCAGTCTCTACCATGTATCTTCAGCAAATGACAACAGAAATAAATGTTTGAGTTTGCTCAAGCTGTTCAGAATAATTGCATACTACTCTAACAGGTGGGGACCATCAGAATGACAACAGAGAAAAAAAACTAGACAGAAAATGCTCTTGAGAACATTGGACACTATTTTCAAAGCTAAAAAAGGGCCTCAAAACAACCTAAGAAATAATGAATGAGGACAGGATGAGATGGATGATCTTACCACTTTGTGAGAAATAGCAACAGCACAGGAGTATAGTGTGTATTTGTGTGTGTGGCTGTTAAAGGTCTCTTTTAAAAACTATGGGCTATATCTTTCACACTGCGCTACCCGTTGCCACTACCCGCTACCCGTGAACTATGCATTTAGCTGCTTCCACTATCCCTAAACGGTATCTTGCGGCCACACTACCCGCTATACATTATGCTGACTCCTTTATTTGTGCCTGGAGGTGTGCCCGTGGGTGTGTTTATGCGCTTTCCCTACAATTGCTATCCTGACCACACATGTTAGGGAAAGCGGATAGCGGGTCCACCCGCTATCCCATTTGGGCTTTTACAAGAGCGCGCCCAGACGGCTTCAATGCACGTCCACTTCGACACATGTGGACGTGCACATGCAGCTCCACCTCCCCAATTAACTCACCTGTAAAAAGCCACCTTGCTATAGCCTCAGTTGAACCCCTGAGAAAATGGCAGAGATAGTACTAAATCGCGACCTTCCTCTCTCCATCACGGGTTTCGGTTTGTGGATTTGGGATAGCACAGCCTGCTCTTAAAGGCAATGGCAGCTGGCACACTGATTGGTTTAACTGGCGTAACGCCCAAACCACACCTATGCATAATATAGCGGGTAGTGCAGGAGTTTTAGGGATAATGGCAGGTGTGCAAGATAGCAACTTTTGCGGGGGAACGCCTCTTACGCAATGCTAAATCCCCAAATAACGGATTTAGGGACTATGATGCAAGATAGGGCCCTATATCTGTACTTACTAGTCCCCACTCACCAGATTATGTTGCCATTTTTTTGTGATCAACTCTAGTTCGTTGATGAACTTGGAACAGTTGTCAGTAACATGGATTGTGGCATCATTGTACAAGTTCTATTATGGATATTGGCATAATGTTGGAAAATGTTGGATAGGAGTGGAGCAGAAAGTAATGTACTGTACCGTGTAGTGTGTGTGTGTGTGTGTGTGTGTGTTATGAGCATGGGGCATTATCTAAATTTGTGCACATGCGTGCGTGCATGCATGCGCACACACACACAAACACACACAAAGAACTACAAGTTCTTTGTACTTGTTAGTGAAATGGTATTGAAAAATGGTAATATGATATGTGTTTATAGGATACAAGGAAATGTGCATATAATGTACAACTTGCACACATATAAATTCATGTTTCTGTATATTTATACACTTACTTATGATAAATACAAAAAAAAAAAACCTCAACTATGTGTGGCACTAAATCACTGTCCCATTATAGGAGTTAATCTTTATGTTATTTGGTTAATGGGGTTTAATTACTGAAAAATTTGCATGAAATGATGCACAAGATACTTAGATATTCTCTGTTTGATGCAATGCTGCATCCATAAAAAATGGCAGCTTGGGTTAGAATATTTCACTCAATATATCTTTTTTTTTTCTTCTTTTCCTTACTTTGAAGCAACCAAAGCTGCCAAAATCAGAGTTTAAGGAGTTAAGCCATGGCAGTGCAAGGTAACAGCAAATTACTGATTGATTCTTACGTAAACGCGACAAGTTGCTAAGTGTTACCATTGAGGCATCATTGATTTTTTTTTTTTTTTTCAGTAGAGCTTTCAAGAAGACAGGTGTCATGAAAAATGGCAGCTAGGCTTTATTTATAACAATGGTGGGAAGGATGTGTATTTTGTTCATGAGACAGACAGTATTATGTGTAATAGGGATCTGGAATTTGACTTCTGAATCGTCTGTTTGGTATATCGGCATAATCCATGTGATATCAAAACCCTGAGCTGACTTTCACATTTACAACCACTAAGTAAGGCAGGTATGTGTTAAATATAGGTTGAAGTAAACATCAACACCTAGCCTATGTTGCCTGATAATAATTTCATGTCTGACTGATTATGTTAAGTATTTAATATCAGAGCATGCAAGTACAGCGTGATGAGCTGGTATGCCTGGAACAGTGGAGATGATAAAACTGCAACCATGTAAGACAGCCACATTGTTATCAGTTTGTAAGTTATGAAATATCCTCCTTCTTCTCCCTCTTAAAGGAAACAAATTTAGATAAATGTAATGGAAATAACAGAAATGTAAGTAATAGGATTAACTGTGAGCCACTACTCAAAATGACTGATTGAAGTTTTTGATGCTGTCATGTGCCACGTGCTATTTCTCCAGTCTGATCTTTCTGGATACCTTTTTTGTTGTTTTGAGAATTTTGTGTCCGTCACTTTGCGATTTAAATTCTGTTTGTAAGCCCAGTCTAAAGAGAAAATGAGCCCAAACAGCAAATTAATATATACACAAAGAACACTGCCAACAATCGGACAATCCAAGGGGATAAGGAACAGAGGAGTTTATTTGCAAAGACAGATGCCATTCTTGAAAGAAAACTGGACTACCTGTTGTGTGTATTGCTTCACATATACACTGATTCGGCGAAATAACCGGAAATAGAGCGGCCGCCATTACTGCGGTGTGCGGTGTGTCCTTTCAGTATTATTCTGTGGTCGTCCAAAAAGCAGTGTAGTATTTGGCCGACCCATCCAGAGCTCAGGTAATTCTGACCCTCAATCAATGACCTGTAGTTTTTGTTTTGCTGGTCATCGCTGGCCAGCCGATGAATAAAATACTCCTGAATATCTAAAAATGGAACAGAAACATGTTTTTTTTCTTAATCATGTCATAGCCTGGCCATGTTGATTAAACACCACTGTTATGTACAGAAATTGCTTCTCGCCGAGATCCACCCGTTTATGCAAATGAATGTGAATTTCACACATGCAACTGTGTGTGGCTGAAAAGGCAGGGGACATAAATCTTGGCAGATCTTAGCTGTGCCGTATATCGCATCCATCTCCGACGTTTGCTGGTGAGTCTAAAAATATCTTTAAGCAAGTTTTAACTTAGTTCAAGCGGCGCCGTCCGCACATTTTATTCTATCAACTTTGACTTGGTTGAGCTCATGTTACATCCATTCAGTTCTCAGTTATTGTGTGTAGATCTTGGCAGGCATGCATTTCTCGGCATAACACTGTTAGCCCACGAAACTAATATTTAATCCCTACATTATTTTTTAATCACGAAGGCTTGTACACAATGATTAAATGCCTGTTAGCTTGCGGAGATCAGTATAAACGTAGCCTAGCCAGTGTTTACAGTCACACATTTCCCTCTACTTCAGTATTCCACACTGAAATACTTCATAGTTTTCATCTTATTAATTCCCAAATTAATATCGGTATTAATTTAAGATACCTTCATCAGTAACCGGAGGCCACTGTCTGACATCGTCAAACCAGGTGACTTTACTCATGCTATCAGTGATGCTCTCAGTCATTATTTATTGGCATATCGGTCTTTATTGATAGCATGACAGTTTTATGACATCGCACACCGCAGCAATGGCGCCGCCACAAGATGGCGGCGTACACAAACCGCTCACCCGAATCGGTGTATAAGGCTCTAGTTTCCCAGCGCAGTGCAGGGTGGCGCAGTGAGGCGAACCCCGCGCAGAGCTAGTTTCGACCAGCGCAACCCGAGGGGCACACAGTTTGCTAGTTTCGCAGACCGAGGTGCGCCGAGATGGAACTGGCGGGGGAGGTGTCAACAGATTCAGCTTGGCGCAGTGACAGTTTCGTGCCAAAAGGCTTCGCCGAGGTGCGCCAAAAGCTCGCCATCTGAAACCGCGTCTACTTTCGGTGCAAGGCGGAGTGGAGCTGGCGCAGTGGAAATTTGGCTGACTGGTGCACACGTCACCAAAACCTCACAATCAGCACAAACGGTGCCAATCTTCTTTGATCTGACATCAGTTGTGATGGAGATATACACTATATTACCAAAAGTATTCGCTCACCTGCCTTTACTCATACTATGAACTGAAGTGCCATCCCATTCCTAACCCATAGAGTTCAATATGATGTCGGTCCACCTTTTGCAGCTATTACAGCTTCAACTCTTCTGGGAAGACTGTCCACAAGGTTGAGGAGAGTGTTTATAGGAATTTTTGACCATTCTTCCAAAAGCGCATTGGTGAGGTCACACACTGATGTTGGTCGAGAAGGCCTGGCTCTCAGTCTCCGCTCTAATTCATCCCAAAGGTGTTCTATCGGGTTCAGGTCAGGACTCTGTGCAGGCCAGTCAAGTTCATCCACACCAGACTCTGTCATCCATGTCTTTATGGACCTTGCTTTGTGCACTGGTGCACAGTCATGTTGGAAGAGGAAGGGGCCCGCTCCAAACTGTTCCCACAAGGTTGGGAGCATGGAATTGTCCAAAATGTTTTGGTATCCTGAAGCATTCAAAGTTCCTTTCACTGGAACTAAGGGGCCAAGCCCAGCTCCTGAAAAACAACCCCACACCATAATTCCTCCTCCACCAAATTTCACAGTCGGCACAATGCAGTCTGAAATGTACCGTTCTCCTGGCAACCTCCAAACCCAGACTCGTCCATCAGATTGCCAGATGGAAAAGCGTGATTCATCACTCCAGAGAACGCGTGTCCACTGCTCTAGAGGCCAGTGGCGGTGTGCTTTACACCATTGCATCCGACGCTTTGCATTGCACTTGGTGATGTGTGGCTTGGCTGCAGCTGCTCGGCCATGGAAACCCATTCCATGAAGCTCTCTGCGTACTGTACTTGGGCTAATCTGAAAGTCACATGAAGTTTGTAGCTCTGTAGCAATTGACTGTGCAGAAAGTCGGCGACCTCTTTGCACTATGCGCTTCAGCATCCGCTGACCCCTCTCCGTCACTTTACGTGGCCTACCACTTCGTGGCTGAGTTGCTGTTGTTCCCAAACGCTTCCATTTTGTTATAATAGAGCTGACAGTTGACTGTGGAATATTTAGGAGCGAGGAAATTTCACGACTGGATTTGTTGCACAGGTGGCATCCTATGACAGTTCCATGCTGGAATTCACTGAGCTCCTGAGAGCGGCCCATTCTTTCACAAATGTCTTGTTTCACAGTCTGCATGCCTGAGTGCTTGATTTTATACACCTGTGGCCAGGCCAAGTGATTAGGACACCTGATTCTGATCATTTGAATGGGTGAGCGAATACTTTTGGTAATATAGTGTATGTATGTGCTGATTGTGATCGTAGCATTGAATAGTGTTTTTTGTCGGTATTTATTGCATTGTTCATGTGCCTGACATTCCGGAAGCCTGCCTGTGAGGTTTTGGTGACGTGTCCGCACTGATCGCGCCGGTCTCCTGGGCTCCGCGCGGCCTGCAGCAGTAGACATCCATGTCAATTGTGTAAACTTTCATTACGCCTTCATGCAGCGCATTTTAAAGGTGAGGGCAAGTGTTCATTTGATTGGTTTAAAGTGAATCGGCTGTGTCAAACCCACTCCATGCCTTCTCTCCTCCCATGCGCCGGTAGGAGGAACAGCGGAGTATTTGCGCCACCGTGCACGGCGTGCCAAACTTGCAAAATCCACCTGGCCACACCCCGTTGGCGAAAGTCAATATTGTAAGTGCATTAGCCTGCTATTATAATTTATTGACTGACTTTATTATCTGAAAAATAAATTAACAAATACATTAGTAAAATAAAAACATGATTCATAGCAATAAATATATTTAGGGTGTTTTTGCAAATTAGTTTACAAGGGTGCACAAAAAGGGTTGGGGAGGTCAGTCACTGAGAACATTACACACAATAATTAGTAACACAAAGCAGGACCATTGCAGAAAATTCTGCAAAACCTATGGCACCTTAGTAACGCATCAACAAAAATTAGTAAGATATTCTCATTTGAGCTAGGATCATGTTGTGCATTGCTGATGGGAGTAAACACCGCATGCTTGCTCCTGATGAAGTGTTTGCTGTTATGGAAGAGCCACCTACGTAGGCAGTACTCTAGGCAGCCTGTGAGACAGAGGAGAATGGACAAGTGATTGAGATTAACATATCAGAGGACAGTCTCTCTCCTTCTTTGTTTACTTGTGTTTTTTTTTATGTGGCCAGCTGATATTACGTGATCATCAGAATGTTTTGATTAAAACAGACACACTGTCACTGTGGTGATTACAGAATATTGCTGTTTTGTCTGCAGCGGATCTGCCGCTTCTGTTCTGGCACATTGCACAAAGGCTTTGTGCTGTTATTAACTGCATCGCCATTCCATCAAACACTACACTCGTTATTTAAGCTTGCAAGTGTGTAATTGTCTCATCATTACCATGCAGTAGATGTCCTCTCATTTGGTTCGTTGCTTAGTTTGTTTCCTTTTATGTTTTACACACAACCTTTCAGCCCCTTTCTCACATTACTCAGGAAAAAAAAGACATAAGCATATTAGAGCACAACAGCAGTATCTATGGGCAGCACATGGGAATCTGATTTGAAATTGAAATGCCTGATTTGAATTGCGTACATAGGTAGGGAGCAACAATAGTCCCAGCACTGTCAGAAATCCCTATCTTTGGAGCTGTAGCACAGATCTATTGTGCTGTGTAGCCTACCAAAGGCTTGTGAGTTTGTGTGTGCGCATGTGACGAGACAGTCTTTAGCACTCTCTCTCTCTCTCTCTCTCTCTCTCTCGGAACACATCAAAGTAAAGCAGCGGCAATAGTAAGGCCTCTGCATCATGCTCGATAAGAGGAAGCTTCCATTAAGTCGCTTTGCCTCACAGGGATTAAAGAAAAATCTTTCCCTCCCTGCTCTTAAAATGGTTTCCGGACGCTTTCTTCTTCACCATCTTTCCCCCTTTTGTACTGGTGTTAACTCTTTTATGCTGTTTATTGGTGTGGTGACATCTCCTTTTCCACCATGCCCTTTTAACTCTAGCTCTTTATTCATCTGTTGCCCTTTTGTTCCCCCGTTTTGCTGCTTGAGACAGATGTTTGAATATTTCACACAGTGTGGAAGAGCTTTGGGTGACTATGCGTCTGAATGGCCCTGTCAGCATCTCAAACAAACTCTGATTCAGAATCATTACTCAGAAATATCTCTAATAATCTACAGTAGATAGAATCATGAAGGAAACAGCTTAGTCACAGTCTTTGGTCAAGATGACCCCAAGCGTACATAAAGAACCAATCAATTCTGGTGGGATGAATAACAACACTGGGCTCTGGACATCAGGAGACGGATGGCAGTGATTCAGTGGGCCTAAAGCTGTAGAGGTCCCCGAAAAAGACATGATTTAATAGGGTTTTCTTATGGCTGCTGCCAGGGGGGTCAGACCTCCATGCAGAACCTCTGATCATCATCGCAGTTAGCCAAGGACCGACCCTCTGATCTGCAGCATCTACCTCATGATCACAGCTCTCCCACAGCGCAAACCATCCACCCTGCTGTCGCCTTGACAATGAGGTCGTAAACACAAATGCACTGGTGTGTGTTGGGTACTCCGCTTTAAGCCCACTGCATTCAAACCCCCAAACACACACACCAAGCCAAACCATAGCATGTTATATCGCACATTTTGTAAAATAAAATGCAATGCAATTTGCTTTAAGGGAATTTTCACATTAAATAGGAAAGGCGGGGGGGGGTGATCCCTCTCAACATTTCTTCCCTGGTTTCCTGTTATCGTTGGAGTTTTTTGGACGGGATTTTTTGCTCGCTTGCTGTGAGGATTTAAGTTAGGAGGTGTTGTCCTGTTTTGTTTGATGTTTTCTTGTGGGTCCTCAAAGCCCTTTGAGACTGTAAATGTCAATTTGGGGCTCTGAAGTAAACTGAACTTGAACTTAAACAACCTCTACCACCTCTATACCTAAAATCGATTGTGTTTCAGCACAGGAACAACTGTCTATATGCGCACAGATTGTAATGCAGTACACAACAAGCCCCTATTCCTACAGCTCCTGGTACAGTAGAGTCAACGCTTGATTCAAACTTCCAGTTAAATAAATAAACAGAATAAAAAGAATTAAAAAGTGAATAATAAAATTAATGAATGCACCCACACAAACACATGCAATGTTAAAGACAGAGTGAGTATTTGAGGATAGGAGCAGGTGGCAGAAACAAAAGAAAGAAAAGCATAGCCTTTTTTTTTTTTTTTTTACCATTACCTTGAAGATTTAATGCAAGATGACATCCTGCTTTTTGTAGCAGAAGCCGGCAACAGATGGACAGGTCAGCGGACTAATAATACAGATCAAATGGAACCCGACAGTGTTCAAAGTTCTATGGTGTATCTCTGCAATGACCTAATAGAATTAATGAAAAATCACTCTCTCCTTTTTATTTCTCCCCTTCCCTCTATTTGAGGTGAATAAATGGCTTTTAATACACATGGCTTACATCATTATGCCCTTGTTGCTTGCTTTAACATTGCCGTACAAATGAACTTCTCCCTTGCATAGCTTGCAGCAAAAAGAAATCAATCACCTCCCTAGATTAGTGTGACACTACATCAGATTCATCGTTACTGGGCCACTTTCACTCCATTAGGGCCCGAAGCCATGGGCAAACTAGTATGACTGTTTCTCTTTACAATTTCTTGGCGGAAATGAGTCTCCTTTGCAGGGTGGCAGGGCATACCCTTAGGGATAGGGTGAGGAGCTCGGACATCCGCAAGGAAGTCGGAGTGGAGTTGCCACTCCTTCACAGTGAAAGGAGCCAGCTGAGGTGGTTTGGGCATCTAGTCAGGATGCCTCCTGGTTGCCTCCTGGTGGAGGTGTTCTGGTCGTAACCAACTGGGTGGAGACCCCAGAGCAAACCCAGGACACGCTGGGGGGATTATGTACCCCGGCTGGCCTGGGAACACCTTGGGATCCCCGAGGAGGAGCTGGTGGAGGTGGCCCTGGAATACCCGATTGCAGATAAGCAGAGGAAAATGAGATGAGATGAGGCAACAGGCATTACTGATTCCTACTTATTGAGAAGTTACTTTACCTCTTCCTGGGTAATTTTTTTCTTCAGATAGAGATATCCTGATGTATCACACTGTAGTTAATTATCCTATATATTACGATAATATATTGGAGATTGCAGAGTAGCCTATCATAATACCATTGTTATCATGAGTAAAATATGGTGATCCCCACCCCTAGCTGTAATGACAGTATGCTGAGTGGATTCATGTTGTCCTTCCTAGTTATTTCACTGTGTTATATAATCCCAGCACTTACTCAGCTGTTTCCTGCCTGCCCAAACAGAAATTATGTTGACATCGGAAAATTTTACAAGTGTAAGCAAGGTAATTCTTGTCTTTATGCCTGCATGGATCATTTGGTAAATGCAATCATACAGTACATACAAATCCAGCAATGGTCATGTCAGAGTTGAATGTCACCTTAAATGCCCAGTGACTTTAAATGCATGAGATATGGAAGACTTAAAAAGCTGAGCGGTTTGGAGTATGAATAGTTATTAAAGTGTTAAATTGCACTTTTATAGAGTGAAGATATCATGTCTTAGATCACAGTTTTTACAAGTTAATACAGGTGAGGATTATAAAAAACACTTTTGACATCCAATATTTGCAGGTGTACGACAACTGATCCCTAATATTACAAATTTATGTTTTTTTATGTGTAATTTGACTCACAACCTTCGGTCTGCTGTTATGTTGCAAACATAATTAAAACTACTATGCCTTTATGCATGGTTTGCATTCTACCATCTGAGCTACTGAGATGCCCCCATAGTGTTCATTTCTGGGTGAACAAAAAATATGGAGCAAAATGTCAATGACAACAATCCTTACATGATCATATCACACCTCTCCGTTTTAGCCACATTGTACCTGCTGTTCAAGGCCGCCATTCAGCCAAAACAATTCTGTATTTATTCTTAACCATGATGGTTCACCAACTACAAGTTGTTTTTCAAGCACAGTTTGCAGGAAATTAGACAGATGATAATTGATTGCCTCTTCCTAAATGCATAGCACTCTCAAAATTATTTCAAAATATGAAAGCCTAAAATTCATTAACTTCAGGAAACTCAATTAAAACAGATATTTACTGAGCCTAAATGCTGAAATTGACAATTGATATTAGGCTAACTCAGTGATAATTAGTACTGTCAGCACACTCATACTTTAGAAGTGATGCTGTTAATAGGCTGAGAGCAGCAATGAAAAACAACAGGTTTTATACACATGCATTGTGCACAAGGCAAAACCTGGAGGTCATAAACTAATAGGCGGGAGAAAATCATTTAAGAGTTTGTCAAGATGTTGTAGAGTTCTGTAACTTTCAGGTAATTGCAGGTAGTTGCAGTTAATGATATCATGCACTAAATAAACATGTTCCATATAACATTATGTAGGAAAAATATTACTCCAGGGAACACTGATGCGTAACAAATGGGCAATGCAACCTACAAAGGCTATCAACTGTGAAAAACAAGAAATGTTAAAATGTTACATCATGTTTTCAGATCAGGATGTTTCTGCTGATGTTGATTATTGTTGATTGTTTTTTAAATCCGCTCTTGATTGGTTGTGTTGATTCACTTAAAAATGTCATCCGCACCCAATCTCATGAATTATATATATATTCAATATTCAGTTAATCAGCACTCCCCCTCATGTAATATTGCTTAATTGTGACTGGGCCAATCAAATTTTGTCGATCCATTGGCTACTTAAATTGTGACTAGATGCATCATGTCATTGAACAGCTATTGAGATGTGTATCTAACCTGTCTCAGTGGCTGATCAATAATAAGAAGTACATAAGCAAAATAAAACATAGTGTCAGTAAGTTTTTTGCTCTCCTAAACATTTCAGTACAGATGCAAAAACAACATACATTTTCAACTATGATTCACACAGGAAGAGCACATTTCGAGATGATTGCCTTGTGCTCATGGTTTGACATCCCAAGTTAACAGTAGTCAATTATTTTCCCCTATTAAACAGGTTATTCTGCAGTTTCTTTATAATTATATTCAGACTTATACCAAAATTAGTCGTCATCATCACCATCTAAACATTTGATTTAAATGTTTACATGCTTTAAGCAGAGAACCAGCAGTAGTGTGGCTCTCAGGACGCACAGTGCTGCTTTCTCTATATCCTACCAGCTGGTTAATCCAGCTGATTGCATTCACCCTGCATCCCAAGTGTAAAATCCCCCCTGATTAGGCGGCAGAAATGAAAACTAGCGGTAAGACCAGAGCTCCATTGCAATTATGAAATACAGTGGGTACCTACACATGACCCTTACTGGGGCTTGGAAGAAATCTCCACCATCTTGAGTGAGGCTCTGATCGGTGGGGGTGAACATTGATCTCTGCTGAGTTTTGTTGAAGTGTACTTGCCATATTTACTGGGGAAATAAGATTATAATAATGTCTTCCATCTGGTTAGAGAAGCCTATAATGGAATAAACCCTCATTCATTTCCCTTTTTGCCAAGAACAGTTCTACGGCAGAGTCAACTGACTTAAATGTCATCGTAGTCCTGTATCACTGTACAAAATGATGATAGAGATTTGAAAATGTTTGATAATTCATGTTACAGAAAATGTCACAGTGTAATCATCCAAATCTGGTGACAAGCACTCACTGTCTGGATTTTATAAACAGACAATGTAATATAAAGCAGCCAGGTGGGATACAGTGAAGTCTGAAAGTCAGAATCCACTACAAAAAACTCAAAAATACTATTACTGAATAGTACAAAAATATTCACTAATCCTGTATTTTTTTTTTTTTTTTTAACAACAACATCAACAAAACAAAACAAAATAGTTTTACATTCACTCAAAGCAATATGTGGTATGTCCAACAATTGCCTTAATCACAAGCTGAACCGGGTGGCATCAGTTCTTCATGGTTTTGCAGAATTTGTGAGTCCATATTATTCCAACACTATTTTAGGGCCTGTTCACTGGGGAAATGTGGTGACTGTGGAGGGAAAGGCATGTCAGTCAGCACCCCTTGCTCTTTCTTGGTCTTCAGAGAGTCCTGTTTAGGATCATATAGTTTCTCTAGCACTTCCCTCTCACAGCTGGCACATTTGACATTGCCTTTCAAAGTTAAAGCTCTAACAGCAGCAAGCATAATGCATAGAAGACCATACAGTCTGTAATTTAGTCAACATCTGTTATCAAAATAATACATACTATGCATTAGTAGCATTCATTTGTCAGTATTTAGAAACTATTTGAAAAATCTTACCAAATGTTGTGCAAACAAAATATTGACAAATATGTTTCTTTCGTATGAGCATTTCTCACAGATGTAAACATTTGTTTGATATCAGTAGTTAATGTTTTCTTAAATAAGAAATGCCAACTGAGTAAATACAATGTTGTTGCTGGTGCACTCAGACTTCAGCCCTTGATGTAAAAATTAGTGCATGCTAGGACACTGATGATTTTGATGAGTTGTCCTCAAAACCTGTAGGAGGAAGCATCATCATTATCATCATTATCACTGTCGTCATCATCATCATCATCATCAGTTTCCTGGGCATCAGCTAACTGCAGAGGTGCCTGTGCAGGTAATACAGTTTAGGTATGACCCTTTTGGAAAGGAACTCAGCCCAGCTTTCCCAGCACTTCCAGCCTGCCATTGTCTTTCATCTTTTTGTGTTACCGTTTTCAGGATACGTGACATCTGGCTCTGGTCACAGTTATGACATTCACAGCTTTCTGTAAGGCACCGACACACTGAAATTTTTACTTTTTTTTAATATTTATTTTTTGTTATGTTGATCATGTTATTCTTACTCTGATTGTGACTTTGAATAAAAAATCAGATAAAGAGATGACAGTTTATTTGGTTTGCATGAGGCTTAAAGTTATCTGTGCTTGCAAATGTACCTGCTTTGGCATTCAGACAGACACATTAGAGAGCACCACCAATATACACTAAATTATACATATTTATTTATTTATTTATCTGTTTATTTATATTTGTTTTCTTTCTGTCCTCTCTGATGAAATTTATAAGCTAATTTATGTAGTACATCACAAAAACACAAAAGACGACGGATTTGGACAGTGAAATAAAAACGAAATACTGCAACTGTAGATGTTCTATAGTCATGTTGTAGTTGTAAAAAGTTGTAGGTGAAAGTTGAAAAAAAAAAAGCACATAAAATCTGTTATTTAAATTTAAAGTTTCATGGGGCAAGAAAATCATCGGAGCCATTTGGAAATAACCGCATGTATCAAAAGCAAATACTATGATAATGATGAATCAGCCATCATGGCCATGTAATAGATTGATAATGTTCTTCCTAAGAGCATCTCTATTTTTCTCAAATGGTCCTAATGCAGGATGATGATGGTAAGCCTGAGGCATTTTAGTCCCCTTAGGCTGGAGACACTCTAAAAGACTATTAAAATCCTAACTGACTTTGAAAATGCATCGCATTTCACACATAATTTTGTCTCTCAGTTGTAAATATGCTCACACTGGGCATTAAGGCGAGGCTGTATTACACGCACAATTTAACTGAGATTATCCTGATGACTCCTGAAACAGCGCTGATGTCAGTACCTTTTAATCTTTAATCTTAAATTTGTGCGTTCCAGCTTGAATCAGTATTTATTAATTTGAGCATCAATGCAAGGTGTAATAATATGCATTAAAAAGAAGAGAGAAAACACCAAGGAATCTCAGGAGAGCTGGAGGTTCATAGGCTTCATCAGATAAAAGCTAAAGAATAATAGTACTGTAATTATTTTCATTCATATAACATTGGTAATAAAACCTGACTAAATTCTGATGACAATGGCTACTGGCGATCTTTGCTCTTTGAATGAATCTGTAATTGCCACACACTTCAGGGCCTGTCTAGATGTCGGGTCCTAAATTTCAAACATGGCTGATAGGATTGTGGTGGCTCAGATCAGTCTGCAAGACAGTCGGTGTGATGTGATTAAGATTGAATCGCCATGTGCACTGCTTATACTATCAGATAAAATGTGCAAAGCATCAAGTGCCAGTCTGTGTGTTCTCCTTGCAATTGTCAGGATATCAAAAAATATAATGATCCACTTGTGTGACTGGGTCCTTAGTCTTAGTATGCTGCTTAAGAAGAGCTTTCACCATCAATGAATTATAGATCAGTGATTAGCTTGAGTTCCGTTCCTCTGACATTCCTCTCAGGCTCATATTTCCCATCTGTGTGTCAAAAAAGTCTACATTCAACAAACTCGAAATCTAGCCTGTATTCTGGCAAATACCAGCATCATAAAAATGAGGCCCTCTCCCAGTCTCTTTGCTGGAGATAGAAACAGGGCCACATTCATTGCATTCAATCAAACTGTAGCCCGTGGGCTCACTACAGTTATTTCTCTCTTCTCCATGGCAGCAGACACACACGCAGGCCTCTTTGATATCAGCCTGTGCTGGATCTTGGTCCTACAAGCTTCAGTAGAAATTCTGTGTCTTGAGCTGTGTTGACTTGTTCTGAGGGAGACCTCCATATGGCTCATTGGTAGGCCTACATATCATGTTTTTTGTAAAAGGTGCAACAGAATCTGCTGAGAATATGCAGATTTTCATTTCATCCAAACACGACACAGCCATTTCACTGATTAGTTCTTCCTCTCTGATTGTGGGCGTGCAAATCATTGGCTACAGCTGAGGCCAGGTTCATAAATGATGTGCTTGCACAAAAACATGCATGTGCCAATTTCCACACAGAAACTGGTTTTTATTTTTAAAAAAAAAAAATTTTTTGTGAGAGTGTGTATACCTCCACACATACTTGCTACCAGGTGCGTCGTAGTGGGGGGAAAAGCGGGACTGATTACCCACGGCCACAATGGGGGAGGGGGCCCTCGAAAGGCCTGAAATAAAAAGGTTTATCTATTGGCCGGCTATACAAGGGCCGAATAAGATTTCTTTTCATGGGCCCCAAAATCCCTGGCGGCGCCCCTGCTTGCTACCATACACCATTTTTTGGTGGCAGGCTCATGATAACCTCTTATTTTAATAACCAAGTGTTGTCATTACCTCCAATTTTAATGTGCATCTATGATTTTGCACACTGCCATTCATAATGTTGTGAGTGAAAATATAAACACACACCAACATTTATCTATTGATTGAGAAATCACTACTGATGCTGGTTTAGAAGCACATGTGTGATCAATTAATAGAGATTATGAGCGCTATAATTAGGCATGGCCGTGTGTAATGGCTGTGCACAACAACACAATGGTGGCTTTTGTGCTGCTGGGGGGCTTTGCCAATGCAGGAAATAGAGGGGAATGAGCATTTAGAGACCGTACTGATTTTTTGGCCCGTGATGGTGACTGGCTAATGCGCTGCTTCATGCTTCCAGGAGCTGTTTTGTAATGTTAGAACAACAGACACAGAAGCGCCATGCAATCCCTTTCATTCTTCAGTTTCAGCACAACCTGAAGCTCGTGGACAGGTCTGGAATGTGGAAGATTTATTTATCCACCTGCATATCGCTCTGTCCATCTGTGTTACCCGCATAATCTCCCACAATGCCACTGAGGCCCTTTCAGCCTGCAGATGAAACTATGCACTGGCACTGGGGGCACCGATGCTCTTCTTCACCACACGCTTGTTGTCGCACCATTTCTTTTTGACGTCATTCAGGGTTTGGAGTTCAGACTTGACTTAAAGGCTTCATTGACTTGTTGTTACTTTATATATTTATTTGCTGGTCATACCATCAGCAAGGCCTCCAAACAAAATAGCTTTCCTCACCCGAACCTCATCAACAATCATTTCAGCGTCACAGGTTCTGTTTTTTCTTTTACATCCTTCTCATAACTATTTCTGAAGACTGAATGGCCCGCAGAAACTGTTTAAATACAAAGCAGACCAATCAGGTGAGTGTCACACTCCATTTGTGGTAAATTGTGGGAGTGGTCATCAGGCCTCTGGACATGCACAATTTAATTCTGATTGAGATATAAAAACAAAACAAAACAAACAAACAAACAAAAAAAAATCCAAAAAAGGTCACCTTTGATCAGTCATGCACAGTTTCAACTGCCTGATTCAAAAGTAATTAAATCAATCAACCAATGAAGAGATGAGTCAATGAATGAATCAATCAGTCAGTCAGGAAATCAGTCAGGGAATCAGTGTGTGTTGTAAAGAGTATGAGACTTTTAGCAGAATGTTAGCAGTCATGTCATCCACCGGGCACTGAGTTTATTTCTGATATTGTGTTTGTGAATGTTACATCCTGTAATCAAAGAGAAGATGTTGGACAGATGTCAGAGGCTGTGGCTTTCAGTGGGAATAGCAGAGGCAGTGCCTCACTTACCAAGCACACACTAACACATGAGCTGGATAAAATTATGCTTTGTTTACATGTGGACAGGTACCCGCAGTAACTATCTTTTTAATGTCTTAAATTTTACTATTTTTGCTTGCTGTTCACTTTTACATGATGTGGTATTGCTTGCAGAAAATGTACCCTTTCAATTGGCTATGTACCTCCTACCTCACTGTTAAAAAAAAAAAAAAAAGGTGATCGGAATTGGCACCCTAAAACCTGTTCAGCACATCACTACTACTCCCTACTGTCCATGGAACATAGTTACCTATCAGTGCTTTATTGGATCTTTTTAATTTGAGAGATTTGAGGAAAAGGGCAGTGATGTATTTTGAACCACCTCTCTCTCTCTCTCTCTCTCTCTCTCTCTCTCTCTCTCTCTCTCTCTCTCTCTCTCTCTCTCTCTCTCTTTTATTTAGTCTATGTGACACCAAACACTGGGGAGGAAAATCAGCTCAAGAAGTAGCTTTAAGTTAGATATTTTCTGAAACACCTATGTAAATTACATGTCTTCATGATTTTTTCATCATGTCTTGCTGACAGTGATGTCCTTAAGTTTGATAATGTGTCACCCTTCACCCTTTCTGGTGCTTTACTTGTCTGTCCCCCTGAGCTTGTGTGATAATCCTGTCTACACCCGATGTGCATCAAGCCCACTGCAGATACTGTTGAGCTATCCCACTTCAAAGTATAAAGTTCCTTCATTTCCAAATGTATTTTAAATAATTGAATCATTTGTGAATGGTAATTGTATGTGGGCTGCTTTTATTAAGTTTAAGATTTCTAATAAATAAATTCCCGTGAGATGGACAGAGGCAGAGGATGTGTGGAATGTTATGGCAAGCTGCAGTGAAGCTGGTATGTTTTTTTTTTTTTTTTTTCTACAGTCCATGAGGTGAGGCTTGGAGTTGAGTTGAGAAGAAAATTGCTCACATCTAGAGCATTAATGGGATTTGACAAAATTTGACACATGAATGGTCAAAATGACAAGGACAGGTTGTGAACTGCACAAGAGACCACTTAAATGTGATTTTTATAATGGCACATTTTAAATGTATATTTGTAGTTAATGTCAATTACCTTATCAGTTACAGAGACTAAAGCATGAGGGCTGCTTGTAGCGAGGGGTGGGGCTGAAGTTCGGAACACAGGAAAAAAAAAAGGATGGACATGGTAAGGATAAAAAAGTGAAGGACAAGAAATAAGAAAAGGATACACTGACTGTAGCTGAATGGCACAGTATTGAATGAACAGTTCTCCATTCCCTTCAGAGGTACAAAGTTAGAAAGTCTTCATTGAGCTGATCTTACCCAAGCTGTTTTAGTTTGCTAAACAAAACCTTGAAGCGTCAGGCTGTAACTTTGTATTGTGGTGGCACCTGTGATCATGACGGCCACAGTTCAGTGATTCCTGCCTTCAGTTCCCTGAGTCCTTCCCTGTCACTTAATAGCGATGCCATTAATCTTTAGAAACTGTCAGAAAAATGCAGGGATGTATCTTAAAGCAAGGTATATTCGTGATTTTTTTTTTTTTTATTTGTGTGCAATGCACATGTAGTGTTCTGTAATGATAGTGTGGCCACAAAAACATCGTAGAGATCTCACTAAAATTGGAAACAAGTGGCTGGCAGAGAAAATGAATGTCACTCTGTAAAATGCATTCCCCTGGAAAGCTCCCTAGCTATGTTAGGCTAATGATGTTACCACTGCCTGTAGCCATGTGAACACGATTCCCACACGAAACATGAAAAACATAGTTATATAGCTGGGATCCCATATTTGTTTCAGTCTTTTGCCTCGTTGGCTCTGCAATGCCACAGAAATGTTTCTCCAATTGGTAATGACCAATGTTTGAAAGGTAACTGTACAACAAAATAGATTGCAGTAAAAAACTATGACATGTTTTTCCAGTGAAGTGTAGAGGCTGGAAATCAAGAACGGTGGCAGCATTCTGTCACATCTGAAAACTGTGTTTGAATCTGACAACTAACATACCTAACGTCCCAGTGGGCCTAGAGCTTGTGGGCTGGCTAAGCACAAACTTTTTTCCTCCTCTTTACTCTTTAACATAACCTGCAACAATGACATTTGTGAGTAAGCTCATCCAATACTTCAGATAAGGAGAGGGTTGAAGAAGCCCAATTCTAATGGACAGATAATTTGTGTTGTGTACCTGCGTTACGTACCTTAGTGTGGCTCCTCCCTCTGCTTCTCTTTGGTCTCATTGGTCTAGTAAAAGAATAAAGTTGGAGCAGAAAAACTGAGACAGAAAAAAATGACTTGAATGACTAAGATTGATTGTTATTCCGTTTTCGGAATAACAATCAATCTTAGAGGTTAAGAGCTTTTTCTAAGAGTGATCTATTTAAATCTAAACAGAAACAGAAGTAGGTTAGGTGCTGTATTGAGTTATCATGAATGTGATATTTTTACACCACCACACAGGTGAGCTTTACACATGAGATCACAATTTTTAAAAGAAGCTGTAAGTAATATCACCTCAAGCAACAGCCATAGGAAACAATGCAAGCAAGTCTGAAAGGACCACCACACAAAGGATTTTGAATGTTTGGTTCATTTGCTACAATTTACAGATTTTTCACTGCAACAAACCATTGTGCAAATGATGTGGCTGCGCTAAAGATTGCACAACATATAATCAAAATCTCTTAAATATAAATTGTTGGTGGAAACACCTACCTTGTAATGTTCTGCTTCTGTGGCTGGCAAATTTGTCATCATTCATAAACTGATAATTGGATGTGTAAAGCAAATGTTTCCCAGGGACTATTTTCTGGTGGAGGGGCTGTTTCACTTCACCCAAATTCAAGCACATTAAAACACAGCTGTGCTGCTGGTTTAAGAAAGATTAATGTGAACAACTTCATTACAGCGATGTAATACTCTACTGAAGAAAGCCTGAAGTCTCTGAAAGTTCATTTTCATATCGCAGTGGAATGAATGGAATCCAATGGATGGAAAGCCAATTGTTTGTTTCATGGATGTTATAAATATTCCTGACTAGCTGAACCATTTTGGCTGTTCAAGAGCTTGAAATGCATGTGTGTGGGGGTAATTATCCTCAGAGAGGCTAGACTGGATGACACTGACTTGATTGTTTTAAAATCTGATCAATAGCTGTGGATTGTGTTGTAACAACACCTTTGAAGCCCCGCTGCTGTGTTATTGTCATTTGGCACATTTGTACAAGTTAATTATTGCATAAGGGCACACTCAGGAATAAAGATAAACTTGGAGTGTGGGATGACATTGCAACAAAAAAAAGATTTGTATTCAAACAGTACAAAAACAAATAAATTGAGAAGAAGAGGACAAATAAAATGTGTTTGGGTTGATTTAAATGCATTTAATGATCTGCAAATTGTCAGTGGTAATCATAGATCTATGATCATTTTCATGAGCTTTTTTTTTTATTATTATTGAAGATGGCTTTGGGAAACACCTTGTTAGTGCAAGAAACTTTGTAATGGATTCTACAATCATCTTAGCCTTGAAAGCCTTTCGGGAAACAAGGCCTGTTCAGTACCTTTGCTGGTGCTGCAGAGGAGGTTGTGGAGGAGGATTACATAGCGCCAACCCCTACACAGATGTTGACCTGCCTAAGCCCAGCAGCCCTGCCTCTGGTACAAGCTGCCAAAACCATAGTGCAACTAAAGTGGTGTGTGAGAAATGTACCTCATTTTCATGCATGCACCATAGGCGTTTTCATGAGGATGGGGGACAATCCAGGCTAGCAATGGGGCAAGCAACATCCTTGACATCGAGTGACTCATTGATTGATTGACACACATAATGTTACAATGAATAGTGTTGTTAACCTTTCCTGCTTCAGCGTCCCCACTGAGGTCGGGAAGCAACAGGGATACTTTGTGTTATATTTCAGGGCTGAAGTTGCTGGGGCTTTCTTCAGGGCTAAATGCCTCTACCTGCTTGGGTCTTGAAGAGTTGTAGTGTTTATTTTCAAGCAGCCTAACAAGTACTTTGTACTGCTGCGTTCACAGCTACTGCTAACTTACAACTCTCTGATCCGGTTGCCATTCTCACCACCACACACTCGCTCTCTCTCTCTCTACGCACACAACCGACACACCGAGCTAGGAGCTACGCTTCATGAATGACAATGTTGAATTATTAGTGTTGTTTATCTCTTTTTTCATATTGGGTTATGTTCTACTGAGTGGGACAGAACATGATAGACGTCTACATAAGCACTAAAACAAGTATAAAATGGTAATTATTACTTTAATGGTAGTGAATGTTGAAAACTGGGAAATTTTGGTATTTTACAGAACTTTGCTGGGACTTGGGACACTTAGCTTTAAACCATATGAGTAGGCCTCACTATCTGGGCCTAATTTGGTTTGTACATCTAGACATACGTCTACATTTGCTGTAATGCAGACAGGTGGTGGTGTTAGGGGCTGCTGTACTCGTGTGAGCAACAGTGGTCAGGCTGTTGAGAGTCTGCACTATTTTGTGGGCTGGTCTTGGTCAAAGTCCAGAGCCACTTTTTTGTCCCGGTCCCTCCTTGACTGTAACTGCCATGATCCCATGTACGTACATCTAGTACATCTAATTTAGGTAGGGCTGGGCAATATGATTCAAAGTCATAGTATCTACTGGAATTGTATAAACATTTGTACAGCTTATTTTTTCCTGTTTTTCTTTGCATGTGAAGTTTGAAAGGCATGCTGTGCAACCCAGAAGTGTACTTTTCAAGCGGTGTTTAATTCACTGCCAGTGGAGGCACACAAAATATATATAGCTGTAAAGCTGCATACTGCAGTTTTACTTGTTTGGCTACTTGGATTGTGTTTCGGAAGATGTTATGATGTGATATGCTGTCTTTGAGACTCAACAAAGAAAAAAGGCTGACATGGTTCATTGTGTGTTTTGGGGTAGTTTTTGGGGTACATGGCATAAATGTGTGAGTCATTTGGTCTCTATGCTAATTTGGTATTATTTTGCTGTACATGAAAAGGCTTACCTTTGGCAACCTCCTCCATTGGAAGCTCATCATTAATACAGTGCAGTTTTGCCTCTCGGTGGTCAAACTCTTACCGTGGTAACTTTCAAACAGTTGGAAAACGTCAAGCTGCTCTTTCTTTCTGTCTCTGAGGTAATGGTAATAGAGGCAAAACCAGCTGAAAGTCATTGCATCAAGCATGGTTTCTTATAGTTTAGATACGGAGGTGAAGGATCTCACTGGGAAATTACAGTGAACTCACGGTATCTCGTCAAGCATCAATGAAGCAAGTCTCAAAATGAGCAAATCTTGCAAAAAGGAAATAATAAAACCAGGGCCCTTATGTGTCAAACTTCTGAGATTAGAGTCCTGCTCAAGGATCACTGCTCAGGTCCAATAAATGCATGAATTTCACTGTGTCTCAGAAAGAGGCAAACTGGTTTCTGATGAGAATACCTATTTTTAATACATACAAGCCCACAGCTAGCAAGTACATAATGTGCCAAAACAAGATAAATTAATTTACCCACTTGGAATAGCTTTATGATTACACAGACGTATACAAATAGGGAAAAAAGTCCTATATCTTATTCATTATTTCATATAATTAGAATTTATTTCAAAATTGTTTTCCAAAGATTCAGCTGCATTTTCTGTATATTGTGGCCAGTGTTAATTTGCCAGTGTCTTTGGGTTGGAAACTTTCTCAGATAAAAATAAGAAACACCTAACCCATTAAGGATTGGTTATGTGGCATGTTCCAATCAACAATGTTTATCATAATCCTAATAACAGGATTAATATCACAGCCCTAGTGACACAGGTAAATAGACATCTTAAATCCTGTTTTTTTTTTTTTTTTTCAGAAAGTGTGAAAGTGCAATGTCACCACATTGTCAGGTTCAGGATATGCCTGTTGTCGCAGCAGTTTTTAAGTTGCATTTTGACTATGGCAGTTTCCTGTAGCATCATGTCACGTTCATGATGATTATCATGCCACATTCAACTCCATGAGTGAGAAAAAAATACCTTTCAGCACATTGCTGTTCCTCTTGTACTCATCCTCTCCCACAATGTCTCTTATCAATTGTTATATCTTAGTAACATATTCTGCACCCATATGATTCCTAATGCAGCTGACTCTAGGCAAATATGTTTATTTTGTTTATTTATTTATTATTCATTATAACAAGGTTGTTTTTGATTTTTGAAGAGTTACAGCAACAAGTTGAGTTGCCGTTCATCTATAAAATAGAGAGCTTAAAGACCCTTTGAGCTCTTGAGTTACTGATTCAAAATAATTACCCAATCAGCAAATCATGTACAGCTCACAACCCCATTACTAATAAATAATAATTAAATAAAATGTAATTGAGTTATTGTGAAAATGCTTATTGTAAATGTTTCCAAAAAGAAAAAGGAAACAAAAATAATAAAAATAATAAAATCAGTGAGAGTGAAGTCCTCTGTTCAGTCCAAGCACTGATGCTTGGAAGGATTCAGGAAAGGTGACACCAGATTGGGTTGTAATTGTTTTTAGCCAGGCTCTGGACCTCTCGGTGCACTGAGTTAATTACTGACTCCACTTTGTTGAAAAAGGTGCATTATGTCATCTAAAAGGTGCACACATAGAGCCAGTATGAGCCAGTGTTAGTTGTCAGGCACCGGCTGAAAGCTGAAAGTAAAGAAAAAAGTGTGTTTTATGACAAAAAACGGAGGATCTAACTCTCACAAGGCTCCTGTTGGATTTCTTGGTTTCTGAGCTTCAGTTTGAAAATGTGGTGAAACAGCAGACTCAGCGACAAGGTAAGCTTTAAATGAACTGTTGTCTGTTGGTGTTGCTGCATCGCTGGCTCATGACGCTTTTTGTTTGTTTGGGCCTTGGTCAAGTGATTTTAACATAGCCGCACACAGCATATGTTGCTTACCTGAATGGAAAATGTAAAATCTGGTCATTAGTTCCATTGAAGCGGTTAGTTTACCATGATAATGTTATTCCAGACTGAGAGAACAAGTCTGAGCCTTCGACACCCTGAAGGGGATTTACCCCAGAACAGATCAAAGGAGGGGAGGTCAGCCTTCAAAACGAATACATACATACATGAAAATAAATATATAATTTTTTTTCCACAAAAGTTTTGATCACATTACATTGGATCTCGTTGTAAAGTTGTGTGGCACAAACACCAGCTCTGGAGCTGGAGGGTACATGACCTCGAGTACATAGACAGGCAAGTCCATAAGTATTTGCATAAATTCTGAGCGGCACAGCTTGCACTAGCTTCAACTTGTCTTTTTTTTTTCTTTCTCTGATCCTTTCATAGAGCAAATCAGCACTACACAACATATTATATAAAATGTCTTGCATCTGCTTCTAGAACTAGAAAATCATTGCACTGCTCTATGTAGGCTGAAACTTTCAGCTGTGTTGCACTTCTGGCCACAACTCAAGCTGCGATGTCAAGGCAAGTATTTCACTTTTGGCAGCATCAAACCCTTTGCGATTAGAAAATTGTTACTGCCCCGAAGTAGAGATGAGTGATCTGTTATCACACACACACATCCCCATTTGCTCTCACTCCCCATCCTACTTTTTATGCATCTTTCAAAGTTGTGTGCCAGGCAGAAAATAGTATATTTACACACACCATCTGGGTGGTGTCCATTTTTCACAAAATCAAATCCTCATTTTTACAGTCCTTTGCAGCAATTTGCAGTTTGATTTTTTTTTTCAAAAAAGAAAAAAGAAGAGGACCATATTAACCTCTTGCATAAATTAGAAGGCAACCACAGCTCTTCCCCTACTGCCTCAGACAAAACATAAGGATAGCGTATCTTTGGCAGAGATAAACTAAACTCGCATCAAAGCAAGAGACAGTTCTGTCTGTCTGACTCTTTTTCTATCTTCAGCATGTCATTTTGCTTTTTCTCTCATTCACTGTGTCTCTGCTTCACTCCTGTGCACCGACTGTTACCATAACAACCACTGAATCCTGTACCCTTCAAAACAATTAGAATTCAACACCGTTACTCCTGACGACACTAACCACACTGCAGCCCTGATCCCTGCATCACAGCTCACAGGTCAGAGAGGTTTTTTTTTTTTGGAAAGGAAGCAAGAAAATGGAATGTAGAGGAAATGTGGTATAGACCCAGGGGGCATACCTATATGCTGATGTCACGTTTGGATGTACTGTATATCTGGCATTCCCAGGTGATGGCCAATAAGACAGCCCACCTTCCCTGTCTAATCTACAACAATGAGTGCATTTCTGTCATCTGACTCGTGATTTCAGGCCTGACTGTGGATAAATCTATGCCTGGAGCGTCTTTCCTATAAGCAAATGCATAATAAAGGACCATGCTCAGAATCAATTCTTGTGCTCAACTGAACTGTTTGAGGCTGTAGGGTATTTGTGTTGTTTTGTAATTGAATTGCATTTCTTAATGTTGGCTATAAAACTGGGAAATCAAGTGGTTGTGTCCAAGAATACATATTCATTATCTTGTTTTCTTAGCTAGCTACATCACCCATTCTTGTTTCAACTATTTTTTTTTTTTTTTTTTTTTTTTGTTCTCAAACTTGGGGCATTTTTTGGGGAAGATGTTAGCTAGTGACACATTTTACCATCCACCATGTAGTGTATATGGCTTAAACACCCTTACAGACATGAAAAATAAATGTTTTTGCAATGGTCTTGGCTGAATGATCAACAGAGACAGGGTGAAATACATTTAGAAGGAAGGACAGATGATTAGAAAGTGTTACAAGGGTAAAACTCACTCTGAGTGCTCAATGACTTTTTCAGTGGTGTGTGTGCGTTGTGTGGAGGGGGTTGTGCTGGTTCCTCTCAATCTCAAAAAAACAAAACAAAACAACAACAAAAAAAGCTTTCTCGAGTATTTTTAATCACTGAATTGAGTTTTTTCATTAAGAATTTTAGGGTGTCAAGATGGACAAAGGTGGTCTTTTTCCGTTCTTTGTTTATCCATTAGTGATGGGAATTCCGGCTCTTTTTAGAGAACCGGCTCTTTTGGCTCGGCGCACTAAAAAGAGCCGGTTCTTTTGGCTCCCAAGCGGCTCTTCAGATTTTTTTGTTGCTTAAATTAATTTATTACCAACAATAATGTAAAATTATGCGCAAAATGAATTCCTAATGTAAAAAAAAAAACAAAAAAAACATGCGTTATGTTTTTATTTATTTATTTATTTATTTATTTATATATGTTTATTATATAAATATGCCTGTATTTATTCACTCTACATAGTGCTACAAAAAATATATTATAAAATACAAAAACAAACTTTTAACTAGGCTATTTACAGTTGAATTGAATTGCTGTACACACTGCAGCAGCCGCAACAACAGTTGCAGTAGACACACTGGCATCTTCATTAATATCAGGATCAACTGCTTGTGTTTTTAGGGTGGGGGTGGACAGTTGCCATGTGCCTGTGCAGGTTGTTTGTAGAGCCGGCTCGATAAGAGATTTTTTCTTGCAGACTCTACACTCTGCCTTTCTACTGTCAATAAAATTGAAATGGGTCCAGATTATACTCCTTTTCCTGCTGTCACTCATTTTCTTAACTCCACCTTTCCAGAGCGTTCGTGTTGTCTCTCCTTGTGGCCCCTTGCTCTTTCTCTTTCGTCTCCCTCCCTCCTGTTCGTGTGTGCTGTGTGTGTGTGTAACTGCCGGTCCGGGGTGAAGCTGCTCAGCGCAGACAGACGGCACCCACATCTTGACCAATCACGTGCGGCTTTCGCAGAAAAAATAACCAATCGGCTCCCGAAAAAAAAAAAAAAAAACGTCTCCCAATCAGGAGCCGGCTCCCGTCGTTCACTTCAAAGAGCCGGCTCTTAGAGCCGGTTCGTTCGCGACCGACCCATCACTATTATCCAGGGCTGCAAGTATTTTTAGGCTTTTACAAAGTGCAGCTCTGTCTAGAATGGCTGCAAGGCAAATTCTTTGTAGAATATGGAAACAGAAGTGGAATTTAAAATGCCAGAGCATGTTTCACATTTAAGTCGGTTTGAGATAATGGGCAGGGACGTGTTGAAATAAAATACATGTATGATCAGTAACTCTGGTATCAGTACAGTATGTGTTGTTTTAATAATCCCAGCAGGTAAAGCAAGATCTAAGGTGTGGTGTTTGATATCAGGTATGCCCAGCGGGTGCAAGATGCAAATCTACTAGAGGTAAAAACTCATTAGCTAAACATACATGCTCATTAAAATAGCCAAGAATGAGAATATTGTCAAATTTAGGAAACACAACTGATAGTCTAATATTTCTGATAATTCTGTGCCGTTGAACTGAAACACTTGTGAAATGCCTGTTTCTAGTAACCATGGATGTGGTTTCACCTGAAGTGAAATTGTTCTTGTTGGTGGTTGTTAACTTTAAGATGTTCACCAACAGGTCATACGTTTCCCCTTTTATTTGCACTGCAGCACAACTACACTATTTAACACAACAGCCTTTATAGGCTAAGTGATGCCTTTCATTTAAGATTGTGTGACAAACAACACTGTAAAAAAGACATAACATGCAAATGGATGCCTTTTAATGGATGTCTTTTAATTGAAAAACTAAATCTTTTTATGTAATTTCAAGTGTCATGCTCACAATTTAGTGGTACTTACAGCCATGTTATAACCTAACCAACACCAACAGTGTATTTCTATATATGTATGTAGAAACATATTAGGGCATAACTCAAAATCAACAGTTACATTACAACAAATGTCAAATAAAATAATAAAAAAGCAGCCAACCATGCCTGTCTCTTGCTTTCAGTGTGGCTGTAAGACCAGATCACATGCACATCCTGTAGACCAGAGATTATTATAGAGGTCATTCTTGCCAGTGTTTGCTGTTTATTGTCAAGTTCAGATAATTCATCCAGTTGAAGGAATTTATTTAATTTGCCCTGTCAGTCAGGCTGCTGTTCTTTTTCTACCAGTTTAGCCTGTTGGTTGTACAGGGGAATACTTGTAAGATGCTGCTGTCCATGTGTATATCAAAACGTAGATGTTGTGGGACACATAATGAGCCCTGTTTGGATGTGCAACTGTGCATAGGCTAGTCCATGCTGTACTGTATGCCACACATGCACCACCAGTCACTGTAGGACCCTCTGGTCATCCCAGCGGTACCTTCCCTGGGGTGGCTGTTTGACTCATGGCAGCAGTTCATTTTGCCTCCATTGCAGAATCTCCTCAGCAGTGGATTGTGGTTCATACCAGGAAAGGCTGAGGTGTGGAAAATGTCAATCATTATATTTTCAACAGTGGCATTCTTCTCAATAGCCTGGGCAATACAGCTTATAGCAGAGTTTACTAGCTCACTGGCTAATGTATGAGCCTGTTTGATAACTACTGTTACGAACTTTGCGACTTTGTTGCTAGATTTAGCAACTTTTCAGACCCCCTTGTGACTTCATTAGGTGCTCTGAAGGAGCATTTCTATGAGTGTCAGGCTCTGTGTATTCATTTGTCAGGTTGAGTGTAACACTGTTTGCAGCGTGCACTGCTTAGGGGAATCACAGTATGCGCTGTTTAGGCAGTGTGGAGCCCCAGGAGCCCTGAATTAGAGAAAACCACTGTTTACTTGTATGTCAGACACTACATGACAGTGAAAGTCAAACAAGCATCAGTGAACTCAATGCTGCTGCTCTCTACAATCACATGCTAAGGCAATGCATGAATTAATATTTAGCTTGGTGATTCTCAGTGTTATAAAGCTGTGCTGCCATAATACTTTGGTGTTAACAGGTGGTTATTTAAACACAGTTTCACTTATGCATGCCTCTAATACCCCCCTCCATCTGAACATCTAGATGTGCACTTGTTTCTAAAAGCAGCTTAAGGGAAACCTAGCCTAGCCTGTTTAGGATACGTTAGGCTAGAAAATGTGCTAAAGCAAACTGGCACATGAGATGCTATTACATGTACATTTGCGCCACTTGCTCCTCCTTCCATTGAGAGCAGAACAATAGAAGATATATTTATATACAAATGACTATTTTACAGCCAATGACATGCGGGGTAAATAGCTACCTGCCTTGTAGAAGAGGCACCACCCTTGAGAACACTCTAAAGGTTCACTTCGACTGCAAGAACTTTCCCTCGGGATGAGGAACCTTTTGAGGGAGTGTCTGCATTTCAACTGTAGGGACCAGGGTCAAAATGTAGTTATGGGGAAATTGCTGGCTGAAGAAAAAGTCCCTACTTGGCTGTGGGGACTGTTGAATTGCCAAGGCTACTACAATTTGTGCGCTGCCTCATTCATACATAAAGGAGGTACTGTAGTATCGATTTAGGAACAGTTAGGAAGAGGTGAGGACATTTCCCTTTTGCTTGATAATATTAAAGAGTTAGGCTTAGCTGTCGGATTCCTGACTCATTATTAAAAATAGAAGCGCAAAAGAAAGATAGATAGCGAGATCAAGCTGAGAGCATTGGCAACCAATGCTGCGGTGCCAGTGAATAAGAAAAATAAAACACTATTTTCTGATTGTTTCACCGTGGTTACGTTCTAAAGCACACATAAATAACCATGAAACACTACAGATGATTTACAGTCGAGACACACATTTCCTCCTCTGCATCTGTGTGTGTGTACACACACACACACACACACACACACACACACACACACAAACAGACAGAAGACTAGGCTTCTCTGTCTTGGCAGGAAAAGGCAGGAAAAACACTGTAAAAATTGACATCAAGGTTAAAATAGGTTAAATGGCCTGATGCTTCATGACTGTAGAAAATTACGGATAAGACAGCTGTTTCATACATCAGCGGACTAATGTGCCTAATCCTCATGGGTCTTTTGACTGTGATGGAAATGCAGGCAGCAACAGGCTGAAGGAACATTGTAGTTCCTTTAAGGTTACCCTTGCAATACTTTACCCAGCAATTTGGATGGGAAATTGGCTGAAGGTGATGACTCATTTAACCCTAATGATGACAATTAAGGAACTACACTTCTGTATGCTGTATGTTGTGGGACTGGTGTGAATGGGACACATTCCCATGTAGGAAGCAGATCATGTCAACTATTGTACAACATGTACAACACAAACTCCAATCAGCGTTCAAATTCATATGCTGGTTCCCTAATGACTAAAATGCTGATGAGTAATCTCAACCTGTGTAGTGCTTGATTGTGATGAAATTTTGCATACGCATGACTCCTGATGGCACATGATTGCAAAACACTGTGTTACACATACAGTATGCAAGGATAGAGAAATGTTTTTGTCTGTTTTATGTCATGAAGAAATGATGTAAATGATGATGAGAGCTTAAGCTGTAAGAGTCAGACTGAAAACACCCGCAAAGGTCAATCCAGCCTTTTAGCCAGTGTGAGGCAGACTGGAAAGGGAATCACCATGAGCATGAAAACTGCCATTAGCAAGGCCGCTATAGGCTAAATGCTGTGACAGAACATTCTCCCCAGAAAACAAGTGAATGCCAGAAGCTTTCTATCTGGTTTCAAGATCTGTTCAGCTGCACTACACACATTGTTTTCAATTGAGTTAGCAAATCAGAATAGATTCAATCAATTAAAGCAGGCTGGCAGTGAAATGGAAATATTGAATTATCTTCCCAAGTATTTTGGCACCATGAAGGCCCCCACACAGACTGTGGCAGTTCACTTGCTGACAGTGGTGCAGATTAATGCCTCAAAGCATCCTGATTGCCTAATCAACCCGTTTCAAACAACAAAATTGTTCTTTGAGCCACAGAGCTCCTTTTCCACAAGTCATTTTCAAAGGAGGCCACTTAAAGTCACCAGGCTTTTTATGAAGTGCTGTCCGTCATAGTATTTCAGAATTACAGATTAGTATGCAATAACTGGTTCAAACTCAGGGGGGAAAATCTATTTAAATTTGTATGCTGTTAACGTAAATGTTTGGGATATTAAATCAGGCGAACTCGTAATTGAGATCCAAGGAAGATTTCATATATCAACATGCGTTATCCCTTTATCGCTTGATTTATCTCTTTGATGTGTGAGAGATGTGTGTGTGTGTGTGTGTGTGTGTGTGGGTGTGTGTGTGTGAGTATGTACACACATTTCCCCTAAAACTATATGTATCAGATCTGAATTTATGATATCACCTCTTTCATTTCACCCTATTATGTGTGCATATGTGCTATCACAGTCATTGGAGGTGACTGAAATAGTGTCCTTAATAAGAACTACAATTACAACCAAATGCTGGATCATTAGGCATGGCCTAAAATTAAAAATGAACTGGGCACAGTGGACACTTTGCATTTAACTAATGCATCATACAAGGAAAGGACTGCACATTCTGTTTGGTTGTTATGCTAGACTATTTTCTCATTCCTGGTAACTTGGCAGGATTTGTCAGTAATTGCAGCAGTGGTTCAGTACAGATTTCTGATCATCCACCGATTTTCTTGAAATAAAGAATGATTGTCCAAGACCACAGTATAGTCCTGTCTTTAAAGGGGGTTTCAGAGTGGTGAGTAACTCAGCGGTCAGCGATGAATGTCATAGTTGTGAGGGTCGAAGTGTCCCACCCCACACCCCTCTCAGCATGGTGACTGGGATTAACAAGAGTAGAACGGACAGTGGAGTGTAACAGCAGCAGCCAGGTAAGCAGCAGAGTGATACAGCCAAGAGTAGGCAGAGGTACAGCAAGCTCAAAACAGATTATCAGGACACACATCCACACCAACAAACAGATTCCATCAGTCACACCATAGGGTAAGAAGGAAATCGACCATTCCTGTTCAGCAGAGCAGCATTGTGTGTGATCAGCACTCCCCTTGTCACCCAGCTTTAGGGTTTAACCTCTCGCCACATCTCTTCCGGGTAGGGGCAAGGGGTACCTGGGAACAAAGGTTGAAACACAGAAACACTGTAGTCAGTGGATGCACAGCAAGCCTACAACCAAGGCATTATTTAACTGTGGCTCAAATAGACAATCTTTTTCAGGGAGTCTTGTAAAAATGCCCACATCTTTTTTCTTTCCCTCTTTCTTTTTTTTATTTGCATTTTGCCTTTATTAGATATAGTTGGGAGACATTAAAAGTCCTGGGACACAGAAAGAGAAGGCATGTGACAAATAAGTCACATGCCACAGTGTTAACAATATTCAAGTCATGCCTGCAACTCTTATAACATTTTAACCTTATCAGCTGCATGACTCAACTTTTTTAATATATTTGTTTTGCTAATTTCATCCTTTTTCACCCTTGATTGTGGTGTGTTTCAAGGTTGCCCACTGTTACCTCCACTATTAGCACTAGCACTTGAGCAAAAACTGACAAGGAAATCAACCAGCTATGAGGCTATTAAAACCCATTCCAACACGATTTATATTAATTAGAGAGCCTATGATTTCTCTATGTTCTCATGTTTGCTATCCCTGATTATCCAATTAGTGGTTATTTTGGGAATGGTTACAGGGGATACTTTTTTCTCCAGGAGGTCATAGGATAATTTTTTTTCTGCAGGTATAGATGATGCATTTGCTGTTTTTCCCTGAGGGGACTGTAGCAGGCCAAGGAGATACACAGGCATCATCACCTTCATTATTATTATTATTATTATTATTGTTTAGATGGTTCTAAATAAATATCGTTTTTGACAGTTACATTCGTATGGCTGATTGTAGTGATCAGAATAGATTTTCTTCCTAGAATGTTATGCAAATGATCCCAAGTTTGAAATAGTTTTTCCCTTTCTCTTTTTTCTTTCTTTATTTATTATATGAGAAGAAACCCATCTTAATATGGAACCAGAAATTCCAAATTTATCATTTATAAAACTGGAAAAACTACAACTACCAGCAGATTCTAGTGGGTTAGTTGACACCAATTTTCAGCACCATGTATCATTTCATATAAAAATAAATAAATAAATCTGACTAGATTATATACAAAAAAAAAAAAAAAAAGGGGGGGGGACAACCAGGAAAAACCTCTAGAGCATTCTTTAGATCATGTCTTAGTACAGATCCAGGTGTTCTGTGCTATTTTTATAGAATTAATTGGTGAGGACAAACCCACAAAAATCTCTGCAAAATCGCACACAAACCCTTTCATGTATGTCACGCATGCCATGTTTCATTTTGATATAAATCTTTCAACCGGTAGATGCATTCATATGCACATCAAAAATGCGATTTTAATATGATTAAAGCAGTAATGTCAGTCAGGTAGTCTGTAATGGGTTAGAGGGCTGATTCTTATCCAGCTGCTTTATGCGTCCTTCCCTTTCTGTTAATTCGCAATCAGAGGGAGACAGAACAGGCATGTGCATTATATTGCAGCGACTAATTTGAGGTTATGCAGCATGCATAGTTAAACATGCTGCAAACATCTTGAGTAAATCTCTTCCAACTAGCACTATGCTCTTAAAGAATAGCTGTATGATTGTTTATGCTTTTGTGCACAGCATTTCGATGCTATGACTCGGTGTCCCCTGCAGCCTCTGAGGTTGTGCAGTATTGCCACTCTCATCATGAGGAGGTTCCAGTGGGTCTTTCAAAAGCAGTGCCTGAGGCACTGCATTTTTTAATTGTAAGCGATCTAGGCCCATGGCTGCTCTGTAACTGTACTGGTAAGTCTCCCTAGACAATTGTAATCATAGGTACATCAAACAGAATTATTATGGCAGAGTTGTCAGTTCATATACAGTCATATGCAAAGGTTACAGTGACTATTTGCAGTATTGTCAATAGTATACCCCCATTATGGATACAATTATGTTTTGGCCAGGGCTACATCTAACAACTACTGTATTGATTAGTCTATTTTTTTTTTTTTTTTTTTTTTTTGGATTGCATTATTAATAAAACAATTTACCAAATGTGAATGTAAACACTTTCCTATTAATAGCTGGACATTTTATTTTCTCATAACATTCGTATACGTCCTGTTATTGTAAATTAAACCAAAACCACCTTTAGTATTGATCTCATAACAGACAGGTTTTTTTTGTCTTTGAGAATTCAGTTATGTGTATGGAAGGGAGTTGCCTATAAACATGGTTTAGATTGTCAAAACTGAAAGCAGTAAGAAAACTGCGATACAAGTAAACTCTTGTTGTCTTTCTGTCCTCAGACTTCTAAGCCTGTCTCTTCCAATACCCTGAAATGTGTCTCTCTCTCCCAAGTTCAAGTTCAAGTTTGCTTAAAGCCCAATACCACTGTTTACAGTCTCAAAGGGCTTTACGTGCCCACTAGTCTACAACAAACAGGGCGACATTCCCTGACTTAATCCTCAGAGCGGACAAGATCCCCCACCCCCCAGCTGTAAGGGGGAAAAAATGAAAGGAATCTTGAGAAGGAGAAGAGACTCCTTCATGGTCAAACAGGTGTACAACCCAGGGGGCAAATGACAAACAATGCAGTCATAATGCAAAAGAAAACATACCAGCAAACAATATGACAACAGAAGCAGCAGGAAGTCTCAGCCAAGGCAGGAGGCAGCCGCAGCAGCACAGTACAATGACCAGCCACACTGCAACCGCGGATGATGATGACAAGGAGGATGACAGGGTGGGATGAAGAGGACTTGGGGGATTGGCCCATGGAGGGTGGTGGGGCATACCTGTTAGGAAAGACAGCCATTCATACGCAACCAAATGCAACACACACACACACACACACACACACACACACACAAACAAAGTAGATCCAGGTTCACTAGATTCACATATTCACATTCTAGGTTTTCCAGATAACCAGGAAAAAAAAAAAAAAAAAAAAACAAAAAAAAAACATGACATCCCTCCTCATGCTCCCTTATGCAATGAGTCATGTTTTGTAACTTGGTCATATTTTAGTTATAACTGGTTTTTAGAGTCGTTTTGTGAATGCAATACACATGAATGGGGAGGTGAGAAACAGAGCTGAGATGTATCCCCTGCTTGCAACTTATGATTACATTCCATTTAGGCTGAACTGACAGAGTAATAAAAAATAAACCACTCAAATGCGCACAATATGAGATACAAAACAAGGTGGAGTTAGGTTGGACCTGGAAGCTTGTGCAGAGCAGAGGAACCTTCTGGGTAGAGTGTGTTTAAATATGCTGTCAGACTGGGAGCTAAGCAATCAGCTGTCAGATTTTTTTGGCATCATAGCTGAGCATTAGTTGATAGATTTGTCTGATAGAAGTCTGAACCTCTGATCTGCTGATTGGCGCTGTCATTAGTGACATGGCCTGTCATAACTTGCACTGGCTTGATTATTGGTTATACATAGCCATATATGACTAATTGAAGGCAAACTTTTTAGTCAGTTAATGTTGCATGGGTCACTATTTTCTTTCATAGTTTTATATACACAAGAGGTCCTGTCCAAACTACAGTGCATGCACTGAGAAAAAAAAAAATCTGGACTTCTAGGCTGCTTGTTAAAATCCTCTGGGGATAAATCAAACATTCACCTCAAGGAAATGTCACGACCCCAGCATACTTGCTTCCCCTTCAAAAAAACTACACCTTGCCTACCTGTAGTGATTTAGCTCAGCTTACTGTGGCTATGGTGGGATTGTTAGCATGTCACTTCTTATCTTAAAAAGGGACATCATCTGACCTTGGTGGCATATTTGGCATGGCATATATTCCTATTTTGTGACTTTGCATCCCCCTAGGCATTTGTTTTCTCTTGGGAGAAGCTAGTCTGATCTGTCAGTGCACTCACTGAGCGTAGTGCATTGGTTTTGCAGGAAATGAGAGGAGGTTATTTTGCCATGATTGACCCCAGCCACTGCCACTGATAATTTATTTCTTATAATGGAACCACTTTCACAGCTGTGCTGCAGGTGCACCTCTGCTTCTCCAGCTCCTCTGGTCACTAAATTACCAAATATCTGTTGGTTACACCCAAGTGAGCCTGAGTCACTGCCTGCATCTACGCCATGATTCACAAAAGGCCTCTGTCTTGATTCTGAAACATGTAAGTAAATTTGTTTGCCCAGGCTTTTGTTTTTGTGACACCTAGAACATCTAACTATTCAGAAGGGTTCTATAACAAGTCATACCCTGTTTTCATTGGGTGATTGTAGAAGGTCATGGCCATGGTCAAGGTCAGTCTCAATTTTAATGTTGTTTAATATGCAATAATGTAATAGTTTTTAATAGAATGACTTTTATATAGGACGAAAATTAACAAAGACATTTTTACTTTATAGTTTTTGTATTCTTTCTTTCAAAAGTAGGTGCAATGCACAAGAGAGGGAGAGAGAGATACACAAATACATACACACACAAGGTCTGCAGGCATAGAGTTACGTTGTCACATACTTTCAAATATGGCTACTTACAAGTAGTACAGTGGTATTATGAGCATTTCCTTTTGGAGCTTATAGCTGTTCTTATAGCCCTAGTAAAGGTTATGGTAAATAAAGATATATTCACCTGATTAACTGATTTAGTCTTGCCACACAGTTTCTTATAGATGTTCAAATACAAAGGGAAAAATACAGTTGTGACGGGTTAATGGAAGCACAAGAAACAGACGTACTAACAGGACAAGTCATGCAATGTATTAACCTCTCAAATAATAGTTCAGTGACCAGCACTCAATCCTTTCCATGGTTTTCTTAAACTCTGAGTTGTTTACAGAACCATACAAAAGCCCAGGACCAGCAAATGCCCAGGGCCGCCCAGACCAAAGGAGGCAGAGAATGTGACAGTCCAATCTTAGAGACACCCACGGGAACGACACCAGTCCCACCCCCACCCCTGACCTGAGCTACCCTTAAACACACTCGACAGCACATAAGGCCCCTGCAGAGCACTGCAGTGCAGCTTCACATGCTAAATATGTATTTTTTTTTTTTTATACATATATATTTTTAGCGATATGCGTTGATGAGACCGAACTCAGATTCCAGCAACCAAAACACAGAAAGCGGTGTACTGGCCTGAAAAGTAAGCGCTATCATGGCTTACGTGGGCTGTTGGGTGAGGCACTTGGCCCATCGCTCTTATAATAACTCCTCACACCTCAGCGCTGAGTCATCAATTTTGGAACTTTCCAAAAAATAAGCAAGTATAACCTTCAGCTCTGTCAGCATGGACAAGTAAACAAAAACAAATGGCTGAAATAGTTGCTGAGTGTTTAGAAAAAAAAAAGAAAAAAAGAATGACAACAGCATGGCTGACCACATGAGGAGGATGGGGTTTCATTTTTCACACAGTCAAAGGTTCCGAGGAGCTTCTTGATATTTCTTGCATGAACAAAGGACATCTCAGTACCTTTAACATCATGTATAAAAGAAAAACCAAGAAGGCCTCTTATAATTTATATTCATTTCTGCATGTAATAACTCAGTGCTAACACACTGAGATTAAATGACCTACAGTGTGACCCATTTACGACAGTAACTAATTCTGTGGTAATGTGATCTCAGATGAATGACTGCATGTCAGAACAGCATGTGAGCAGAGAAGAGGCAAATGTTGACTTCTATGTGAACAATAAGGGTAGGTTATGTGCTTAATGGACTGCATTTCTATAATGTGTTTTTAGTCTACTGACCAATCAAAGTGTTTTACATCGCATTCACACACACTGATGGCAGAGGCTACCATGCAAGGTGCCAAGCTGGAGGAGCAGGGGATTAAACCAGAAACCCCCTGATTACCAGGCTACCACTCTACCTTCAGAGCCATGCCGGCCCGAAACTTGACATGATTTTCATCCTTGTAGCTAAACTAAAAACTAATTCACTTTAGCTTGGTGTGGAATCAAACCCAAGGCTTTTGAATGTCAAACACACATTTAGAGGAGGCAATATTTAAACATCCTCAATATTAACTGCCTGAAAAAAATGTAAATCAGATTCATGGAGATGTTGTACATTGAATACTGTCAATTTCTAAGAGCTTTATACCAGTAGTGTTTCATTTAGGAAGTATATTTGCTTCAATAGCAGGATAAATCCCTCGAGAGGAAGCAACTTTTTTTGATGTCCTGTACCACAAAAGCACAGTACAAAAACAGTTGCTAACAACAAACAAAAACAACACAACAATGTACATAACATCAAGCAAAAACAAAACAAAACTAAACAAAAAAAAGGCTGCCCTTGAAAGTGAAGTAAAATATGGAATTCAGTAGACCAAAGGGTGTGTTTGTGCATTGTGTGGTGTATGACACTGGTCCATAATCAATGCAGTTCACGTAATTGACAATATACAGAGAGGGAGAGTTTGTGCCTGACAGCAACAAAAATCTGCATGCATGTAGAGTAAAACAATCAGTGTCACTGGAGTCAAAAACAAAGATCATTATGCAAGTGCAAACACACGCATTAACAAAAAGAAACAATAAATAACGGCAGCAGAAAATACAACATGGTAGTAAATGAAGAATGAAACAAACAAACAAAAAAAACATGTTCTGAATGGATTTGCAAGTTCTTTTGTGCTAACCTTGTGTGTTTCAGCCTTCAGGTTTAACTTGGAAGCTTGTTCTTGAGTTTTGGTTTGCAGAAAACAAATTGATGTGAATGGGGAGGTGACTGACACTCAAACTGAGACTGTCATCTTTTAAAGTAAGACTACCGAAGTGACTGATGTGGGTGAGTGACTTACCCTGGCTTTAAAACCACTGATATACTTGCATCTTCATTAGTGGTAAGTGGGTTTCCTCCGGGTGCTTTGGCTACCTCCCACGTTCCAAAGACGCGCAGGTCAGGTGAAACAGAGACTGAATAGCCTCTAGGTCTGTGTGTGTGTGTGTGTGTGTGTGTTTGTCTGTGTAAGCCCTGCGATGAGCTGTCGACCTTTTACTTACCTTCCACCCAGTGTATAATGGGAGAGGGAGTATAGAAGATGGATAGGTGGATGGATGGTAATTATCTGTCCCACTGAAGAAAGAACCTGAATAATCAGGTTTACACAAACATTGCCTACAAACAGCATGGCATTGTCATTTTTACACAGCTCATGCAAAAAAAAAAAAAAAAAAAAAAAAATCCTCAATTGTTGTACTGGCCCAACTGGGCACGTCACTAATGAATCAACAGGCCCTTGTCCTGCAGTGGCCCCAGTTCATGAGGCCATCCACACTGTCGTACCCTTTAATCGTCTAAACAAGAATAAAAACTGAGGTAACTGCTCACCTGTCTTTTTCTTTTTGAAAAATGCACGCAGGACAAGCCGTCCTCCTCCTGTTCTTTTCAATGCCCTTTGGCTCCCTGTTGACAATACTGATGTTGCTTGTATTCAAGCTGCTCATGGTGTGCTCTGCCTCCAACCTCCTCCTCCACCCCCTTCTTTTGTAATATAAATCTCACACACTGTAGAGATTCGAAACATTACAAGAAAACCTCAGGGAAAGTAGCTAACATCCTAAATAATGGTCACAAGGTCACAAGATAATAGAGGGGAGGGAGGGGGATGACAAGTTAAAAAGGGGGATGCATTTTGGTGATTTAGCTAAATCCCCCCTCAATGTACATAACAGCAGCAGCAGCAGCAGCAGCAGCAGCAGCACACACACAGCAGCTGTGTGGCATAGCTCGTCAAAACAAAACAAAGTGGCCAGACAGTGTGTTTACTGGTACTGATCAAAACCAGTCATGAACCCCCGCTACTATGTTATGTCATTTGCACATTTGAACAAGCAAAGTACTAAAAGACCCCGTCACATAGGGCAAGTAATTTAGTGAATCAAGGAGCAGATAGTGGCCTAAGCTCATGGTGCAGTGTTACTGCTGGAGCCAACAAATTCTTGGTAATTTTATAGTGGGAAATGCTGCTGCAGTAGAGATGCGCCAGTGGTGCAGTTGCAAAAGGGGTTGGATCACCAAAAAAGGTGTGACAGACGCTGCCATCAGCCAAGGCCAATCAAATCAGCTCTTATGCCCTTTAAAAGGTGTGCACTCCCCATCATGGTGTTGGCGTCTGCCAGTGTCACACTGGATAAAGGAAAGTCTCGTTCAGCTTCTTTTAAAAGGAAACCAGTGTTCTTCTCTGGCAGGTGCAGTTGGAATGCATGAATATACAGCACTTCAATTACAAATGTATGGCACTGTAAATAAGTTGCCAAGGAGGGATAATTTCCCTTTGTGGGTGAATTCAGCCCATAAAGAGAACCCACCTCACGATGGTTCTATTTTCACTACACTATCTTCCTGTAAGAGCCAGATATGTGTATAAAATTTTGCTTTTTTATTTTTAAGGCTCTACATCATCTAGCCCCAGAATACATCTCTGAGCTCCAGTGTTCCAGTGACTCTTCCAAATCCTTCAGGTGAGCTCTGACCTGGGGCATTTAGCAACAAGATTTCAGTCAGTTCACAAACGGGACAGATTCAGCAGATAATGCAGCTCTGTCACCATCTACATTAGGTCAGCAGAATCTTTATCTGTTTTAAAGAACATGTTTAAGACTTGCATGCTCCTCCAGGGCTTTTACCTATTCCTAATTTTGTATTGCACTGGATTTTGTTCTGTTTTACCCTTTCTGACACACTTTCCCACAACTGTGTTAAGATTTAAAGATTTTTATGAAAACATTTAATTTGATTTTGATTAATTTGATAAATACACACACACACACACACACACACACACACACACACACACACACGTCCTTAATTTCACATACCCTTTGAGAGAAATGCTCACAGTGCTCAAATTTACATCATAATTGTTTTATATTACTCTCTGTTTTGAAACAGCCTTTTACATATCTGTCATGACCGACTAATTATTGTGTCTATCTCTATTCATTTGCAATTAAAAATAGGCATGGATGTCAGAGCAAGTAGTATTAATTGAATTCTCATATGTAAATACCCACACTGAAGATACTGAATTTTTTTTTTAATCTTAGCTAAAGAAGTTGATGAATATTCATCAACATCATAGTTTTAATAATGTCCAAGTACACTTAAACATTAGTACATCCAACTATTTTCTCCCTTTCTATGGATTAAGATTCAAGATTCATGATTCAATACTGTATTGCCATATCAACACCACTAATGTGGCATAGAATTTGTCCACTACACTATACTACATAAAACATCAAAAATGTATAAAACAGATTCGTAAAATCTAAACCACAAAATAACCATAAAAGCAAAGAACAAACAGGTAAAATATAATATAAATATATAAATATATATAAATCCAACACATATAAACACCATAGATAAAACAGCATCACTTGTGGGGGAATTTGCAGCAATATGAAATGACCAACTAAATAATGTGCATTAAAAACATCTACCTTATTCTATGTGTGTTTAGAGTGTTAAGGAGGTGAACAGCTTCAGGATATGTGCAGCTCTGAAAAGTGGATGTTCTGGTCTGGTGTGCTTCTGCGTCTTTTCTGAGAGTGAACAACATTAGAAAGGTTGTTAGCCATGTGAGAGAGGTCCTTAAAAACTTGAGGGCCCTTCTTTTTCTAATCTAGCCTTATAGACTTCCACTAACTCTGGATGCAGTGCTCACCACTGTCTCCTGTCTTCAGCTGACACGAGGCCAAACCACACTGTTATTGCGCAGGTAAGGATGCTCTCCACTGCCGCTCTATAAAACTGCACCATAACAACCCTGGATACTGTTGTCTTGAAAAGAAAAGTCTCTGGTGTGCTTTCTTTAGAATAGTAGTGATTTTGTTAGATGCTGTCACTCCCAGCACTTTGTGGCTTGTGTTTAACTTCAGTGTGGTGGATGACCTTGGTTAGATGGTCCATACATTGATTTTAAAACATTTAATTCCAAGTTTTTTGCATTTCAAATTGATAAAACCTCACTCCTGTAAGCTGGTTCATCATAAGATAAGTTAAGACAAATCATAGGTGAACTAGTTTCTAATTGACTGAGCACAAGAGAAAAGTCTCAAGCATCTCCTTTGATTTTTCCTTGTAGAGTCACTCTCTGGTTGTGGCAGTTTGTCATATCGGCCTTACACACCGTGTGAGCAGTTGATTAATTAAGGCCAGATTAGTTTTCCAAACAGGGACAGGTATAATTTTTCAGTTTAACAATTAGTCCATGTCTTCTGGAGTGACTTCGAGGACAGTGGAGTCACGTGACCAGCCTTCGTCTTTTCAGGAGGCTTTAGTGGTGGCTGGCTGACTCTCTCTATTATGTTATCAAATGTGGATAACTTAAAACCTGATTTTAAAGCTATGTTAAGCAATATTAGATGCATTTGGCTGCACTAAAATGACCCTTCGGATGTGAGAGCCATCACTGTGGGTATCCTGTCCACCATACAATTCATATCCAGCCCATTGTTATTTCCTAGTTTTAGCTTTCTAAATTTCTGTATTGACCTGAGAAAAAGCTCCTTCCCTCCCACTTCACCTCCTCGCCGCTTCAACCTCATTCAAAGTGATGAAACCATACATTCTGCAAAGCAGAATATCCAAATTTCACATCAGCCACACACCTACCCCTGTCGCTGCAATCACCACTGTGGGGACAGAAAAAGTTCATGCTCCATTCACAGCAGCTCACCTTGCAGCTGAAAGTCTGCAGCGTCACCACATTTTTGAATTGGATGTCAGAGACAAAATAATCCAAGTAATCTAACAGGAGCCTTGTGAAAGTGAAATGTATCCCTCATTGCCATCCAAAAAACAAATTTTCCCCCTTTTCTTTAGGGTTTTTGTGCCACGGATCTTCTGTGTACCCTTTAGCAGGGCTGGCCATGGTGGTCAGGAATTGCTTAGTGCAGCTTTAAATTAACATAAGTAAATACAATAAAACATTATGCTTTTTCCTTCGATTTCCTAACTTATTTTGTACGGTGGCCAAGAACCACCATCGCTGCAAATAAAATAAAAAAAAAAAAACGATGCAAATATATAAAAAAAAACGCTGCAAATATAAAAGAAAAACACTGCGTTGCAAATAAAAAAAGCAACGATCGCTGCAAATAAAAAAAACGCAAATAAAAAAAAAAACTGCTGCAAATAAAAAAGGAAAACGCTGCATTGCAAATAAAAAAAGCAACGATGCAAACAAAAAAGCCAAAACAGAAGTGAATTACCGGCAGGGACGGTTTTTGCTATGGGCAATGTGGGCAACCGCCCAGGGCGCAATCTACTTGGGGGCGCACAAGCGCCGTCCAAAAAAAAGTGCGTCCGCAAAAAACAAACAAAAAAAAAAACGTTTCTACACTAATATCGCTCATTTCCATGTCAAGTTGGTGCAGTGGGCGCTAAGGCGCCCCTACTATCACGTCAACTTGCTGCTGAGAGTCATGTATACAGGTCGTGTGTGTCAGAAGAAAAGGCAAGGGGGAGGGGGGCGCGGGGGATCAACTTGCGACTGCAAAGGCTGTGCGCAGGTTGTGAGTCTCAGGAAAAGCAAAGGGGAGGGGGGCGGGGGATAGACTAACCTCTGATATGAAAGATCCCAGGCCAAACAACACAAACTGCTGCTTCCAAATAAATTGTATTTCATTCATAAAATTAATATAGACCCCTTATAGCTACATGTAATTTATTGGGTTATGTGAAAATGCCAAACAACAACAACAACAACAAAAAGTCAATGGAGTATCATGGACAAAAGGCCAAAAAAAAACATCAGGTGCCCAGTTCAGAAAGAGAAGGAGAGAAGAAGAGGAGAAATGTTCAAAAGATAAAGGTATGCAAGTCTCTATGCGTGACGTTAATTGTGCATGTAATGAAACAGTAGCTTATACCCTATTTATTAGCCTCTTGCTAATATGTTGCCACTTAGCCACAGAAGTTTTTTTTTTGTTTGTTTGTTTGTTTTTTGTTTTTTTGGTTTTTAGTTTTGCTGAACTAGCAACTATTAGAATTTTAGGCATCATGTCATGGAATTAATTTCACCCATAGGCTAGTTTGTGTTTGCAACACAACAAGTGCAAGTTCACATTGGCCTGTTAGTCTGTGGATTTGGTAAACAATACGTCCTGACTGTGGAATTTTTAATTTTTTTTGCTATACGTGGGTCTATGGTAACCTAAATAACTTCCTATACACTGACATGACATTTTGTAAGCTATATGTGATATAGCTTTATGAGTAATTTCTAGTGTGTTATTCTTAGTTAATAGGATGTTAACAAATGATAGGCCTGATGTGGTGGGGGTGGGGGACGGTTCGCCCGGGCGCAAAACTAGCCAGGACCGCCTCTGATTACCGGGGACTATTATTGCTGATGCACAGGTGTTTTTTATGTGAGAGAAGAAGAAGAAGACGAAGAAGACGACACAAAACAAGAAGAAAAATGAACGAAGTTAAAAGTTACTGTTTAAACAGAAGTTGTACTGATTTAACTGCATTAGCCATCTGTTTTCTATTTTTCATGGCAGATTTTTTATATTTGTTATATTTAAGCAAGAAGCCCCGAAAAGCCGTGGGTTACAGTGATTTTACAACGGCTGAGGGGCGCTCTAAGGCACGACACGCACTGTAAAATCACTGTAATTCACAGCTTCAAGGGGCTTATTGCTTTTATAAAATGGTTACCCTACATATAGCCCATAAAATAAACACACAAGAAAAAAATCAATAATTTATTGGTACTAATGCAACAATAAAACTGAGAACTATTCATTCTTCCACCAAGCAAGATAGAGTGGACAGAACGGTTGCCAAGCAACACAGACACTTAAGCTGTGTCCCAATTCAGGGTCTGCATCCTTCGAAGTCCGGGTCCTTCGGAGGACCCGGACTTCAACCGAAGCATCCTCCCCTGTCAACTAACGGCAACTAAATGGGACGGTCTAGCCTTCAGAGTATTTCCTGGTTGCGTAACCGCCGTTACCGCCGTTTCCATGACAACAAACTCCAGAGACCGAAATATAACGTTTCTTTCTGTCAGACAAGACAGAACAGGGGTTTTGGTTTAACATATATGGCGTTGAATGTTCAAATGAGTAAAAAACGAATATTTATAATGTGAAATCTGAACTTTTCTCCGACTGAGCAGAAGCACGCAAAGCATTTTGGGATACGGGAGGCCGAGAAGGATAGTCGCGGTGCAGCCTCCGAATCGGCTACCAACGGCTGAAAAGGAGGCCGCATTTGAAGTGCACATTTGAAGGATCCTTTGGGTTTGGATGAATTGGGACAGGCCTTCGCGCAGTATTGTGACGTAACTGGCCTTCAAATGCAGACTTCGAAGGATGCAGACCCTGAATTGGGACACAGCTTTAGATTGCTTTGTCATCTAGCGCCATCATCATGTCACATCAGCTATCTGGGCTCATTAATGTTGAATTGGATATTTCCCTGGAGAAATAGCCTACCTCTCCCTGCTGCCTCCTGATCCACCTGCCTTTTATCTTCACCCAAAGCTTACACAGTGTGACAGCGTCGATGTATGGTAAATTAACTGTATACTTTATTATTATTGTTATTGTTACAACCGACGTTAGGCATACGTCTGTGCAAAGACGCACCTGTCACGAAACGCACGCCACCGTCCCTGCAAAGAGGAGTCCAAACATAATTGAACACTATTTTAACAATTGCACTATTAATGGAAATATCCAATTCAATATTAATGAGCCCAGATAGCCTGATGTGACATGATGATGGCGCTAGATGACAAAGCAATCGTAGCGTCTCTGTTGCTTGGCAACCGTTCTGTCCACTCTATCTTGCTTGGTGGAAGTATGAATAGTTCTCAGTTTTATTGTTGCATTAGTACCAATAAATTATCGATTTTTATCTATTTCTATTTTTTTTTTATTTTATGGGCTATATGTAGGGTAACCGTTTTATAAAAGCAATAAGCCCCTTGAAGCCGTGAGTTACAGTGATTTTACAACGGCGATTTTACATTTTAGAACGCCCCTCAGCCGTTGTAAAATCATTGTAACCCACGGCTTTTCGGGGCTTCTTGCTTAAATATAACAAATATAAAAAATCTGCCATGAAAAATAGAAAACAGATGGCTAATGCAGTTAATGCAGTACAACTTCTGTTTAAACAGTAACTTTTAACTTCGTTCGTTTTTCTTCTTGTTTTGTGTCGTTTTCTTCGTCTTCTTCTTCTTCTCTCACATAAAAAAAACACCTGTGCATCAGCAATAATAGTCCCCGGTAATTTACGTCTGTTTTGGCTTTTTTGTTTGCATCGTTGCTTTTTTTATTTCCAACGCAGCGTTTTCCTTTTTTATTTGCAGCATTTTTTTTTTTTATTTGCAGCGTTTTTCTTATTTATTTGCAGCGATCGTTGCTTTTTTTATTTGCAACACAGCGTTTTTCTTTTTTATTTGCAGCGTTTTTTTTTTTTTTATTTGCATCATTTTTTTTTTTTTTATTTGCAGCGATGGAGGTTCTCGGCCACCGTTATTTTGGCCAGCTGAGAAAAATATGTGGAAAAATGGCTTGAGAGAGTAAAGTTAAATACTGTAAAATAACGATGCATGTATCGGTTCTGATGTCCTCTGAATCCACATGTATGCATATGTAACAGATGTGTAAATTAACTTGTCATATTTCACCGAAAATCTGTTTTTGCTGTTATTGTTTTCATGAAAACTGTTTTTGTATTATTTTAGGGAGCATTATTTTGTTAAATTTACTCTCTTAAGTGTATGACCTTTGACATCGCGGCGATGTCACTTCCTGTCGCTTCGCGGCAATTTTATTCACTTGCCGCTAGCTATGGAGAGGAGGTGTGTTTCTGGAAGACCGCAGAAGGATGTTATATTGAAATATATCTGTTTACACAGAAAATAAATCCACCAGATGAGCAGACTCGTCGTCGTACTTGACTCGATCACCGCACACAGACACAACGCAGGAGGTGTAGCGGAGCCAGTTTCGGGACAAACCGGCTACAGTGGTGCCGTGACCCGGATCCACATCGCTTCAGACTGGATCATTGTCGTTCGTGGAGCTGTGGATCAACACCAGCTTGGTCACCGGACGTTGCTACACATTACACGGTCGTTCTAATGAACTTTCGGTATTAGAAAAAAAAAAAAAAAAAAAAAAAAAAAAAAGGAGAGAAATAATCTCTGGAAACTACCTTCTAATTTAAGTTGTTTTGTCCTGATTTGAGAATCAATTTTATTATTTTTTCTCACAATATTTTGTTGTGCACAGTTGAATGTAATATGACATATGTAATCAGGGAAATGGATGAGGACAAGGTCCCAACTGATAATTTCAGTTTCTCTTTTGGGAGAGGGAGACCTATCAGTGAGTTACCTCAAACCCCAGTTCAAGGTGCATATAATGTAGATTCACCAGCTTTTTGTTCCACTCGTATGCCTGGTAATGTAGCCTCTAACTCCAGTGGAGCAGTTACACTCTCAAGCCTCCCAGATACAACAGACCCAGCCTTAAATAACTTGATAACACATATTGCACAACAAGTGGGACAGACTATAAAAGATCAGCTGAGGAATGAAAGTGTAGGAAAAAGTGTTGGTGGCACACAAGCTCAGAGCAGTGTGGGCCAGCTACCCAGTGACCCCACTTACCTCAACTTGACTGGTGCAAAATTAGTCCTACAGTCAGATGTGAGAGAACCTCCAGTCTTCAGGGGAGATGGGTCTGATAAGAACACAGTCTGTGAGTGGGAAGAGTTGATGGAAGTGTACTTCAGGAAACGAGCCACGCCCTTGAATGAACAGCATATTGAAATAATGTGTAAGTTAATGGGCAAAGCTAAAGACATTGTGAGAATAACTCTGAGAAGTAGCCCATCTCTGAAGCCTCAGGAAAATCCTAAAATCATTTATGACATCCTCAGGCAACATTTCAGTGCAGTGACGTACTCATGCATGCCCATGGCTGATTTCTACAGCACTGTCCCACAGGCAAGAGAGAGTCCTGTGGAGTACTGGCTTCGGTTGAATAAGGCTGTTGATGCCGCAGAAGAGGGGTTGAAAAGGCTAGGACGGCAAATGGAAGATCCCTGTCAGGAGGTAAGCATGATGTTTGTGAAACATTGCCCAGATCCCACCCTTGCTGCTGTCTTCAAATTTAAAGCACCAGATAAGTGGACAGCGAGTGAGGTTCAAGAGCTTATTGATCGCCATCAGACTGAAATGAAAGAGCAGATGCTCTCCAAGTCAAAGTGCCCTAAACCACTGACAGTTCATGTTCAAGCAATCCCACAAAACAATTCAGAAACATCATCTCACTCAGTAGAGTCGTCTGGGCAGGACGAGTGCAGTGCCACAACCAGAGTCCCTTGTAATGATAACTGCTTGAAAACGCTAGTCAGCCTTTTTGACCGTGCACTGTCACAAAACAGCCAAGCTGCACGCGGACCAATCCCACCTGATCAGTTTCAGCATAGATTCTGCAGAGTCTGTCAGTCAATGGAGCACTCCACTCATGCCCACTGCAGGCGAGAGCGCCTATGCCTAGCATGTTTTCAGCCCAATCATATCAAGAAAAACTGCCCAAATCGCCAGCCTAGCCGATTTCAGCGTGCCTCCCCGTCACAAAACACTGAGCATTTAAACTAACTGGCCCGCATTTGATGAGGGGATGTGTGGGCACAGAAGAATCCCTCAACAGTGGTGATATTGAGCAACAGTATATAAAAGCGTGTGCAGCAGCACCAGCTGGTGCTAAAGTAATAGCACAAAACATTCAGAGAGTGGGTCCCTTTGACAAACTGTTTTACACACCTGTCAGCGTAAATAACACATTCCAGGTGCAGGGGATGCTTGACTCTGGTTCCATGGCCTGTACACTCAGTGAGCAAGCAGAGCTGAAAATGTTGAGTGAGAATATACTTTCAGAGCCCATTCCTTTGACTCAGGAGATTGTGCTGGTGGGCTGTGGAGGGACACTGAGTAAACCAAAGTGTATGTATGAAATAGAAATGAAACTGTACGGAGAGAGTTGCATTGTGCCTGTCCTTGTGGTGCCCGGCCAGCGTGATGATTTGATCGTAGGCACAAATGTCATCAGATTCCTCATGCACCAGCTGAAAATAACAAGTGATTATTGGCGTCTTGTCTCTAGTGGAAATCTTCTCCCAGAATGTGAACAGTTTCTTGATTTGATGGCAAATTCATCTCGGTGGAGAGGTGAGGAGCTTCCAGATGTGATCGGGACCGTCAAGCTCCAGCAGTCAGTCACCCTGCTAGCAAGGCAAGAGCACCTAGTTTGGGGTAAGTTGCCAAAGAACGTTCCCATGTCGCCAGGCAGCACAGTGATTGTTGAGCCCACCTCATCCAAGTCCATGCCTCGTAACATCATGGTCGGCCGTGTCATCACTCCTTTGTGGGGTGACAGATGGATTCCCATGAAAGTTACTAATCTGTCAGACAAGCCCATTACCCTAAAGAAAAACAGTAAGCTAGCAGATGTGTCTACTTGCTTAGCTGTGGAAGATTTTGAGGTTTTTCAAGGTGTCAACCAACCTGAAAAAGTTAAGCAGGGGGAAAAACCTGAAAATGTCAAGCCTGCAGATCTCAAACAGCGACTACAACAGGTTGGGCTTGCTGACATAGATATTGAACAGTGCCATGCTGACAAAGCGGGGAAAGAGAGACTAGTTGAGTTGCTTGAAAAGTATAATGACATCTTCTCTAAACATGCACTGGACTGCGGTGAGGCAAAAGGCTTCCAGCATCGTATCCGACTCACTGATGAGAGACCATTCCGCCTCCCCTACCGGCGAGTACCACCAGCCCATTACGAGAAACTGCGACAGGTCCTGTCTGAAATGGAGGAACAGGAGTTAATAAGGAAGTCAGTAAGTGACTATGCTTCTCCCCTCGTGCTGGTGTGGAAAAAAGACGGCAGCTTGAGGCTCTGCACAGACTTCAGGTGGCTAAACGCCAGAACCCTCAAGGATGCACACCCCTTGCCACACCAATCAGACTGCCTGGCCGCCTTGGGCGGAAGCACCTACTTCAGCACCATGGACTTGACGTCCGGATTTTATAACATCCCGATGGCAGAGGAGGACAAGAGATACACTGCATTCACAACTCCAATGGGATTATATGAGTATAATCGGATGCCACAAGGTTTATGCAACAGCCCTGCCTCATTCATGCGTATGATGCTCAGCATATTTGGAGATCTCAATTTCAGCAGTCTATTGTGTTATCTTGATGACCTGCTTGTGTTTGCTGCAACTGAGGAGGAGGCTTTGAGGAGATTAGAGGTTGTTTTCCAGCGGCTCCGGCTCCATAACCTGAAACTTAGCCCCAAGAAATGCCACTTGATGAGATCCTCAGTCAAGTTTCTGGGCCACATTATAAGCGGTGAAGGGGTGGCTGTGGATCCAGCAAAAGTTGAGGTCATATCAAAGATGTCAAAGGCAGACCTGATGGATGATGATGGCTGTACACCAGCAGTGAAGAGGATCAAATCCTTTTTGGGGATGGTATTCTATTACCAACACTTTATTCCTAACTGCTCTTCAGTAGCCAAACCGTTGTTTGCTCTCACTGCTGGACAAAAGAGACGTGGAAAGGTCAGGGCAAATTCCAATGCTGGCTCTTACAGAAAACTCAGACCCTCTGACTGGACAGACGAATGTGATACGGCCCTGTGTAAATTGAAAGATGCTCTATTAAACTGTGTTGTCCTCTCTCACCCAGATTTCTCCCAGCCCCTGATACTGTCCATTGATGCCTCACTAGACGGACTTGGAGCTGTCTTGTCCCAAATACCAGCTGGTCAAGTGAAGGCACGCCCCATTGCTTTTGCCAGTAAAACTCTGAGCAGTTCCCAAAAGAAATACCCAGCGCACAGGCTCGAGTTTTTAGCTTTAAAATGGAGTGTGTGCGAGAAGTTTAGCCATTGGCTAAGAGGCCATTCATTCACAGTATGGACTGATAACAATCCTCTTACCTATATCATGTCAAAACCCAAGCTCGATGCATGCGAGCAGCGTTGGGTATCCAAACTCGCCCCTTACACATTTGACTTGAAACACATACCTGGCTCCAAGAACATAGTAGCTGACGCTCTCAGCAGAGATCCCTTTGCAAAAACAGTCAGTCACAGGCTTATCACAGAGCAGTACAGCCATCTACTTGATGAAGCTGAGGGTGTTTGTCACGACGGCATTCAAGACACCTTCCGGCTGAAGGTCCAGTGTCAGGTGAAGAAATCAGCCTGCAACAGCTCAAAACCCCAATCAGTCCCCCTCAGATATCCCTGTGATACTGTGGATGTTAAGGCTCTTTTGGATGCTCATGAACATTGGGAGGCTGCCGCTGAGACAAGGGCTGTGGAGTTAATTCAGTCTGTTCAAGGCCTGTTATCACCAGGACAAGATTCACTCCCTGTATTCACGCTGGAGGAGCTTCAGCACAGCCAAGAGCTTGACCCCACTATTTCCACAGTCATGCCATTTGTTATCCGCGGCAGGCGCCCTTCCCGCCGTGAGAGGGCAGGATTTGACACCAAGGCGATGGTGCTCTTCAAGCAGTGGGAGAGGCTCAAAACCCAAAACGGTGTCCTGTACCGAGTCACTAAAGACCCCATTAGCAAACTAAAGCGACATCAGTATGTCTTGCCCAATAGCCTCAAGGAAAAAGCATTACATGGCATACATGACGCTGCTGGACATCAGGGGCAAGCAAGGACCTTGCATCTAGCGAGACAGCGGTTCTTTTGGCCAAAAATGGAGTCTGATATAAAAGATCATGTCAGGTGCTGTCAAAGGTGCATCCTGGCCAAAACACCAGACCCCTCTGCTCGAGCCCCACTTGAGAGCATCAGGACATCTGCCCCTATGGAGCTGGTGTGTTTGGATTTCTGGAGTGCGGAGGACAGTAAGCAGCATTCAGTGGATGTCCTTGTTATAACAGACCACTTTACTAAGTTAGCCCATGCTTTCCCTTGCACAAATCAGATGGCTAAACAAGTAGCTAAAAAGCTGTGGGATCATGTCTTTTGTGTGTATGGGTTCCCTGAACGTGTCCACTCTGATCAGGGAGCCAATTTTGAAAGTGAGCTCATAGCAGAACTGCTCAAACTGTCCGGAGTCTCCAAGTCACATACTACAGCATATCATCCCATGGGGAATGGGGGGACTGAGAGATTTAATCGAACACTTGGAAACATGCTGCGGTCCCTTTCCCTCAAAGAGAAGCAAAAGTGGCCACAACAAATACAGACATTGACATTTGCATATAATGCGACAGTGCATGAAACCACAGGATATGCACCATTCCAGCTCATGTTTGGCCGAGTCCCACGGCTTCCCGTGGATGTGATGTTTAAACAGGTACTGCAGGACCCGGTGGTTGTTGATCATACAAGCTATGTTAAAACACTCATGTCACATCTTCATGAAGCAGCCAGGATTGCCCATAAACATGCTGTCAAAGAACAAGACAAACAAGCAAAAGGCTACAACAGGAAACTGAAAGGCACTCACCTGAACATAGGAGACAGAGTGCTTATTGCAAACAAAGGTGAGAGAGGAAAGAAAAAGCTGGCTGATAAATGGAATGCAACAGTGTACACGGTCAAAGACAGAAATCTGCGGACACACACATACAAGTTGGAGGATGGCAAAGGTGACACAAAGATAGTGCACCGCAACTTGGTACTGGACATCAGCTTCCTGCCAGTGGCAACAGCTGAATTGGAGTCATGTGATGCTGAATCAGAGGAAGGGTCAAGTGTGACCGACTCCCTGGACTATTTGGAGGAAGTGGATACGGAGGATAGGACCAGTGCATGGATAATGAGTGGATCAGAGGGCACTCAGAGTCGGGGTGCTCCAGAGCTGAGTGAAGAGGAGTTATCTCCAGACAGTGCTGTTCAGTGCCCCTCAAATGACCAAGCCTCTTCTTACCAAGACAGTGACTTGAACAGTTTAGTGGCAGAGCCTGACTCAGATTCCCCACTCATGTCAGATGTATTTTCAGTACCTCCAAATGCCCAGTTGATTCCAGAGTCACTGTCACAACCAGCAGGCCCAATTCATGACACAGCTACTCAGGTGACCCCCAAAGACACGGGCTGCCACCCAGAAACAGAGCCGGTGGTCAAAACACGAGTGGGCAGAGTCAGTAAAAGGGTAAATCGACTCATTGAGTCCATGGTTCAAAAGCCTTTTGGCTTCAGAGATTTTGCAAGTTTAGTTCATAAGAGGTCTCAGTCACTCCTTACATTGTTTTAAGAGGATGAACATGAGTTTGGGTTATTTCTTGTGCCTGTAATTTAGTGAACATGTATCTGTGGGACATCATGACTATGCATTGTTTGATATGTGGTATGCTTCATGTGTTTGAAAGTAGTGGGATGTTTGTATGGTGTAAAAGGCATCATATTGTCTAAGAGGGGCTAAGGCTTGATCACCCTTATGTTTTCTCTGAACCTATGCAGTAGGTAGCTTATAATGTTGATGGTAAAACTAGGGTTTTACAGTTAATCCCAGACAAGATTTCAGAGTGTGGGTTAGATGTCCATGTGTGTTATAGTATACAGAGTTATTCTCAGGTATGGTTTTGATTTTGGTGAAATCTAGGAGGGGAGGATGTAACAGATGTGTAAATTAACTTGTCATATTTCACCGAAAATCTGTTTTTGCTGTTATTGTTTTCATGAAAACTGTTTTTGTATTATTTTAGGGAGCATTATTTTGTTAAATTTACTCTCTTAAGTGTATGACCTTTGACATCGCGGCGATGTCACTTCCTGTCGCTTCGCGGCAATTTTATTCACTTGCCGCTAGCTATGGAGAGGAGGTGTGTTTCTGGAAGACCGCAGAAGGATGTTATATTGAAATATATCTGTTTACACAGAAAATAAATCCACCAGATGAGCAGACTCGTCGTCGTACTTGACTCGATCACCGCACACAGACACAACGCAGGAGGTGTAGCGGAGCCAGTTTCGGGACAAACCGGCTACACATAAATAATCTACCAAGTGAATGAATTATTTTCTCCGATTTAATGACCCACATGGACATTTCACTGCACCCCTACCTGTCCCTGTAGGCTATGTTGCTTTTTAAATTATGTCGAGCAGCGCGATCTTTGCATGTGATTTCTTAATTGTGTTCACATTTTTGAGAATGTGATTCATATTTTCCTCATTAATCATGTATTATTTCACCCATCCACAACCCATCTGCTATTAATCAGTGTTACTTTTTATGACCCCGCTCAGTGCCGGCTCTACCTATGTTGGCGCTCTAGGTAAAATTACTCCCTTGTGCCCTTCCATGCCTGCCTACCACCCCCAACCACTGCAGTGCCCACGTATATAACTGTAATCACTACTATAAAAGTAATCCAACAAAAGAGTGAATCAGGCCCATGTTAGACATTGACTGTTATTTTATTTGACGTGTCCATTGTAAGTGATATAATTAACTGGAGTTCTGTAAGAATTTCACTGCTCAAATTTATACACATGCCTTCTTAGGCTTATGATCTAAAAATATTGATACAGAAAATATTGACACACAGTGCTTTGGCATCCTAAATTGAAATCTTAATTTAGGCTGAGAGTGCCATTGACTTGTTCTTGATGGGGGTGAGGGTGCTATTGATATTTCTGATGCTGTGCTGCATTTTCTGAAGTGAGCTTAGGCAGGACATATGATGAGGCACCAAATCTCTTAAAAGCAGCGAAAAATACGTGAGAGACAGGAGGGAAGATTTACAAATGAAAGCATATAAATGAAAGCACAAAGGTGCCTCATGAGATTATATCTTGTTTTCTTTCCAATCAGAGATGTCTGTAAATCTTCCAAAAGCAAACAGCATTTACTTTACAGAAACTACTGTTACCAACAGCACAAGATAAATGATTTTGTCAATTTACCACAAATGTTATTTACCTGTTGCAGTGCAGCCAGGTCTTCGATATGTTGGAAAAATGAGAAGTTCAGTCAAAACACACATTCTCAAGTATCAGAGTAAGACATAATGATGACAGATCATCCAGTGGCAAAGCATCTCTCTGAGCCGAGTGGCCACCTAAGACAGGGAGTGGAAGTAAACAGCTTGCTATTGAGAGAAGAATGCAAATGGCTTTGGTTTTGGTTTTTGAAAACATCCCCAGCACATGAATGAGGAACTCGGTGCTCAGTGTTCTCTTGTTGTATTGCCATGTAGTCTCTGGAAGTTCTCCAATGTTTATCGCCGACTGTCTGGAGATATATTCACTGTTCTGAATTATTATCATTATTTTTTATTACTTTAACATGGGTGTCTTGTTTCCCTCTTTCAGAAGTTCAGTCCTAGAGAAGGGGGTTTTGCATGTTTATGATGAACCTTGCTCTCTATGCATATGGTGTGATTTGTGGTGCCATTCTTATATAATATTTTCTGCCAATGGATAGAGCCTGTGTAAAACTGCCTGTAAACTATGAATGGATGCACTTGGGAGAGGGAGGCCTGTGGTGCTGACATTTGTAAACACAGTCAGGTAAACTAATGTGGTTGACTGTGAAATAGTGCTAGTGTGGATTTAAGGCAGAGCAATCACCAGCGCTGGCAGTTCATATTAGATTACTGGTGACTTTAAAAAGAGCAGAGTCTATGTCATGAAAGGCTCTAAAACTGTGTTGAAATTTTGGTATCATAACACTGGATTTGTCATCTGAGACAAGAAAGCACTAGTCTGATTAATGTGACTGCAGTCATCTCAAATGCAGTCATCAGAATCAGAGCTAAAAGTTGAAAGTTTGACAATCCTTTACATCCCCATTGACATTTAGCTGCTGCTACTATTGTTCACATGACATTAATACAGCAGTTTCTCTCTTTGTTCTATTTTGGCAGGTAAAGTGCTGGTGTAATTCCTATTTCAGTAAGAAAAAAAAAATAGAATTTGCAAAGGCAAAAGGACTCAAAAGCCAGTCCCCATTATTAATGTCTTCACTGAAGTTCTGACAGGAAGAACACTAAAAGAAAGGCCATCTTATTTCCTCAGTTACTTTTCTTAGAATTTTTTTTTCTTAGAATTCCCGCTGCCTTAGTCTCCAGGTCCCAGGTCCCATAGCAAATATGCATGTGTGAACTTTTACAAACGCATATAAACAGTAGTATATCATAGAATACAGTTATATATAGTGTATACTACTAGTGTACATACTACATTGCCCTGTATATATGATATAGTGAAATATTGTTGTAAATATAGCTGTATGTAATTTTGCTGATATCCATCAAAAAGGGAATGCATGAACTATGCAGTGACTGTAGTTACGCATGGTAACTGTAGTTCAATGATCACATGAGGAGCACTCAGACAGGGCGCTGTGTCATTGCCTCCAGTATGTTGTATAGATTTTATATTTTGTATTAGCGAGCATGATTAAGATACATTGTTGCAGCTCTCATATAGTTGCTTCTGCATTCACGCTGTCTTTTTGCAAACACGCCAAAAGCTGCAAACAATATCTTGCATGAACTCGTGTCTTGGGTAGCACATTGATTGTGCAGGCTCAGTGATGTCATTGAGCTGCATTTCATTTTCCTGGGATGTGTTTTCCTGCAAATTGAGATGATTTGATGGACTGTATAAAATGTAATGTTTTTGTTAATAGGGTTGTATGTATTTTCTGGTACTTTTACCAACTCCAGACTAACAACAGTTTAGCTAGACTTGAATGTGAGTCAAAATGGCATCTGATCCCTGCCCATCATCATTATCGAAGGATCATCTCAAATAGGCTGAGGAGACAATCGAACTTCCTTTTCAGGACCCAGTGTGCGACACTTGCAATGACTGCTGTTTTGAAAGGGCAAAATAGGTCTTTTTTTTTAATCAAGTTTAACTTTAATTAATGGGATTTAATCATGAGTAATGACTAGCTGGCTGTACATCATGCTGTGTTTGGTCTGCAGTTGTTGTACTTGAGTGCCATTGGAAGTTGGAGTATGTTTGCTTAGCTTCCTAAAAAACAAAACAAAACAAAAAAAAAAACACATTTTCACACAAACACACTAAAATGCTCAAGGGCATGTAGTGATATGTAACAGTTGACAAGAGAATCTTACATTGAGTATCTCATTTTAAACCATTAGCACTGCATTTTTTATATATATATATTGTTAACATCTCAGATCACTGTTTACAGTTTCTACCCCACTATTCCATGGTAATCAACCCGTACAAATTAAAACAAACAAACAAACACAAAGCTGGGACAGATACAGAAATCATTCCTGCCACTAGCCATCTGTATATTTCATATACCTTCTGTATATTTCATATTTACCATTTCGCATTTACCATCTGTATATTTCATAGTGTTAGATGTTTCTGTATTTTTTTGTCTGTCTTTATTGTATATATTTTTGCATTTATTCTATTTAATTTTATTTTATGTTTCCATTTGTTGCTGTAACATAAGAATTTCCCAGTTTGGGATCAATTAAGTTCATCTATCTATCTATCTATCTATCTATCTATCTATCTATCTACTACTTCTCTCCATTCTCTTCTGCAACAATTATTAATACTACTACAACCACTACTACTAATACTACTACTACCACTAGTACTACTGCCACTACTACTAATAATAATTATAATAAAATACCACTTTTTGGAACAAGGTCACAAAGTGATATAACGACATAACAACATAAAAACGATAAAGATATAAAAAAGGAACTGTTAAAACACAATGACCAAGTAACAGCAAAATAAATCAAACACATTGGAGAAGAACTAAAACAATTAACACGACAAAAAGTTGCAGTGGAAGAGATAAGAAGGAATACGATCATAAATAAAATTTTCAAACAATGAAGAGAATTCTGATTAAAAAAAAAAAAAACATGTTTACAAGAAGCCAGAGACTTTGAGATTGAGATCCTCAGGCAGTGAGTTCCATAGCTTAGGGGCACAGATGGGAAAAACCCGGTCACTCTTTGTGACAAGGTGGGATTTGGGAACCAATAAAAGAGCCCTGGCTCACGGGGAGTTGACAAGTCACATATATAAGCTGGAGCCCGACCATGTAAAGCTTTGTAAACAAGCAAAAACTGTTTTTTTGTTTGTTTGTTTGTTTGTTTTTTGTTTGTTTGTTTTGTTTTTTTTTTTTCCCTGAAAAGAATAAGAATAAAGAATGTTTTCAAACCTCTACCAGCCTTTGTATACCATCTTTAGCACTTCCACCATCCCCACACATATGTTGAACTTACTTTCATTCCACCTTGGTACTTGTGACCCATCACCAAACACAGTCTTGCATGCATAGCTAGGGAACATATAAATCTTTGTTGCTGTGACACCTCAACACATCTTTGCAAAAATATATAAAGAAAATATGTTAAAACTGGCATTTGCTGTAGGTAGTGGTCCCTTGTGCAGTCAGACAGGGCTGAGTAATATACTGTGTCTATAAATATCACCAATTCAGTAGTGTGGGAAGAGCTATTGGAGATTGATGAAGTGCGATGATTTGGTACCAACTCTATAAACCAAACTAGTCTCAGGAGGACATTAAAAAGGCTTTCATAAATAGAGGTCACCGGTGTAATTTGGAGATTTGACAGCTTTATTAAAACCACAACGTAATAAGACCAGGACTTCACCATGCCAGATTTAAAAGGGCTTGTTCTAATAAGCAGCTTCATGGCCATAGACACTTTCTCTGACACAAATATGAATTACTTGTTCCTCAGTAAGGATTTTCTAGTCTTCAGTAAGGTCAACAAATATGAAAACATTCATTTTGTTGTATTGTTCCTATGTTGTTCCATTTGGGATGGCCTTTTCCACCAAAAGTGGGTCATACTCTTTACGCCATACACTTGAAAGTTGCATAGTTATTACAAATCCATGTTTGATTATAGTGCTTTGTGCGTCAGTCTGATACATTGTCTGGAGCAACAGAAAAATAATTCATTTCTCAATGTTTAGTTTGATTTGATTTTGCACTTTCCTTTTGGAGGTTTGACACATAATCCAAGCGTTTTAGAGTCCTGTGTGGCTCAGACTGAGGAGAAGTGGAAGTGAGGTCTGACTAAGTGCTTCGTTCTCTGAGAGGAAACTGTGGCCACAGGTGTCAAAGGGTCAGTGATTTCTTTTTCAAGGTACCCATTGTTGTTAAGAGACTGGAAATGGAACAGTTTTCAAAATCTGAACGAAGCATTTACATATACAGGATAGTTTTAGAGCACTGAAAGAGGCATCCCTTCATATAATTTTGTCTATACCCCTGCTATACCACTGCCGGAAGCGCCTGCCTAGATTATTTCCATTGTTCCTGTCATCTGAATCAACTACTTGCTGGAAGCGTAAATCTAAGATGTGATGCTCTGAGAACTTCTGCTCCATTCATTTATTGCACTTTAAAGCCATCATGTTTATATCTCACAAAGCAGAGATTCTTGTTGAGAATCTGATCCCTGTTTGTACCCTATAAATTGAACTGAAAAATAGAGTTGAAAGGAAGTGCAGGATATGATAGCCTTCATATCCCCAGGGAAATCTACACCAGCCTGGTATCGGCCATTATGAGCAGCACAACCTAGCCCACTACAAATATAGGAAAACTGAGCTTTTACTTTGTTCAAGCTCTTTTCATGTGCCTCCAGCAGAACTAAAGATAAAAAACCTTGAAACGTGTGAGAGAAATGCTCCATGCATTATGTATGATGGTTACTTTCTCAACCATTTTGTTTCAAGAATGAAGGAGAACTTCAAAGATAACTTTTGCCTTATTATAGTTTTTTCCTTTAACAAAAAGAAAATGTTCAATTCTTGCATAAATGGTCCACTTTTTAGATTACACAGACATTTCATAATATTATCAGCAAAAGAGCATATCTTCCTTAGGTTCTGAATCAATACGAGCTCTAACAGTATACATTTTCCTGCTCTCCTCTTTAGAGGTGCACTGAGTCTGATTTATATTAGAGAGAATAGTTTATTGTGGTTGGTTGCCATGGAGCCCCTCTGCCCCGTGTAGTGAATTACAGCAGTAGGGAAGCTGGTGATTAATCATCTGATGTTATCAGCCACTCCCTAATGAAAACAAGCTACATCTTCTCCTGATCATTTCACTCATTTCAGTCCGCCTCCCTCTCTCCATGCGCATTGATATTGCGCTGTCAATTGTGGCAATAAAATAACCCCTCTAACTGATTCAGCAATTTTTCCCCCATAAAGATCAGTGATCAATGACCATCACAACAGCGGTGTTATTGCTGTTCAACACTCATCCCATCATGGAGAAATGTCAGCCAGCGCTCACAAAAATGATGACCTGCTCTGATCCTTAGATAGACAGTTGAAAAAACATGGAAGCACAATTATTTGAGCATTAGTCCACTGCGCAGATCCCAGTGTGAAAATAAGACTGTAATTCATATTGTTTACATATAATAAAATTCAGATCTTGTGTGCCAAACATAATATGTTGCCTTTAATGAGAGATTGATAATCTGTGAAGAGACAGATCCAGGACACCGGCCTTTGTGGGCTGATGCATCAATGAAATTATTTAAACAGTGTACAGAGTAGGGGTGTGTGGAGGCACCACTATTTGTAATCGTATTTGTATTTGTTTTGGGGCAAAATCATTCGGATTCAGATTTGGGGGAAAAACTGGGTGTTGCTTAACCCAGAAGTGATTTATTTTTTTTTTAGTCGTTGGATTTTCACCACAAATAAATCTAAAATGACTGAAATCCCTGCTTATTAAAACTATATAGGTTTAGGAAACCCACTCTAACGACTATGTATTCTGCAAATCAAAAGAAATAATATTATTCACATTTTTTGTGCAGATGTAGCTTCTGGGTTAACGTTTCTTAAAAATAAAGGGTTGGATGTCAAAGACAGCCAAAATTGTGCTATCCTTTGTAAGTGATGTCATATTGTGAAGAAACTGCATGTATTATTTGAAGCCAAACTTTAAGAAAAATGTTAAGAGGGGTAATTTATTCAGCAGAAAGCCATTATTCGTTACTTGCCGAATATGGATTCGGATTCGGGTGCATCCCTAGTATAGACTAAATAAATATATCGTGAAGAAGACTGTTATCTCTTCGCTAGACCTTTTTGGGAATTTAGGCATTTTACAATGCTGATTTTAAGTCTTCTTCTTATTTGGCCTCTTCCTGCCCTTTCTGCTTATTTTACCACTTTGAATCTTAGGCATACGCTACACCATTTTCACTATAGTTGAACCTTAATTATCCAAACCCCTCGGGAATGAAGGCAACTTATGCCTCACATGAACCATTCATAAAAACACACCAAACCCTTTGGGGAAAAAAAATAATGAAATATATTATTTACATGTTTCCAAACACTCCTGTGGTACAAATAGCCTTTAAACCACATAACAAATATGAAGGTCTGGCAGTAAAATTACAGTTGTCCACAAACACTTTGGGACAACAGCAGCATCAAAGAAATCACTTATTGTGGCTGCGGCACACACACACACACACACACACACACACACACACACACATACACACACACACACACACACACACACACACACACACACACACACACACACACACACACACAGGAACAAACTGACCAATGAATAATAGACTCATTTACTGGAGAACAAACAGCCTTAAACCAGCACATGCTCCTACATAACAAATATGTAGACCTGCCAGTGAACCGGCAGTTGTTTGCAAGCACTTTGTGACAATATGAAATCACTTATAGTGGCAGCGCGCACACACAAACACAGGAACAAACTAATGAATAATAGACCTATTTACTGGTGAACAATACTGTAACAACAGAATTACATCAGTAGGCTACAGTAGTCATTGTTGTGCATGAACATGCTAAATGAATGGAGTTCACTGAATCTGCTCATGGTTTTAGTGAACTGAACAGATCTGTTTGCAGCTAATGAATGTGAACATAAACATCGTTAACTCACTGTTTTACTGCACCCGAGGCAAAGGATTTGGTGCAAGTTCACACAGCACAGCTACCAGTACTGCTGAAGCCGGTCCATATGAATAATGGAATGAGCTTTGTGATGAGTTTTTTGTGCAAATTGTGGAACCTCAACAGAGGGGGTTAAAAACTTCTAGTACCAGATACTATCTCAAATTTTTGTCTAATGGAAGAAAAAAGTAACTGATGACAGCAACAGGATTTACAACCCAATGAAAATGTTTGTCAAATGTAGCAAAAGTAATAATAGCATCTGTTCTGTAGGTCATAATCCCATCTCTGAATGTTGAATGTTGCTCTCTCTTTACCTAAATTTTGATAACTGATGGTGCTCTGAGGCAAGCTGTCGTTTGGGGAAATAAAACATATTTAGTGCCTAATTATGTACAGTTGTTTAAAATTTCCAATTTTCTACAAGGTAAATATTTGTCAAAGCAATTTTTTTCCACAAAAAGCAAGTGGAAGACTAAAAGACTGACTGTGATTAAAGTGATGAATCAAATCTATGTTAGATTATTGGCTTCACTATCCTGTCATCATTCAATGATCGACATAAATGTTTAAGTACCATATACTGGACAAAAAATCTTTTGAGCTTCAAAATGTCTTTGTCCTCGGTCCTGTAATTTATTTACAGCCAAGTAAGTTGTCAATAATATGCTTCAAGGATAGAATTTTTTCAATCGTGTGCCAGCCCAGCCACATTTTTTTTTCACATACTCACAACAACATGACATACAGTATAGATTTTGCTCTTAGAATCAGTGAGAAACAATGTTTCCTTGAAATGGAGATAGATTTTAAGTACTTTTTTTTTTTTTGTTTCAAAATCAATTTGAGCTATGTGTGCAGACCTTTTTTTTTTTTTTACCTCATTTTTGTGGAGCCACCTTTTCGTTTTGATGAATTGCTCTGTATAGTTTGAGCTAGTCTTGTGCAAGCACACATTTTGCGCTTGTGCCCTGAATTAGTCTGACATTTCATGCTTGAATGCCTTCATGACATTTAGTTTAAGGAAATACTATGCTCTGCTGAAATGTCCAGGGCTAACCACAAACACAGATGAATATGGAACTCAATGACTTCCTGGACTTGGATACTTTGGCTTTAAACCACATTCTATATCAGTTTATATGTATATACTTTTTTTCTAAAACATTTGAGGTTATTTTTATTAGTCCTTTAGTTAGATGTTGGGCAAAATATTCCAGGCATGTAGTCAACTCCAGAGTTATTAGCACCTTTCCGCAGAATGAACAAAAATGGCTAAGAAAACCAGCAACAGAATATCTTTGGCTGTTAGCAGCTGTTTCAATGCAAACTTTTCAAGTGTTACAGTAGTAAAATTGTTCTGTGAAACACAGTTTTAAACATTATTGGCACCTCTATGATAACACTGACTGCAGTCTCCCTTGAAGGGGATAAGAGCACTGAGCCTCCTCCTGTGATGTGGGACAAAGTTGGAGGGCACATTTGCAGGAGTCCTGGACTTCTGCAAAATCAGTCCTTGATATTCTTTGCTTTCTGCCTGTCGTCTCCCAATTGTCAATTCAGACCACAGGTGTTAAATTGAGTTGCCTGGTAGGTAAGTCTGGAGACTCAAGTGGCCTTTGCAAAAACATTTATTTTGTGCCATTGATTTTGACATATGCTTGGGGTCATTTATTTACGATGAAGTCATTATGTATTATTTATTTCAGAATTCATTTTGCTTGTGTTCATGGAGGGTGGTAATTATTCTGAAGTTGTCTATATGTGACTGAAAGATCTCCCTAAAGCATTTCTTTATGAATGCTTTTCTTATTTATGTATTTTCTGGTCATGCAGAGAAATTGAATATGTAGGAATGACGAACAGGTCCCTTGATTGCTTTGAGAGGAAGGAATTCTCTTTTTCATCTGTCTCAGTGTTTTACCCCAACTAACTGATTAAAATTATAGCCGGATTTAAACCCCACATAAAGCCGCAAACTGCAACGGAGCCATCCAGACAGGATTACATCAAAGAAGGACCTATTGTCCGGTGCTGATTTAGTAAAATCTATTTCCAATCATCTTTGAATAGAAAAGATAAAAAAAGATGCCTTTTCATCCAACTACAACCAGGTTTTAGCATGGGGTCATACTGTAACAGAAACGCAGGACACACAATCATTGTATCAAAATTGACCAGTATTTTATTTCATTTATTTATTTATTCATTGGCTTCATAAGGAAACCCACAGGATTAAAACCAACAGGATGTGTTTTTCTCATTCAGCTCAAAAGAAAATTGTTTCAATCATTATTTTGCCTTTCATGGTAGTTTTGATGGAATATATACCATGGTTATGGAAATTACAGGAATGCACTTTGCTGTAATATGGTGGAGTTGATGGGAAGCCAGAAAAGCATAGAAAAAAGTTCTACCTTATACGAAGACATTAAAGGCACCAATAGCCCTACAGAAGTCATTGTAAAGACACTGTTTGACATCGCAAAAACCCAAAACATCACGGTGGTTGGAGTTAGAGGAGAAGTTTGTCACTTGTCTTTTCCAGTTTGCAGACCACTGTCTCATTGCAAAACACCAATACCAAAAATGTCTTTCCCAGTGAAGAGCAATCATTTGCTCTGATCAAAGTATGTCAGCATATATTACAAAGACAAAGATGTATGGATTCAAATGGAAACTTCTAACATGTTTTATCCAGCCCTGTGCTGCCCAAATAATATCTGGACCTGTAGGCGTATATTGGCTGGGCTATGTTCACCAGCGTCTCATCATGTCACATCGGTGACTTCAAAACAACTGCGCTGCCAAATGAAGACTTGCTGTGTGTCATGCTTACTATAAAATGCTATTTCACTGCCACAACCATAATCTACGGATCAGAGTGTTTTATTGTGAATTTGTGTGGATGAGTGGTGTATTTTCTGGAACCAGTGATGCTTTTGTTACCGGTCAGCGGTTCACCTACATGACAGAGGAGGGCTGTTCAGAGCAATAATGAGAGTCACCAAGCAAGAGGGGTCAGAAGTGGAGCGTGGGCTGGGCATGTGTATGGGAGCCTTAGTGGAGTTGCACTGGTTTACTAGCAAGGCACCATGGGTGAGCTCAGTGTCAGAGGCTAAGGGCGCTAAGTGAGAACTGATGCAGTGCCTAGCTTAGATTTATTTTCCCTCTCTCTTTTGCGTGTGGTGTTTTTTGTGGTGACTAAATGGCTCTGACACCAGGGGTTAAGGTGGCAATTAGGAAGTGTCAAAGAATTTAGTTGTGTGTTGATACACGCCCCCTCTCACCTCCACTGTCACTAGATATTGAGTGTCTACTGAGACCTGGCCCCAGTGTCCCCATACATAGTCACATTACTCCCACTTCATTAGTGTTAATCTGAATGTATGCTCTGTCTCTCTCTCTGTTTCACTCTCGCTCATCCTTTTTCATTCCTGCTTGCAGTGAGTGGTACATCAACACTGCAAAGTAATACCCATGATTAAACTGATGGTTTACCCAAATAATCAAACAAATTTCATTTGAAAACAAGAGTGTGTGTATTGAGCAGCAGTGTATAGAGCAGCAGCCCTAATGGCATAGTTACATGTGGATTTCAAGTGGGGGAAAGATAAATAACTACTTAACTAATGGAGCAATTAAGTCAGGGGACTGTTCAAAACAAACATGTTAAACATCGCACTGCCTGGGCTGGTTTCCTGTGGCACAGAGAAGGACACAATGAAGCTGCTGTAACAGCAAACGGCATTTGAAAATGTTTACTGTAATTCAGAGAGGTTTTTACAATGGTATCCTTTTCGTTCTTAAATTATATCTTAAAGCATTTTGGCTTTTTTAGACATACAAGCAGTCTAAAAAAACAACTGGAGGGCTGGTCTTACAAAATTAGCATTCTCAAAGCAATCCCAGCATATGTATTATTCATGACAGAGTTAGTCATTGTTTATAAGAGTCTGTGTCCCATTGGGTGCAATCATCCCTTTGAATGCAAATTTTTGGTGCTACTGGGACAATAGAAAGTTTTATAATGTGTGAGGAAAAAGTTACAATGATGGCATAATCAAGGCAATAATCTCTCCAGTTATCATAAACAAACATGACATGTTTGTTTTTGAATTTGACTAACCTTTGAACATGTAATCCAGTATTCGGTGGCTCATATGGGAAGCCAAGCTTGCTATCCTTCTACTCGCTGCTGATGTCAAAGCTTTCATTTCAGCCAATTAACCAGCAGGTCAAGATATTATCTCCTAATTTTTTAAACCACTGCTGATTCTAAAAACAGTATCTCGTGTATCAGATCAGCACAGGTTATTGCCAAATTGATTTCAGGCATCCAAAAGAATACTTCAAATGTATACTCTATGCCTTCATTTCAAGGTCTTGTTAGATAATGAAGGAGGGGGATAGTATCTGTCCTAATGATGCTTAATGCCGACTATAATGAGAGCAGTTAAATTGGACAATTGGGCTTGAACACATATCCAGGTAGTGTGTGATTGGCACCAGATGACGACTTGACTTGAATCCCTTGATTGTGCCCACTGTAACCTGAGTCATTGTGGACTGCAGTCAGATAAAATAGGATCTCATTTTGTAATTAGTATTCTAGTCCAATCCACGGGCAGGATCAATATTCATGAATTTGAAGGGCTGAATCAATACAGCAGCACTCCTCCCACATGATGGAGACTGTCCATTACCTAAGAAAAATAGAAACATTTGAAGATACAGAAATGCAAATATTCACCTGCCTTCTGTAATCACATCTTTTGGTGAATAACATTATGTTTTATTGTATTGTGCATTTCTTGATTAATAAATGGGCTAGACATGATGCTTATAGCAGTATTTCTTTAGTGATTTGATTTGTACACTCACTATAGCTTTGTGTTACTCTTTGCAGTAAGAGTTTCCTAATGCAGTATGTAAAGACAATTTTACTTTGTGCTGCACAGGACCAAGAAACGCTAAGTCATGAATGTCATTATCTCAGGCACCAGGTAATGAAAACATTTAACATTCATTTTTGACCTTTACACCCACTGTCTGTACACGTCTTGTGTGTTTTCTGCATGTCGAGTGTTTGATGTATTGTTATTGTATCTTACATTTGGTGATCTATTTCTTAGATCTGATGAAGAAAAAAATAAAGATCAATAATGTTCTACTTTAGACTGGAACATTCACCAACTATCGGAAACTACTGGATTATGCAATATCTCATTTCCTGCTGACAGCTGAAGGAAAATTCTGTTTATATAATACAAAAAACATGAAGTTAACAGTTCTTCCACCCATAAATTTCAGGGTCTGTCATTATGAATCAAGAGGAGGATGTACAGAGTTGTATCTTCAGGGTTATTTCACAGATTCCTGTCAGACAATCCATGGTGCTTGTTAAACAAATATTTTAGTCACATCCCATGACTGAAGCAACAGGCCCACCTATGGTTTATGTAGAGCGGATAAGGTTGTCGGCAAAACACTGCCCTTGTCTCAGAGTAACACCCTGTGCATCACTGAATATTAAATAGCACATTGCAGCTGATTCTCTTCTGGCTGAAATTATTTTATTTTTAATGCTAAAAATTCACATTTGTTAGCATGATAAAGTTTTTTTTTTTTTTTTTTTTTTTTTCTAGAATGTATTAAATTAAATGTGAATTGACTATTTTCATTTCTGTTGGCAGCGGGGGATTTTTCTTTATTACATTAACTTTCTAACTGTTACTTTCTATGAATATTATTCCCCCAAATCAATTTTGATTCTTTTTTAAGCCTGACTTGATTGTATGTATTTCGCCCCCCACCCCCTCCACCCCCCATTTTATTTCATTAACATTATTGCTTTAAGCAGGTATTTCTCTTAGAGGTGGGCCACTCTGATATTTAAACATCCTGGGGTATCACATAATTGGAATTTACAAATGCTTTATTCTGGAATAACAAGTTGCAAAGATAACTTTCTGTTTTCCTAGAGCAAATTCTGTTCAAAGAGGGCTTTTAATGTTGTGGTCATCCGAAAATAAAAGGTTTTCAGTAACCCTACCTCTTCCTTAAATTACACTGTCACTTTAGACAAGCAGTTACTACATATACTACATTCGTATCTCACCATCCATCGTCCTTGACAGGGTAAAATGTTAAAACATAATCTGCCACTGCTGTATGCTGTTTTTCCTCTTAAAAGGAAGTACTAGTTTCCATTACAGCTCAAATTGCATAGCCAAATTATGGCTGACAGGGAGAGGTGCTTTCCTCACTGTGTGCACGGCCAATATAGGAGCACAAGCACAAGAGTATAAAGACTCAAAAATAACAGAAAAACTCTAATGTGAAACTAATTGTAAGATAACAGGCTTGAAAATATCATCTGTCACCTCTATTACATTCTCTCTGGGAGGATCTCTTAAAGAGATGCTGTTCGATGGACTGAAAACAAAGTGGCCACAGTGGAAAAGGGACAGCACAACTGTTGCAGCTTCTAATTGCCAAAATATCACTATTGTCATGAGAGCTCTGCCTGCTTGTGGATGTGCTGCTATACGAAGATTAATTACCTTGAGACTAATTGATACCATATTCCGTATAACAAGGTCTTGCAGAGTGGTCTTTGCCTGTTACTGGAATGACGTGGCCACAAAAACAGCAGAAGCCACCTGAAAGGGCTCTTCTGCTGAGCACTTTATAGATGTCACCCTTTGTTACAAGAATTCTTGTAAATAATTGTCCACGACTGAGCGTTGCCTCTTTGTGCTTGTGCAATGTATGTCACCTTGACATCTTTTTTTTTTTTTTGCTACAAAGGAAGCGAGCAAATTCTGAAGGAGAGACTGAACAGAGACAGGAGACAGATATATTCGACTTTTGGCATGGTTCCACTCCTACAATCCCAGAGCCGTGAATTAAAATTTTCTGAATTCAGCATATCTAGTATGACTTATTCTTCTGTCTTGCCACTTGCATTAGAAGGATTTGTCGTTTGCACTTTATAAATACAACATTCAAAACTGGCCCCTTCTCCCCGGCTAAGCTAGCCACCAGTAGCGAGGTTTTGCTTCCTAGGATGGCGACTGAATGAAATGAGCGCCCAAATTGTAACCTCACAGTCCAAGGAAAAAATTGGCCTCCCAGCACTTACCTGTCCAACAGAGTACAAGGCCAACACCATGTTGGTCTTCATCTTCCTCCTCTCCTGCAGTGGTCACCAGCTGGCGAAAGTCAACCCCAGTTTCACTCTCATTGTGGAATGAGCTTTGTCCATTTGGTGTTTTGCCTCGCTGTATTTCCTTTTTTCTGTGGCCGTGATTCTGTGATTTTTGAAGCTTCCTATTGGATGTCAAGCTATCACTATGGCACTGTGCGCTGTTATTGGCTATGAGCTATATCCACTTTCCAAAGGCTGATGCCCAGAGGCACCCAGAGGTTTGGAGGGATTATTTTTGCATGAGACTATACATTGTTTTATAGGAATCATCAATCGGTGTTTAATTACTATGCTATTACTTTTTCTATCTGTGTACAGGTCCATGTTAATAGCCTGAATAATTTAAATCACCACCAAAACCACCGTGAGTGATATCGTGGCACCAGATTCATGTTAATGTCCATATTTCTGACATCATGAACAAATGGTACAGCAGAGCAGTGATATTTACTGCTCTCTAGCAGCTTTGCCAATGAACTCAATGTGTTTTTTTTTTTAGTAGACTACTGCAGTGTCCATTCCAAACCTGCCTGTTTGGAAAGGACCAATTGCTTGGTGTCTGGTATCGCAGCTTGCAGCTTTCTGGAGAACCACTCATCTAAACAACTTCATGCACAACACTGCACTTCCTTGGGTCCTCAGCAATACACCTGGCAAGTGTGAGGTCGATCGGATTAACAGTTGTCAAGACAATCAAAGGAAAGAGACACACAGACCGAGATTCCTTCCATTTTAGTTCGATTAGATGAAGGGGAAGCTGTCAATTGAATCGGCTGAAATCAATGTGGACTTTTAAACAGGTGGGGAGAGAGAGAGAGAGAGCGAGAGAGAGAGAGAGAGAGAGAGAGAGAGAGAGATACCCTGGCTGTCCTCCCCCTTTGGGAGCTTCTGCTGTGTGGAGGGTGGGAGTATTGTGTGTGTTTGTGTTTCCTGCTTTGTGTGCTAAAACAACCCCCAAGCCTGCCTTCCTGCACTGACCCTCTTGCCCCCTCCACTGACCTGCCCTCCAACTTTAGGTGTATGTGTGTCCTTCGATTTTCTAGACACCCATTCATCCAATCGACTTCAAAGTTGACACTACATTCCCTCGGGTCCTCAGCAATACAACTGCCAAGTATGAAGTCGATCGGCTGAACGGTTGCGGAGAAAATCGAAAGATACACATACACAGACAGAGATTTCTTCATTTATAGTTAGATTTGACAACGAGGACACTCCAACAAGATGCATCCAGGTGCTTAAGTCCATCAGGCTGGATCTGGACAACCCTAGAAGATATCACAATGAATCAGGTAGCCAGTACATTTCATCATCTTAATACAAGTAAGACTTTAAACTATTATATCTTGAAACTGTACAGCCATGAGTTGGCACCTGTGTGGCATATGCAAGAGTCCTTTTCACCAACTTTACATCCGCATTTACAGTCCAACCAGACAGTCTCCTATCCAAAATGCATCAGTTACAGATAAACCCTCATCTCAGTCACTGGTTCACATCCTCTCAAATACAAATACAACAACTGGCGAAAGTAAACAGCACACAGTTTTCTGTAATAACTACGAACTGTGCAGACCCACAGGGCTGTGTCATCACTCTTTACACAAATAACTGTAGTATTAATGTGCAACATAAGAATATCATCAGATTTTCAGATGATTCCACATTGGTGGCACTACTGAAGGAAGGAGAGGATTCAATACACAGACACCATGGAACAGGTGGTGAGGTGGTGTGAGCAGAACGCCCTCATCTTCAACGTCAGGAAAATGGAACAGGAAGGCATCGGCTAGCCATCATCAACCGCATCAAACAAGTAGCGTTATATAAATACGTGGGAGTCCATGTCAAATCTAAACTATTCTGGAACATTCTTGTGGATTATGCCTGTGGGAAGGTGCAGCAGAGGATCAATTTCTTGTGCAGACTGAGGTGTTCTGGGGCTAGTAAGGAAATTTTAGCTCTGTTTTTTTTTCATCCACTCACTGCCTGTGCAGTTATCCTTCAGTTACTCATCTGTAACAAAGTGGTGGGGCAGTCACTGGAAGAGGCTTTTCAAAACATCTGTCACAGAAGTATTCTTAACCTTGCAAACAGCAAGGCTCATGACCCTCCACCTGAGGGAGGTCTTACAGAACACTGAATTGTAAGACACACAGATTAAAAAACTCTTTTTTTCCCTTCCTTAATCAGGGTGCCTAATGAGCACCAGACATTAAGATGATTTTTCTTTTTCTTTCTTTCTTTCTTCCTTTGTCAAACGCCCCTTTTTAGTTCAGTGACTTTTAATTTTCTTAATTGATTATGTTTTTAAATGTTTGTTATGTGTATCTTGTTTTGTACGCCCATGTGATGAATTGTTGGAGCACAGGTCCTAAAGACAAATTCATTTAGATGTATTTGGAACAATGAAAGTTCAGTTCAGTTCAGTTCAGTGTAGAGCTGTGGGGCTCTGGACTCCGTGGATATGCTTAAGCACAGCATGGGTGTGTTGATATCGGTAATAGTTCACAATTTCTCCTCTAACATAGACGTGTGGCTAAATCTTTCCTTCCCCTGCTGACTTCCAGCTGCTGCTTACATAAGCTGCTTCATCCTGCCCAATCTTCAAAACAACATCCAGACACAACATGCAGTAGATCAATGAACAACTACTGCCAGAAGCTATTCACATAGCAGGACAGGAAAAAAAAGCTTTACAAAAGAAAAAAAAAGAAGTCCGTGGAGAGTTAAGTTGCTAACCAGTAAGATACAATAATGAAAGATTGGTAGATATGTTTTTCCAGCTGTTCAAGGACATGCCTGTTAGGATAAACAATGACTGGATGCATTTATCCACCGTACCCAGATTCTGGCAGATTCTGTGTGTGTGTGTGTGTGTGTGTGTGTGTGTGTGTGTGTGTGTGTGTGTGTGTGTGTGTGTGTGTGTGTGTGTGTGTGTGTGTTTGTTTGTTTGGGTGCTCAAGTAGTGCTTTTGAGGAAACCCTATCATGTTTGCATTGAGTAGTCGTGTATTTAGCTGCAGCATCGTGATCCACCAGATGGCAAAACGATTATTAACATTTAAAAACATGACATTTGGCAGCAGAGCTTTTCTACTGTTTCTTTGCTGCTTATTAAAGGTTAATTCTGACTATTTTCAATTACTGTTTTTACTTATTTTGCTTATTTTCATCACACTTTGGAGCTTTACATACAGTTTGTGAAGAGAGCTGTTTTTTTTTTCTAGATGAACAGATGAACCTAAAAAGTTACTAAAACATTAAATTATGTCATTTCAACAACCTATTAAAGTGAATTAATTTCTGAGGTTTTTAACAAAATCAATTATCCTGATGGAGGAAACTAGAAAAATATGGGCTAGTGTGGAAGAAAAAAAAATCTAATTCATCTTTGCCTTACATTACATTACTACGTTACTGAAATGGAGAACTTTAAGGTGCAGTGGACGATGTCAAAGCTGGTGAAAAGGCTTCACAAGGAACACAAGAAAGGATGCAAGGAATTTTCTCACGTCCACTTTGGACAGTGACAAAAATATCAAAGTAATTTTCCAGACAAAATTATGTATTGCCCATGTGTATTACTTCAGTCAGTAAACTCCATATCTGTATTTGTTAAATATGTCAATTTTTTCCCTCTGTTTTTCTCCCAATTGGAGCCATGTTTCAAGTAGAGTGAGAAAGCTAAAACGAAAGCATTGGTTAATCATGTGCAGACTAGCAGACAGCTGTTGCATATTTTTTTCTCAGTGTATGGTAATGGTTCATGCACTACTAAGAGGATTTGTGCCTCGCAGTAACCTACAATCATACAAAGCTTGGTGTGTCCTATGACTAACACTGGATAATATTCATCTGTGTTCCTCAGTTTGATTACTGCGTGACCCCCGACAGTTTTAATGTGCAAAGCTCTAATCAGAAAGTGGCCTACCTTTTGACCTATGAATGTTCCCCTCAAGCCATCTAATTATGTAGTCAACTGCTCTGCTGTTTGATGTACAGTTAGCTTGTGCGCTGTGAACCCTCATTGCATGTTTATTAACAAGAATGAAAGATAGTTATAGGCGATGCTGCGAGTCCTATATCACATTTTTTAATTGATTTAGCAATCCGGGAGAAAATGAAAAAAAAAAAATAATAATAATCAATCATGCATTATCTTTTTGTTGAACCCGCTGCACCACAAACAATCCAAAATGGAATTGGATTTTCTTATTCTCTATTGGTTTTCATCATTTAATTGACAAACATGGTTGTTTTAAGCCATCAGTTATGGCAGGTTCCCAATGAAGCGATTCATACACTGTACGTGCCCCATGTCATTTTGGATTAAGTATTAAAGAATGATGATGAAATAAAACAAGGACATATTGAGCTGGGAAAATCATTGCCACTTGTGTTGAGCAGTAAGTGCAGAAATGACATGGCGGCAAAATCCAATACTATTAGCTTAATAGCATATGGCAGCCATAGAGAAAGACATTATTGGCATACATGCCATGGGGATTCAGCATGAAGAATAAATGAAATGATGAACACTGTACATAAAGGCTGCACCTCAAATACCACATTAAAGATGGATTAGATGGAGGGCAGCTCTAGGCATGTAGAAAACCATTGTAACATATTCTACAAAGTGATTAAAGCCCTTGTTGCCAAATATATGGTGAACTCTATCAGAGAGTCTTCATGCATGAGGCATAAAATATGAGAGGCACGTGTGTTTTGGTACCCTGTTAGTAAAATTGTGTCCTCATTGCTTAACAACTCCTTCTGCTCTTATGTCTTTCTCTCAGGTAATTATTAAGGCTTTTACTATATATGAAATGATGCTGAGTCATCTGTAAGCAGACAGAACATGTCTGCAGAGGTGTTTTTCCTGGGCAGGCAAGGCAGGCAACTGCTTAGGGCCCCTATTTTTTTTGTTGGGGGCCCTTTTGGCTGACAGTTTTAGGTCCACTCTGTTGTTTGAAAAGCTTAGAGGGCCCTATCTTGCATCTGTTGTTTGAAAAGGCTCCTGCAACACTGTTGGAAACCCCCCTAAAGGGGCCTCATCTTGCTGAATCGTGTCTTTCTGACTGCAAACTTGCAGGAGTTTGTTTTGAGGAGTGCCCAGTGTCAAAATGAGAAGTTATTCATCTGGTAGCGAGAAAAGAAAAAGAAAAATGAGGAAGAGGAGAGGAGAGGAAAAAGCAGGATTCTGGTAAGTGGAGGATGAAATGACAATTAAGGATGATTGTTACATTAGCAAAGCCGTAACTGCAAGCCTTGTAAATAGCCTACATTTACATGCAAATATCTCTGCTACAGTAACATAAAGTGATGCAGAGGCCCTTATTGATTATCTCAAGGTAGTCTAACCCAACTTGCTAGATAAAATATTGGAATTTGCGGTGTATTGGCTTTACATTTATTCAAGCTTATTACATTACAAGATGAAATAGAGAAGTTTTAGAAAGGGCCTGTTGGCTGTAAGATTGCTTTCCCTAAAATCAAATTGAGTTTAGCGCACAATCTGTGTACTATTTACCAAAGACTACCTACAAGCACTGCTTACATAATGTACTTGTATAATACAAGTACATTATGTAAGTAGTGGCTATGCTCATAAAGGCCTTTTGTATTAAATACAAGTTGTCGGTAATATTATGGCAATGTATGGCTTTCAGAAGCGCCCTACTAGTGTCTGGCCATCTACCATTAGTTCCAGTCTCTGGCTGCTGTCCCCACGTTAAGCAGACAGTGCAGCATGAGATGCAAGGGGCACCTCCATCTTTCACCTCTTCATCTGACACCAAGGATAATGGCCTCTGTCAGCCTGTTAAAGGTTAGTCCAGCAACCCCTCTGTCATGTCCTGCATCAACCTCTATTTCCATAACCTTGTCACTTTCACTGCAGCATAAATTGGCATAAGGTCAGCCAAGCCTTAGCAGTGTGGATGGTAACAGGGCATGAGGTTAATTAAAAGACTGCATATCAGCCACCTCCAGCCCTCTCAAACCACTTCCATCACCATCACCATCACCACACACACACACACCCTTTGTCAACCAAAGAATAAATTGCATGTGAAAGCTTTGATGCACACCAGTGCTTTGTATTGAACACTTAAACCCATTGCAGCATGTGCTCCATCCATGCATGGTGTGAGCAGCCTCTTTCTAGACAGTTTTGTCTGCCGCTACGAGTTACACTCAGTCCCTGGTAATGGCTCCTCCAGGCTTGAAATTAGCACAATTTACCTCACTCTGTGGCGCTTCTTGGCGGTGAAAACCAGCTGGTCGCACCACTTCCCACTCCTGATAAGCCCATAAGACAAAGCAAGCCAAGGACATATAGGAATATAAAAGTTGTCAGCTTACATGACCAAGTAGTGTTGTGTGAAATGACTTTAGCCCGACATTGTTAACTCTGAGCGGGCTGCCACCGCCATGCTCGATAAAGGCAAATAAAAGGCCAGATAAAGCCTTGATGGAATGCAGTGTGTGTGTGTGTGTGTGTGTGTGTGTGTGTGTGTACGTGCACGTGTGTGTGCGTGTAGAGGTATAAAGGTTGCAATCTAATCCTTGGCCTCTATTACAGCCAATGTTTAGTAACACAGACACTCTCTGCTCCATTCACCCTTGAAGAATTTCTCTCATTCTCCATGTCGCCCTGTCATTATATTGCTCTCTCTTTGTCTCTCACATAGAATCATGCCAGTGTATTTGTCAGTCACACAGAGTTTATGTTATTGATGTGGTATTGGGTATTAACCTATGGGGTGATTATTAGTCTTGGTCCTCCATACCAAGTGCTGCTCTTCAGCTCTAAAAGAGATGAGCCTATCACTCAAAACAGAAGTGTCCTTCAGGAGGATGTGACAGGGGAGGGTGAGCAGCAGGGGCTGAAGCCAAGGCCTGTCCAGCCAACCCCAGAGAGAGACCAGAGACATGGCAAAACCATAAGTCTATTTGATTAGGACATTCTCACTGCTGCTGCTGGCCATGTGCGTGCTAATTAGCATGAGTACAATTCATTACCCAAGGAGACGTGGGATTATGTCTCCGGATCACTCAGCAGCTAAAAGTTTTGACACTCTCTAATTTAACAGATGGAGAGCTCACTTAACTTCGCCAGCTCCCTATAGGCAAGTGGTGTTAATAAACGAAGGGGGGGAAATCATGCAGTTGTGTTTGTGTGAATGTGTGTGTGTGGAAGAGGGAGAGGGAATGTTTATGTTAGACACGCTACATGTGTTTGATTGGATCAGCAAAAATGCAGCTGTTATCACAGCAGTAGACTGTTTCAGTAGATATGGTTTGTGTTTCACATTACAAATCAAACTACACATTTGCACAGGATTGTGTGACATAGCATAAGACTCAGTACCTATTGACAATGGTGGAAAGAGTACTACAAATTGGTACTCAAAAAGAAGTACTATTACTTAAGCAGAAGTAGAAGTGCTGCTGTGAAAAGGTACTTAAGTAAAAATAAAAAGTAGTTCATTTAAAATATACTTGGAGTTACTTTTTCAAAACAATAACTTTATTAGGTAAAAGGATGAAGGTACATTTCACACTACATTTTTCAACATTTTTTTTTCCACACTGATTCACATTTTTCCAGTTGAGTCTAAATAGTCTTGATTTCCATCGACCATTAGCAATTTTTCACTGTGCATCTTTGGAAATGAAAAAATGTGCATGTTTCATTTTGGAGTGTTTAAAGTGTGTGCACAAATCAAATAGGCTGTATTCAGGTGTTTCATTTTTAAAGTGAGAAAAAGATCATGAAACCAACTTGTTGTTGACAACAAGCCGTCCATGTGTCAAGGTGACATGTCACAAGTTCACCACTTATATTTACAAATTTGCCTGACATTTGAGTGTGAATGTCTTGCACTGAAATGCTTGAAAAAATGCTTCTGCAAAGGATTTTTTTTTTTTTTTTAAATCTTGGGAAGGAAGAGACCCAAAATTCCTCTCCAATTCTTGGAGAGGAATTTGGAGCAAGCATAGCTAAGTTATTGCTCTGCTCCCTCTCTGTTTCCATCCATCCTGCTCTGCTTTCCTCTTTATGTACATTCAATTAACTGCTTAATCTGGGCACCCATGGGTGGCCACTACACACCTAACACTGTGAGAGCCAAATGTATATCTGTGTGCCTGCCTGCTTTACTGACTGTCTGCCTCAGTCATGCATGACCACCACTTTAATTGACCACCACTCCAGAAACAATATAGACGCAACATGGTCAAGGACAGGTCCCTTTTATCAGACATGTCATTACAATAAGGTTTCGCATTGAGATTTTCTCTCAAATTTAATTAGTGTCTGGCCTCCCTCATCTTGTTCTCCGCATTTTGCTTTGAGTTTCTTTTTTTCTTTTTTGCCTTAGAGAGGGGTCTCTCTCTCTCTCTCTCTCTCTCTGTGCTGTCCTCTTTCTTCCCTTAGACCCTTGTCACTCAACCAGAAAACTCGTAAGTTTTCTGTGCTCAATTATTACTGAAGCTCTGACAGTGCAACTAGCATTGATTATAAAAAAATTAGCTCCTCTTCTCAAGGTCAGATTTATGCACGAGCTAACCTGAGGTGTAGCCCAGTGCCCTAGGCTGCACAGGACCCTGAAATCAATCAAAATGTATGAGCAAATATTTGGTGCTTGTTTTTCCAAAGTATAAATATTCTGGCTCCTGGACTGGCCAATACCGCCTGTAAATTGAGTTTTCAAATTACTTCCAAAACTGAAAAAGCAGTGGACACTCTCATAAAAGAGGTGTTTTTATTTGTGAACTTGGACATCTGTCTTATTTTGCTTGGCTTGTTCAGTGGTTGAAACTTTTGTCAGCGAGAAGATTTTGAGCTTACACACGAAGAGGAGGTGACCTATCATGTGTGATGCACTGTCAGAGTCAATGTAATATATCATGGCTGATCACAGAAAGTATGAGATTGGAGAATAAAAAAGGAAAAGAGGAATGCCAAAGTGAGTGACAGTGAGTTAAATGCCAAAAAATAATGACTGATTTTTCAAACTAGTTATCAGTGATGCTGATCTACAGAGACATACAGATGCATTAAACTCTGTTTAGATTCAAGACTAAAAATTCTGTATCTGCATAAAACCAGAAATATGTACCATATAACTTCAGTTAGGAGAGTTGGCTCCTATTTGTTTTAAATATCAGAAGCCAGCAGCCTGTATTTGGGACTTACAACCTGCCTTTATTTCCTTTTGCACAAAATTTTTGCTGAGCAAAAACTAAACATAATCAAAAGATACTGGAAAATTATGCATATAGAAAACATATCTCTCAAACCCTCCAAAGTCTAGCATTTCCTCCCATCATCTGTATCTGTCTCACTTTACTGCACACACCAGACCCACTCTCCGGAGGCACGTAACTGCGATGTCTTGTGTGATCCCTGCTGTCTTGCAATAATTACATGATCTAAGTTCGATAGGGTTCAGTTTGAGAATTTTAAACTCTAAATCATAGCCAAGCCTTAGTTGGTATGCTGATTCTGTTGCGGGGAAGTGAGCAGGATGGGACAGGAAAACCCACAGCTGTTGCCCAAAGACAGGAGCTTTTCCCCGGCAGAAAAAGCTGGCCCTGCTCCATAGTTAGTCAACAAGTGGTGGGTTAAATGGCCTGACACACCACAATGGTTTGATGTGAATATTTGATGTAACCTGGCTTCTATTAGGGACCGGTGTTTATTTGTCAAAACATGTAGCCACACCTGGCCAATGAAAGAGACGCGGCGTTTAATTGGGAGTCGGATTTTAATTGAAGTTTTACAGTATTTGCAGTCTTTGCTGCAGATTTATAATGCCATTTGTATGCAGTGGTCTGTTTTACACCTCTGAGTTATTGTGAAATGCTATATCCTAATGTCCACTATTTCTATTAGCTATAAATGGAGGTTGACACACCCCTAATTAGCCTTCTTGGTTTAGAAATGCCACGATAAGCGCAGGGGGAAGAGGTGCATCAGTGTGCACAGTGCCAGTGTGAGAGCTGCAGCTGGAAGAAAGCAAACCCCAGCTCTCTCCGTAAGACAGATGAGTGTATGGCTTCTGGTGTAGGCCAAAAGGCCCTCAGTGGCATTGTGGAATACAACAAGGATGGCACAGATGCACAGAGAGACACAGATACACAGATGGAACCTGGGAATGTATGTTCTGAGTGAATGTGAGTGATTTTATTAGACATGTTATGACTTTTATTCAATGCATCTGTGATTTGTTGTGTGTGTGTTTCCAATTGTTTTATTTGACAGATTCAGATGTCTCTTAGGATTGTGATGCCATTTCTGTGACACAGGCGAGCCAGGATGGAGAAGCACCAGCTCCATTCACAGCTGTTCTATTCACAGCCTTTACAGGTTAAACACCTGGGCACATCCTCACAGACAGTGCTGGAATCACATGTGCATCTTTTCCATAAAGCACACACATGCTTCATTATTTTCTCAATTGAAATCTGTTCAAGTCAGTGCATCACACCAATATGCTTATGTTTTCCTGTTGGAGCTGACTGGTGTGGGTCTTGCTTTTGTGGTAGTCATCAGGTCACAGGTCATAGGTGCTCAGGCAGGTATAAATGCCTACCTCCTATCAAATCCAAAAACAGCCACCTTCCCTTAATGAACCCAGCAGAGCACTCAACAGTTGGGCGAGTGAGGCTGTGAACTGTTTTGTAACATATCTGTATGCACTCTGCTTTTTCATAAAGGGCCATGGATGTAAGGGGTAGTCATTGTCACAAGTTAAAGGGACTTCCAATAAAACACTATCAATCTTGGCATAAAAAAGGTGACTTTAGGGAGTTTTATAGCACACTTATCAAAGATCACAGCACAAATCTTACCAAGAAGCCATCCATCATGTTCTGCTCCAGCTTCAAGTCCCCTCCCCACACAGCTTTGAGACAGTATGAATGAGTCATGGCTTGAGCCAAGCCATTTAGCAACTACATTTGTCAGCACCATTTGCAGATCACAGATGATTTGGACATTGACAGAATGAAAATGTTTCTGATTATCATATGCAAATTCACCTTCTCTGGTAGCTCACCTGATAGAGCGTGTACCACATTTCAAGGCTGAGTCCTGATTGCAGCAGCCTGGGTTCTAATCCAGCTGAGGCCCATTGCTGCATGCCATCCTCTCTCTCTCCCTACCTTTCCTGTCTCTCCCTACTGTCATTGTCAAATAAAGCAGAAATACCAAAAAGCAATCTTATAAAATGCAGCCAGTTGCCCCGATAATATTTGGGAAACTAGACATTGCTGCAAATTGCATTTTGATTTTGACATGTTCACCTACTATGTAAGAGAACTTGATGTATATCGGACTAAGATTAATAATGCCAGTGTGGCATGACATGGCTTAAAGCAGACTGGGATATTCCAAACCCTGTGAAAGGTCCAAAGGGAATCTCGAGTGACAGGGACTGCAAGGTTCTTCTGCATTTGTCGCTTTAACATTGGGCCCAGTTCTGCATACAGTTCCAGGAGAACAGCTCTAGGAAGCCTGACGCAATGCATTAGCCAGTCATCAATGTGGGCCAAAAAAACCAGCATGGTCTCTAAATACTTGTTTACTTCTTATTGTTGCAATGGCAAAGTCTTCTAACAATGCAGGAGCCGCCATTGTGTTATGAACAACAATTACGCATAGTTATGCCTATTTGCAGCGCTCATAATTTCTATTAATTGATCATTTGTGTGCTTCTAAAGCATCATCAGTAGTGAGTGACTTCACAGTCAATCGACTGTATGAGGTGCATTTTTAAATTCTCCGTCACAATATAATAAATAGGCATGTACAAAATCATGCAGGCACAATGAAATTGTGAGGAATCAGTTTTTCATCATTAGCCTGCTACCAAAAACTGTATGCATAGAATGAAGCATATGTGGAGGTATGCACATCCTTACCATGCGTTCTGCATAATAAATACCAATTTCTGTGTGGACAACAGCATCTGCACGTGTTTGTTCACATGTATCACTTACACATCTAACCACAGGACTTTGTGAGGGAGACTATCTTCCAAAACATGGATACTTTGAGGGTGTACCCAACAGTACCTGTCACTAAGTGGTGAGCGTACGTTCCCCAGGCAGGGACTGGTGAGGAACAGACTGACATCCACGACGGCACAGCACAGGCTTAATCATCCGACTCTGATGTCTTGAGAGTGATGTGCTTTGGAAAGTGGATTTTTTCTGATCTGATCAAAGATATCCAGAAGACAGAACTTTTAAAGGGGAAGTAAATTATTTAAAGGATGTCATGTAGATTTTTCCTGTATTGTGTAGGGTCCTGTTGCTTACTGTTGGTCAGTGATGGTTTGAGTTCACAGAAGCGATGTTATGCCTCAGTGTTCGTTGCCCCCCCACCCCTCTACCCCTACTCTCTCTCTCTCTCGCACACACATGTACACACACACAAATTATCTTTCCTCTCACTCTCTCTTTTACATATCTACTCTCTCTCCTGCCTGTGTCAAACTATGTTTCTTTGACTGTAAAAATAGTTAGCTGAGGCATCATATACTTTGTTTTTGAGCTTTGACACTGCGTACTCTTTGCTCACCTGCTGTTATTGTGCTGTAGTGGCTGTTCAAATATAGCCTACTGCTAAGTATTTTTTTTCTGTGGTGCTCCCCTCCTCTTGTGCTTGCAGCAGTTGTAGCTTAAGCTTTTACGGTGTGGGCACGAAAAATGACTCAACCTTCCCCCCACCCCCTCCTTTTGGCCCACCCCAGTGAGCCCTAGAGCCCACATTGGTAGAGGTTGTGTCTTCGCCACTTGCTTTGTTTTGAAACTCTTTGCCCTGCATCATGAATACAGATAGTGGGGGCAGCAAAGTACAACGCCACCTCAATCAAGAAGTGTATTGGGCAGAGGTCATATTTGTAGTTGGAGACAAAAGAATTGTAGTGGAGGAGCCTTAGAAATTGAAGAAGTGGTGATAGGGAAGACTAGAGCTAGAATACCAATGCAGTCCTTGGCTGTTTTCAAAACCTAAGATTAGGTAAGATTTTTTTTTTTTTTTTTTTTTTTGCCAATATCCAGTACGCTGATATGATCCAACTCTTTTGGCCAACTGCCGATGCCAATACAGTATATGCACTTTTTTTCCCACTTAGTTGCAGAGAACATCAAGTCTCTCCTATGGTGGAATAAACACATTATCAGGATCGGACTGGGAACAAATTCTGCTCTGGCAATTTATGCACTTATGTCAGGCTATTTATAACATATAGTTTTAGCAAAAGATATCAAGTTAGCCCCTTAACAACAGGTGTACTTAGAGAATTTTATAAAATAATATAATAAATAAATTGCCAAGAAACAGCCTAGAGCAAAACTGTAACAAATCGGTAACTTAAATAAAATAAAGTAACAAAATCATATATCATGAATATAGTCTATGACAAAATGCATTGCTGTTATCATACAACAAAATAGCCAAACTCAATTTTCACACTGAACAAAAGCTTTCCGTAATGTTGGCCTGGACTAATGATGATCTGGAATTGTTTCTGAAGTTGGACAGTAAATAACAGCACTCTGCTTAGTCAGTCATCTGACATTGTGTTTTGCCGCTGATCTGACGCAATTCACACATCAGGCTTAACAGTCAGGATCTCATGCTACTGACACTCTTTAAACCGGTTCATTCACTGCCATTGTCAGGCTGTCACACGCACCAAGACTGCACTGTACTGCAGCCGACCCAGAGCAACTCATCAGCTGAGCTATAGCAACACTCTCGCCTTGGAATCATTTCAAAAACAGCATAGCACAGTGGCCTTAAGCCGCAAATAGAATATAATAGCATGTCCTACCTTAAATGGTGAGAAGACGTCTCATCACTGCAATCTTCTGACTCCCTGCTGATAATTCCATCAGCGTCCAAAGCCATAAGAATGTCTTTTTCTGTAGCCATAAGTATGAATGCCTCAAGATGCACTCGTGATGTAGGGCTCCGTAATCTGTTCTTAATGAATTTTAATGAATTTACACTAGATGTGTTAGCATCAGCCATGAGACTTTTTCCACAACACCCTTTTGTTTTTTTGTTTCTTTATCCATTTCAGGCTAGATTTATTTTCGATTTAAACATATAACTTTTAGATTCCTCTTGTTTTCTCTTGGTTTGATTATTTCCTGCTTGACCTCTGTCATCCTCTGGGGAGGATGAGAGTAGCACTTCCACCATGTAACCCCCAATCAGATGACCTACTCCAACAGTTTCAAATTTATTACCACATTTTTGTCCCCACATTGCTGATGTTGCAGGCCACCAGTGGGCCAGCCCATCTGGCATTTGCCAGATTGCCAGTCCGAGCTTGCTTATTATACCTACTCTTATTGTGATGGCACACTGAAAATTGCAGACATAAAATGCAACACTTTTCAAAATGTACTTATTTACCAGAGCATCATGCAAGGGCCATCTTATTATTGCTTGTCCTAGCGGCATAAATTTTCGCATTGGTCCAACACCGATGATATGCCAATGTATATCATTTTTTGGTGATTTGAAAAATTCACCGCAAAATGAAACACATAAATAATAACCAAAGACTGTTAGGCCCAAAAATGCTACCACACCCCCAAGTGCACAGAAAGAAAAAAAAATCAAATTCAATTCAATTCCATTTTATATTACATAGGAGTTTGAGCCCTACCTTCATTTTCATTTTATAGACAAGAATCATATAAACTGAAATCCTTGACTGCGACATTTTGCATTTAAAAATGAGTTCAACAGTAAGAGCAATTCTGAATGTTGCACAAATTTTAACACAATGTGTTATTTTGCTCACAAGCTTTACTTCTAACTAACTACTTGTTGACAAATGAATAATTTATGAGTATTTTTTAGAATCAGTTGCATATTTCTGTGGATTTTATTGCATGAGCTAATTGTGTAGAAATATAAATGTAATTTTACTCAGCTTTTTAAAACCTAAAGCAACAGAAGCATATTGGCAGCATAGAAGCTACATGTTTATTTTGTACATCATCATTTTATATTATCAGCTTCATATGATACATTAGCTGACAAAAGTTTGACCTTTTTTCTGTAAGTACTACATTGATTTTAAGTGACAATTTTGCACTTGTCAGCTTGCTACACCAAATGTCATTTGATGAATAAACCCAATTGGAGTGGAGAATGTGTTGTGTCACAGTACGAGAGCATGTGCTCCCTTATTTTTCAAGTTAGATTTCTAATGCCACATTCCAAAATAGTAAAACCATGACCAGGCTGACGAAAGTCTGACCTTTTTACTGTACGTACTGTTGACTGATTGTAAGTGACAACCTTATACCCGTCTACTTGCCAAACTGAACATGGTATTTAATGAATAAACCCAGTTTGAGTGTAGTTTGTGTTGTGTCAGAACTCAATACATTGGCCTCCTTTATTTTTCCAGTTAAATTGCTAATATCACTTTTCCAATTTAATAACCAGGGAAAAACCTTGGAGGAAAATTGTTCCACCATGCCATGACATCTGTGATAAGAAATTCCTGGACAAGCACAGGTTTTAATAGAATACCTTGTGCAACCTCCATTCTTGCCACACTATGACACATGGTAAAACTGCCTCCGCTATGTGCATACCAAATTTTTTTATAATAATAGGATAATAATAGAACTTGTATGACACACAAACCAAACATATTCAACAAATCCAATAAAAAGCATGGCATGACAGCATTATTGCTTTGTATATAAACTGCATTATGGCTTTGTGTGAAAGGATTTGCATGTTTGGTCTATCTATCACTGTTGCTTCAAAATTTGATTCGCATCTGCATATGTCTCTCACTGTGCAGAATTTGCACAGTAAAGCAAACAATGGACTTGGACGTTCAATTCTCTCTGTGTGAGAGAAGTTAAGATGTTTGTGATACCTTATCCATGCTTAATCATCCAATATGAACATATGAGTGAAAGACAATCTCAAATCCAACATTATGTTTGTGACTCAACGCTTTTGCCACATGGTTATGGTTTTAAGCCCTCAAATATGCTCACAGTCTTAAAATGCACTAGGATTTTGTAGCATTCTTATCTGAACAATGTTGACTTGATTTAAAATGAAACCCCTCTGTGACATGGTCATCAGAATACAATATTGCTTTTCTACATCATACGCACACACTGTAGCAAAAGTTTAGGAGACAACATATTGCAATGAACCACCATAAACATGGCCCCTGGAAAGCATATAAATGTATTTAAATGTAAGGAAAAAATCATTGAGAACCTAAATTACTCACCAAGTGGGAGTGTCCAAGGAGTGTCAATGATATGCGATGCTGTGAGGTGCTTCACACATGAGGCTCACTGGAGCTTCAAAGACCCCCTCTGTCAGCTTTAAACAGATGGCGGAGGAATTGTGTTACATTAATGAAAGGTCCCCGCTTCACTCGAGGTATCTGTCTTCCTGACAGTTCATGTCCCTGTTGAGGACTTATCAAAGTTTCCCCATCATTTTTAAAGAAGTTTTATGTCAGCCCCATTGCCAGGAGCTCTCATTTTTAACATCCTCAAGGCCAAGTGAACAGGCAAGGGGTGATTATGACACTTTAACCCCTCGAGGGAGACAGACGCATGTCCCACGATGGCCACCACACTGACATATACACACATTATAACACACTCTGATACGTGTGCACACACACACACACCCACCACAGAAAAGCTCCAAATTGTACAACCTGGTTTAGGGAAAAGCTGATATTCTATTTAGCAGTTGCAAAATTTCCCCTTTATTCCTTTTCTTTTTCATGCTTTGCCAGAGGCTATAGTTGTGAAATAATGGCTCAAAGCTACCGTATGGAACTTTTTCATAGAAAAATAGTGCCTTTTTTTCCCTCTTCGATCTGAGTATTGTGTTTGGGCTGCACAAGAGAAAATTCATCCATTAGCAATTCCTGAGATGTCCTTGTTTGGCCAATTCAGGCCCCTGTGGTCAGGCACAACCAGTGATAGGAAATCTTTGTGTAGGAAGCGATACGTTTACGTATTAGAAAACAAGGAAGAGAAATACACTGTGATATGTGGGCTGAAGACTTAGATATTTGAAAGTCATTGAACAGAAAAACAGACTGATAAGCAGTGCAATAAAACAAGAACACTAGCTCTGCCTTTACTAAATGGAAAGACCCCAGGGGAGCATGGCAACAATTACACTGTGAAAAAAATAGTTTCAGTTCCTTAAACTGACAACCAGCCGTTTTTGCAGGATTAGCTGTCATTATCCCTGAAATAGATTTACGTAGCCTACTGACTTGGCAGAAAACCAAAGCATTTCATAGCCTTTTGTTGCTCTTTTGGTTAATATGGAACATTTCATAAGTGTGACGGGGTCAAATCTTGCATGTTGTGTTTTATTGCATGTTGTGTTTTGATTTTACCTGAGTGCTGTGTTTTTATTATACATTTTGTGGGTGTGTTATTTTACTTGGTTTGCTGTGTTTTTATCGTATTTTAATTGTTTGCTTTGAGTGTATTTGTTTTTAAGTATGCATGCTTTTATTCTGAATGACTCCTGGGAAGCCCCACCCCCAATCAACTAATCACTGAACGAGCGACAGGTGTGGGACGCTGGGCACAAAGGGACGGACAGTGCTTTTATTGAGGAGAGAGCTGCGGGAAGGGAGCGACAACAGAGGATCGACGGAGCGGTTTGGCCGAGAGAGGGAACACGCAGCGGTTCGGCTGAGGCAGTCCACAACCTGACGGTCCCCTGACGTTTGCACACACCAAACGCGCCCAAACACGAGCGCCCGGTATGCATGTCATCATGTTGAAATACGAAATAGGCATGGCCCGACGTCATTATAAATCATTATAGTTCAGATAGATTCATCATGTCTTCCATTTAACTAAAAAACGTTTTTGTTCCTTTTAATCAGACATGGGATGTTTATTTACCTTGACAGTTTCTAGCACACTGCGCATGTGCAGTGTGGCTAGAAGCATATTCTGACAAGGTAATTTCAATTGTCAGAACATCCTCCCTAATGTAGAAGCATATTCTGACAAGGTTAAGGTTAGGTTGGGGTTAGGTTAGGGTTAGGGTTAGGTTTAGGGACACGGTAGGACGTTTCGCGGAGGTAGGACGATTTGACAGAACACCGGCGCCAGGTCTGCCGGATCTCCGCGCGCACAGACTGCCGTACTTTCATTATAAACCGACTTTTGTTTATCCATGGTTGCAGCAGCACAACGGACAATAACACAGACAACATGGTTGATTATTGATTGCGCAACGCGGCCATTCGCCGGTAATCACACTGCGTGCATTAAACAATTTTGCAGAGGCAGGAGGAAAGTTGCATGATTTACGTCCGCACACTGTGTGCGTGACCGTGCATGTCCTTGTGTATGCGCCCGTACCGCGCTGAAGCACACCCCTTCCAACCGTGCCAGAGCGGGGGAAGTGTACTGTATTCAAGCACGGAACAGAGCGATCACACCAGTCTGACTCAGACTGGGAATGGGCGACTCGCCCCGGTGTATTATTATTATTTTTAATAAATGCAGGCTAAATACGGGAAATTTACGGGAAAATACTAATACGGGAGGGGGCCGGGAAAGGAGGGTAAAATATGGGAAAATCCCGGCCAAAACGGGATACTTGACAGGTATGCGCCCGGGACAATCGTGAGTACAGCCGACTTATTTCGTGGCGGACACGGGGGCTATAAGGGGGTCGTCAGTTGGAGTAGCTAAGTTGCAGTTGAGCACCACACTCGCCAGGTTTCCTGTGTCTTGGCAGGGACGGACGGAGTGAGGGAGACCCGGCAGCTGGTGCGGGGAGGCTACGAGGACGTGGGGGAGCCGCAGGGATACGGGACAGGAGCTGTGGACTGGACTGGTCACGAACAGAGTTTTTACCGCTGCAGAGCAGCATTTTTATCCTTTTATTTGTATTTATTTTTTTTATCATTTTATTTGCTTTAGTAGCCTAGTATTTATGCACATGTGTTAAATTATTTTCGGTGGTACCACCCTTGACTTTTATTGTAATAAATCTAGTTTTAATTGGATGTATTGTCTCTGTGTTGGTTTTTAACTCTGCTCCCCTGATTTTAAAGAACCTGTGAGTCCTTTTTTATAGAGTCCTAGGGCTCTTTTAACCATCCCTAGGTGGCGTTGTCGGTTTTTAGTAATTTTTCTTATTTATTTATTAGAAATTTCAAGTGCGGCCTTTTGGGCCGGCCACATAAGGAATGCATAAGCAGCTATTGTAGAGTCAACCTGGCAAGAAGAAAAAGATATGAACAAATATTGGATCCTAGCTGCACTATATAGACAAAAGTATTGGGACACACCTCTTAATCACTGAATTCAGGTGCTTCATTCAGTCACTTTGCCACATTCATATAAAGAAAGAATGACTCATTCTAAAGAGCTCAATGAATTTGAGCATGGTACTTTAACAATAATGTAATAGGATGCCACTGTTGCAACAAGTCAGTTGGTGAAATTTCTTCCCTCCTAGATATTTCTCCATCATCTGTAAGTGGTATTATTGCAAAGTGGAAGAGTTTAGGAACCACAGCAACTCAGCCATCAGGTGGCAGACCACGTAAATTTACAGAGCGGGGTCGCCAAGTGCTGAGGCTCATAGTCCGTAAAAGTGGCCAACGCTCTGCTGACTCAATAACTGCAGATCTCCAAACCTCCTCTGGCATTAACATCAACACATAAACTGAGCGCCGGGAGCTTCATGGAATGGGTTTCACTTTATGATAACAGCCATTAATAAGCCATTTATAAGACATTAGTTAATGATGAACTAATCATGAGCAAAACATTAATACACATTTGTAAATGATTAGTTTAAACTGTGTAAACACCACAAATATGTAAACAATTGATCATATGTCATATGAACAAATGCTATGTTGTGGTTCACAGCAATTGTAATGTCGGTGTTGTAATGTTCGTGATAATTTATAGTTTAGATTAGGGGGTGCAGAAACACTTGGAAATGACTCATAAATGATGCAGTAATGCATTTACGTATTACTTGTAACTGAGGAGGAAGAGACCTCGTTTATATCATATATCAAAAATTCATTAGGTAAACATTCCCTAATGATTTAGTCATGAATATGTCAATTAAATTAAAGAATTAATTGTAGATTACAAACAACATGTTTGGCATCTGCTAACCTAATGTTAAGTAATCAGTTACAATGGTTGCTTTGCTCATGGTTGGTTCATTATTGTCTAATGTCTTAATATGACTTACAAATGATTATTAAAGAGTATTGCCAGCCAAGGATTTCAGGTTTACATCAAAATTAATTCACTTACTTTTCTTTGTGCACTATGGCTAATGAACAGACCATGAAGTACAACATTTCATTTAGCTTGGATATGAATACTGTGTAGGGTCAAAAGAATGAAGGACACTTGAAAGTACTGAGATGTGAAAATAGAAAGAGTGAGCTTTAAAGGGATTACTCACAGTGGCAAAGTGTCCAGGATCACTGACTTCTTCTACAAGGTATGCTAACCTTGCCCCTTCCACCACTGAAAGCTAACACATTCCACTGACACATGTCATACCGTGGTCACCTGGGAAAGCAAAGGAGAGAAGACCAGAGAGTAACACGGTCAGGGTGATGAGATGAGCAGGCTTTACATGGGAATCCTTGTTTTGCAGAATGGTCGTCACCAGCCAAGCCTCCAGAGAACATTGGTGAGAACATGCTGACAGGTTGCAAGGCCAGGGCCATGGAGGAGAATGGGACTTAAGATATTTTTCACAGCCAGAGAAAATGAAATACATATAGAGAGAAAATGGAGAAAAATGCACTGGATTGATTTGATTTGATTGATTTTTATTAGTGTGTCATGCACACAGGTGCCCAGCCCATAAAGGCTTACAAGACACAACCACATAGAAAAACAAACAATAGTCAGAGTCATCAGACTTCAAAAAGAAAAACACGCCTAGCAAACAAGTAATAAGGTCATACAAATAATTCTTTTTTTCTTAATGACCACTGGATGTGAGCAATGCTATCTCACAAATGTAAAGGTGAGATTAATTAAGCATTGGAACCTCTCTGTGAAAAGGCCATCATCACACTGCTTTAATGCTTTGTTTTGTCTGTTGTCACATGCACAAAAACAACAACACTGTTTGTTTTGCTACCTGAGACAGAAAATTCAATTTGAAATCTTTCCAATGTGATATAACATAGCGTTATGGTTTTTAAATAATCAAGACATTTTTGAACCCTCACCCCTCATTGTTACATTAAACAATATAGGACCATGCCCCTTCACAAGCAAAAAATATTTGATTTTATACCGGTGACTTGATGTGGGTCACTATGGGATATTTAATACAGGTTTTGATATGTGCCCAAATACCTACTTAACCTGGGGCCGGATTCTCTAAGACGTTTCATAAGAGGAAAAAATCAGAAGTTCATAAGAATGTTCTTAAGTGCTATTCCCCGATATTTTCTTAAGAACTACACATTATCTTGCGAACTTTTTGATTTTTTTTTTTTTGAAATTTAATCGTAAGACCCTTTAAAGAATCCGGCCCCTGGTGAAGATGCCAACTTTGCTGTCTGTATGGTTCATGGATACATGGTGTGACAGAACAGATTCCAAAGCAGGCATGCGGACATTATGAATGTAAGTCAAGGGTGCCCAGAGTCTACTCTGAATAAACCACAGTTGGTAAGTGAAGAATTCCGGTTTATAATAGGTATACCTGTTTGATTGTGCTACTTTGGCAGAGGGCAGCATCGTTAATGCGTGTCTACAAAGCAAGGAAGCACCGGGTAACTAAAACAAGTCAACAGTGACCACAACATCCCTCACAATTGGTGCAAGTCACCTTTTTTTTGTGTGTACGGCCTCATGATGTGCTGGGACGACCGTGCGCAGTTGCAGCACATATAGGCACGCTACAGTGTCCCCAGTGCCAGCAGTTGGTGAGGCACCCAAGCCATCACTCTTACCATTATCTCTTCTATCTCTCTTACCCAAGCCATCACTCTTACTATTACCACCTGACTCAAAATATGTTTTTATTTTACCACATAGTAGGGATGGTGTGCGCAAAACTACACCATAAGCTATGGAGGACTAAAAGGGACAGAATGAAATAAATAAATACATCTTTAAATAAATACTTAAAAGTGTCATTAATTAATTAAAATGGGAATTAAATAAATAAATGTGTCATTAAATAAATAAATATGTCATTAAATAAATAAATGTGTCATTAAATGTGTCATTAATTCATTAAAATACCTGTTCATTTAATGTAAAAACATATATATAATTATTTCATTATTTATTTAATTATTTCATGGACCGGTGTTGCAGTGCTTCATGAATTAATTTTATCTGTCAAAGTCACCCATCAAAGTCAGTGGGCGGATCCTAACACCTGATTGGTTACCCGGCACAGCAAGCCAAGACAGATCGACTTCAGATAATCGATTGATGCAGAGCAAGTAAACATATTCTAGAGTGAAAGTTTTTAACTGTTTTGCTTAACCCAGACGCTCAGGTTGCATAACCTACAGCCGAGAGACTTTACTAAACATCAGGTAAAGCATGCTGCAAGAACTGAGGCTCTCTGCTTTGAAGTGGACACACTACGCCAGCACGGGATTTTACCTGCGTCTACACCGGCTGTCACCAGGGAGAGGAGGGAGCGCAAGCGGTGCAAACGTAAACAAATGAGGGGGAAGAGAGCCGGGATCCACGCTAGGCTACAGGCTACAGGCTAAAGGCTACAGGCTAAAGGCTAAAGGCTAACCCCTCCAGACCAGCAGGACCGTCGCTCTTGCTCTCTAATGTTCGCTCCCTCGACAACAAGCTGGACGAGCTACGCTTGCTAAGAGACACCTGCAGGAGAGAGACTGCTGTGTGCTTGCTTTTGCGGAGACATGGCTCCATGGAAACATCCCATCCCTGCAGGAGTAGAGCACTGAACACTGTCAGAGACCCCTCTCACCCGCTCCACACATACTTTGAGCTGCTTCCATCAGGCAAACGGTGAAAAGCAAAACCGCCAGAATGCGCAACAGCTTCCTCCAGAAAGCTGTTAGACTTTTAAACTGCTGACTTTACCATCAGTCGGGGATCCTAAGTGAAAAACTGTATCTCATTTTGTGTGCACTACTGCTGTATGTGTAGCTTAATGACAATAAAGCTTGATTTGATTTGATTTGATTTGATTTGATTTGATATTCTGACACACTAGGTGGCGCAACCTTTACTCGGTTCAAGCAAATGGGGGATTTGCAGGAGCAAATGTTACTGCGGTGCGCGATGCGTGCTAGATAGGTGCAGCCACAAAATGTCGAGAAGTTGCCCAGAACTACTCAGAGAAGCAGTAACTTTAACTGGAGAGGCTCTCAGCAAAACTCCTCCGGCTCCGGCAGACTTCCAGGCTTCAGACCTAAGCAATCGATTGGGCTAGATTCACGTTAGTCCCGCCCACTGACTTTGATGGGTGACTTTGACAGATAAAATTAATTCATGAAGCACTGCAGCACCGGTCCATGAAATAATTAAATAAATAATGAAATAATTATATATATGTTTTTACATTAAATGAACAGGTATTTTAATGAATTAATGACACATTTAATGACACATTTATTTATTTAATGACACATTTATTTATTTAATGACACATTTATTTATTTAATTCCCATTTTAATTAATTAATGACACTTTTAAGTATTTATTTAAAGATGTATTTATTTATTTCATTCTGTCCCTTTTAGTCCTCCATAATAAGCTGGGCCGCTCACCTTATACTATCTTTTCAACAACACCCCTCATGGCACTAGGAGAAATAAAACATTGCCCAGCCCTTGTATTTATCAGGTTTCAAAGCAGCAATGCTCATAAAGTAAGTTTATTAACAGAATTTCACATTACTGATGCTTTTATATAATTGGCTTTATTATCACAAACATTCTGGGTGCGCAAAAAATTAAATCAGGTGAAGCTTCAAACACACTTTGATGTGAATGACTGACCCAAGCCTGCTCATGACATCTCCTAATCTGCGAGAAAACTTTGGCATATGAAAATAATATCACACATTTGGTCATGAAATTTGGAAATTGTTTTTAATGGCACACAATTTCTCTTCACCAATGGACTATTTCTCTTCACTAATTGTTACATAATAGAGTCATGCTTAGGACACTAGGACCATGCCCCTATCACAACTAAAAACATTTGATTTTATGCTGATGACCTGCAACTTTATGTTACTCAACTAAACATAAGGCCTAGAAATGTGAAATTAGGAGGTTAAAGTAAAGGTTTGGAGAATAAAGTCAAAGCCATCATGAAACCAAAAACTGTACATCAGACTTGTATTTCCCTTTTCAGTAAACTATTAAGGTTCTTACACATCGGCATACGTAGCGAAATAGCGGAACGAAAGTGCGAAAAAACTCAATGGCGAAAATTTCGCCTTTAACTATTCACACCAATCAGCGATGCGAATGTGAATCCCGCAGCACACAGGAGAGCGTTCTGACAGGAAAAAAACATGGAGTCAACTTCGTCCTCCGATGAGGACCTTGTCATTATTGGATTGCTTACCCATCCAAAGAGGAGATTTTGGGTACACCCGCTTTTACAGAGCAGGGATAGAGAAGGGGAATTCCACCTGCTGATACAGGAATTTAAATTGTATCATGACCGTTTCCGAACTTATTTTCGGATGTCCGTGGGACAATTCGAGACTCCTGGGCATGCTGGCACAGCATCCAGAGAGACAGAGAACCAACTATTGGGATCCCATTGACCCAGAGCAGCGACTGGCTGTCTGTTTGAGGTAGGCTATCATAATATTTTAGTGAAACACAGAATAATCAACACAGGAGAGAAACTATCAGTGCAGGAGAGAAACCATAGGCTACACAGTGACTCTGTAGTCCCTGCACTGCTTATCATAAAGTGCCGGGTGACTCAACACACAGACGATTAATAAATCAGTCATGGCTTCACTGTTGCTGTCAAACTCTTGGGCAGCTACTGAGGAGAAACGCTGCCTCTCGTGCAGGCACTGACGTAATGTTGTTGTTGTAAATGGAGACTGGCAATTGGCTGCTGCAGTTTGTTCACCTAGAAAAATCGAGCTTGTTGCGAAAAAACAAATCTCTCGCATTTCGACTTTTCATATTTCGCGTTCTATGTGCAAGAACTGATTGTTATGAGTTTGAAAAAATACGAAGTATTCGCACAAAAATAACGCTGTTGGTGTGTAAGAACCTTTACACATAATGGTGATAGCAACTTCAAAGCAACACACGTTCATGGGATGTATTCTCATGAACCCGTTCCCTGTAACATGTAGAAGGCATGCTGATTAGTCTCTGGGGCCAAACCCAGGTGCTACTGAGTCTAGCTGCTAACAAGTCTCAATAGAAGCACAGCAAACACACTTGAGATGAGCGATTTGTAATATTCAGCAACTATCCAATAAAACATCCACTTCATATTTCAAAAATATATTCTAGTGTTTTGTAGTGTTTTAGCACTGAGTCAACTGTATACACAATACCATTATACATATTTTGTGAAAGGTACATATTTATAGGACTCAATAAGCCAAGTCATCCATGGTGTCTCATACTTGATGTCATTCAGCAAATAAATAACCATACAATAACATAAAATAATTTTTCATAAACAAGCATATAGTTTATGGACTCATACCTCTATGTTATGAATTTAAATAAGGATGAGTGGGCAAAAAATGTGTAAACTGTGCAATGTGTGCCCATGCAGAATTCTGGGTTATGGTAATTATGGGCATGTGTACTGTGACAAAATCCACCCAGAAGAGTTAGCTAGCTAGTTAGAAACAACAACCATTATGCACAGACCTGAATAATAATGTCAATGTGCACGTGCAACATCACCAATGTTTTCATTTGTGTCACGGTGTGTTGTCACTGATTAAGTTTTCATATGTGTCAAGGTGTGCTGCTACAATTGTGTGCATGAATTAAATGTTGGAGAAAGTCAGCCCGTCCAGCAGCCGGTAGTCATCTCATCCAATATGGTAATGCTGGTCACTAGGCTGTATTGTAATGTGTAAAAATACACCAGAATCAAAGTACTATGAAACATACCTGTTTCTCCGGGTGCAGTTCCAATCTGTTTGCTGGTGTCCTCTCTCACTGATTTGCTTTTATAATTTGGGTCTCAGGGCACACATAAAAATGATTGTTTTCCACCTCATAAATGAATCAACAGTTGTCCATTGTGCAGGTGAATTTGGTTTAAATCATTTTGCAAAGAGGCCATGGAGAACAAGCTAAGCTGACAGGTATCCTGTCAGGGGGTCTCAATATTGATTAAATTCTAAATGCTTTTCCATTAACAAATGATAGTGTAATTCATGTTTTTCTTGAACCAAAATACCAAGAAAATATGAGGATGTGTCACGACAGTGGGTTTATTTGGGTAATTTTGCAATATGCTTGCATGTATCCAAAAACAATAGACTCCTCAGTAGTCCTATTTTTCAGATCTCACACACACTGGCCTGGTGTAGCGGCACCAATTGTCAACAATTAGAGTCTTCCAGCTACATGTTGCACTTGTAGAGAAACTGTGTTTCTGGCCTAATACTAGTTTCCACATCCCCCAATTATGTGCTTGCTAGATTCAGGCCATATTGTGACAGCATGCAAGGCAAGAAGTAGTAACAGTTCGGTGTCTTGTGTTTCATGGCAGTACATCACATGTGTACCAGTACACCCTTAGAAGATGCTTAAATGTGATTCTAGAGAATACAACACTGAGTTTTGAAAAGCTGTGAGCCAGCAGATAATAAAGTACCAGATATATTATTTTGACACACTTTGCCTACAGGGCTATCAATGTGCACATTTTGGACAGCTGACGTCTGATTATAAAGGCATGAATGTTTTCACTCGTTGTACAATGGTGCTCTGTATAATTTCAGCAGCATCCCTCTTCCCTACTCTTATTCATATGTCTTGTAGGAGAATAGCAGCACTTAAGAGAGTGAAACTGAGATGACAACCCAATCAAATCTCCTTCTCTGTGCAAGACATGCCTCTGATAGTGTCTGTCCTTCATATTTTTCTAAATATGCTTTGACAAATGTCTCCTATAGATGCCTGCAGAGGCCTGTATTAAAGACTTAAGAAGTTATGTTGTCCTTCCCTCTAAGGGTGAAACTAGTTACTGATGTGTAATTAGCAGGCCATGACCTGTTTGACTTGTTATTCTTTATTGTGGTTATGTTTGTAAAACTCAGCATCTCATGTGTTTTTTTTTTTTTGTTTGTTTTGTTTTGTTTTGTTTTGTTTGTTTTTTTTTTTAATGAAAAGGGGCCATATTTGGGCTGTTAATTCATAGAACCAGAAGTAAAAAGAACAAATGACTTCACTGTAGTTGAGTAAGGTTTCATCTGAGATAAGGAAGTAAGCGGCTCTCAGTGTTATAACTGTAATCACCGTTGCTGTGCCATTGGGCAAGATAGTTTAAGAGTATGGTTGTAGCGGGCAGCTCCCAGGTGTAAATGTGTAATCAGTATGTAAACCCTGACAGCTGTACAATATCTGTGACTATATTCAATTATGGTAACTTCTCAACACTATCACCAGCAAAGCATGGTTATCAGGCATATTCAGGTCAGTCAGTCAGGGCTGAGACAATCTTCTATACCTTTGGGCTATCCAAATTTAACACTTTTTGAGGACATCATTTGGTACAAATCATGCCTGTTCTTTATTCAGCAGTATCTACCTCATAAAATGGAACAAAAGATCAAGCTCCATTATTGAACATTTAACTTAAGCTCTGAATCCTCACACCTTAGCTATGAATTTTCACAAAAGTCTCATATTCCTCTTAGGGCCTATTCAGAAACAGTTATATGGCATATGTCATTGCCACAAATGCTCCATGGGCTGTTAAGCTGGGGAAATATCACTTTTGTTACTGCGAGGTAACAAAAGCCAAACAGCCAAAGGCAGTTGATTATGATTGGTCTAATATCCCCTTTCTTACGGAGATATACTGTTATTTATAATGTACAACAATGTACCGCCCTCCCTCCACATAGTGATCAACATGTGCAAATAGATGCACAAAAAACCTTACCACTATAAAGTATAAATCAACTTGTTCACAAGGTTTATAGTGTTCCAATTTTGATTGTTAGTTTATTAAATTTGAATTAACAGTCTGCCTTGTAGTAAGGACTGAAGGATAAGCTTCTCTGGCTTAGTAGCAAAGCAGCCCAAGCATCACTAAGTTACATGTAACTTGATGTTTAGCAATGTTTCTTCCACAACTCAATTAACTTCAGCATAATTACAAAATTGGGGTGCAGTCTACAAAGCTCTGGTTAAAAGTCATATTTAACCCACTGATGTAGGGCTATAGCTGCCTGCAGGCTAATAATCATGAACCTGACAAGAAAACGCGCACAGAACCTAGCAAGAATAGTACCTACTGCTATTATTGATTTTATTTCAGAGGGTTTATTTCAATAGCAATTACCATATTACACACAGTAATTACTCTACTTACCCTATTTTGGCTGTACTACACTTGACTGTAATACAGTAACTGATTAAGGCATTTGCACCTACAAAAGCATTTCTTCCTTTGAATTGAATGACTGAGGACAGAAAATGGGTTTAACAAAGGACAGTCTTTTCTAAAACAACAATCAGGCAGGTGCTCAATCATTGGTTGGCTCCAAAGTATGGGCATGATGGAATTCCTGTATTTGTATATGTATGCATATTTATAGAGGACGTTCAAAAGCAGGATCTACTGTAATGTAGCAACATATGGTTGTAAATACCACAGTTTGCAGGTGTTTTGTATGTCTTTGTGTGAATGTATGTGAGTGTATGAATGTGTATGCATTTCACTGTGGGCTAAAAGAAAGCCCTTGTGTCTCTGAGTTCACATTGAGGGAGCCTATTGGTGCCTGAGAGGCATAAATTAGACCAAAGACCTAATTAATTTAAAATTCCACCCAACCAAGTAGATTAATTACCCTAATATATATAATTTTGTGCAAAACATTATTCTACAACAGAATTAGATTTCTCCCCCCTAATGACTGTGTTTTACACAGGCTACACACTGAACGTGTGTGTGTGTGTGTGCGTGCGTGCGTGTGTGTGTGTGTGTTCGCTTCAGCTCATGCCCTAACCTCACTAAGAGTCTAGCAGGCCAATGACAAACGTACCTCAGAGTCTTTTCAATGGGTGACTGAGCCTGTGATAGAATACATGGACTTCTGCTCCAGAGCCATCAGTAGCAAGCTTGATAAATGAACATGTGTGGGATAGAGGAGGAAGAGGCAAAAAAGAGAGGGGAAGACAGTGAGAGCAAGAGGGAGCGAGAGAGAGAGAGAGAGAGAGAGAGAGAGAAGGGAAGACAGAGTGACAGAGACAGAGAGAATTGGTTGTGTAGGCCCCTCTGGTTTTGGCGCAGGGGTCCACCTCACGATTCTTAATGACTTGGTGGCGTTGATCTGTGAAGGAAGGAGAAAATGGGCCATTTAGGGAGAGAAACAGTCAACCTGCTATTTCTTGTCCATTGTCTGGGATTTAATTGAGAAAATCAATTTGTCATGACACTTTGCCGATAAAACTAATTCCCCCGCTCTCTCTCCCCAACCCTCATCTGATATGCACACTAGGCTTAGCACCAAGAGGGGGGTGATTTGAATGATTGGTTGCACTCTCATAATCAGGGAAATTCACACCCATGTTTCCACATTTGGATAGAGAAGGCAACACCCAAACATATATACTGTTAAAACACAATTATCCTGACATCCAATTCTATTCACATATAGGGTGTGAAAGCACTCATTTTACAGTCTGTGCTGGGGTCAGAGACATGTAAACATGTGAGGATACTGAGAGAGTGTGAGAGTGCATGTGAGTGAGGAGAATGTGGCAGTGTGCATTAACCATTATGGTCTTGGGCACCATGCGTCATGAAAATGCACCACATGACACTCGTGTCTCCCCATACTACTCCAGGGAGGAGGGAATTTATTATCAGGGAGGAGATCCAGTCATGATGGCCAGCCTGACAAAGTTTTCCCCAGCTCCAATCAATCACACATGTCCTCTGTGAGAGGACACCACCGCAAGGGGCCCTCAGAGGCTTTGCCAGCGGATTAGTCACAGCCAAGTCTCATTTCTACAGCTGCACTAGAGGTGGGAGCATGAAGTAAGAGGTGAGAGAGTGATAGGTGAGAGGTGTGCAAAAGCAAAAGATGGAAGGATGGATGAGAGAGAGAGAAAGAGAGGATGAAAGAAAATAAGCATATTCTGACAGGGACAGAGCAAAGAGAGGCAAGTTTGGGGTGAGTGGTGACAAATCAGTGGCAGCAGAAATAATGAAATAGTAAAAAGACAGGATAAAAAAGTGTAAAAAAAAAAAATAAATAAAAAATTGAACTAACAAAGAGAAAGTGTGATGGTGTGACGGGATGGGAACACAGTCTGAGAATCACTGGCACGCATTGTTAGTGGCTAACCAAAGAGAACCATGAATTCATATGCAAATGTGTTTGGTAACGCTTTATTTTAGTTCATTCTAGTGTATTAACACAACATGTGAAAGTTTGCAATATTGTGTATCATATGACAATAATTCATTTTATTGAGTAAGTACTGGCTCGTAAGACTGGCTCATTTTACAGTCAGTAATAATTTTTGAGTGAAGGTGGGTAAATCAGTGAAATCAGCTGGTGTAGTGTTTGGTTTGGGGGAAAACCTGCTACTCTTTGCATTATATGGCACATAAGTGTTGTGTTGTACCTGTTAACCAGGTTTGTCCCACTGAGATTAAAATCTCTTGGCCAAGATGGGCAGCAGCACATACAGTTTAGACACAACTTATAAACTCACAAGAAAAAAAAAAAATCACAATTAAATGAACCCTTACAAATGCTGATAGACTCTGCTTCCATAGATTTTACATTTTTAAACTCACTGAGAGATCCCAGAATAACATCTCCCCTTCCTCTCAGGCTACTCCAAGTAGAGGGTGTATAAAGGCCATCTTGCCTAACTCTAACTGCCTAACTGGTTTTAGGTACAGTCAGAAGTACAACGTCTTGGAAGCCACTTTTCCAGGGCCTTATAGCAAGATAAATAATAAGGGAGTCTACAAAGAATGGCCTTATAGATAAAAGCAAAACAGTAAATAAGCCAACGTGCAGAAAGAGATGGCCATTTAACTCTTTTGTACACTTGTCCCCTATATTTTGCCCTGTGGTCACTAGGGCCACAGGGCAGTGAGTCCAGCCAGTCCAGCCAAGTTAAAGGAGTCACCCAGCTTTCTACGAGCATCACTCCCAGGCATGGCTCCGAGAGTGCGCCCTCATGTCCCTCATCCAGGCAAGAATCTCTGTCCCAAATCTGTGGTGATTATGGCTGTCTTAATAGGCCACTATTCGCCTGGTCCCTCTCCTGAGACCAATTAGCCATGGGGGACTCAGAAGCTAGATTTTACAGATATACAGCTCTCAGGGTGAGAGGAGCATATTGACCCCTCTACCTCGATAAGGTTTGGTCCAAAGAGGGTACTGTAATGTTATCTCACCTAAGGAAGCCAGAAATCTGAGGTGGAAAGGAAACAGGCTGCTAAAGATTTGTCCAACAATATTAAAAGCATTGCAGTGTTGGGCTGTCCTGGCTGAAACGGCTCTTCCATGTCATAAGGATGTTGGATAATAGTGCCTCAGGATTTTTTTCCCAGGGACTGTTTTCTGGCAGAAAGACCATTTGACTCTGCCCAGTTTCAAGTAATCAAAACACAACAGTGCTGCTGCTTTTAGGAAAACTAATGTAGACAACTATGTTACAGTTATGCAATACTGCTGTGAAGACAGTTTAAATCTCTGAAAGTAATTTTTCCAAATCATAGTGGAATGACCAGAAACAAATGGCTGGATAAAAGTTAGGAAAAATGATATTGGAGATCTAGAATGTGACTGCTTGCTTTGCAAAAAAAGTAGCAGAAATGTCAAGTATCATACATACATTATGGTCATTAAAGGTGAATAGTGGATTCTGTCTTCTGTTTTCTTGATGATTTTCATGAACAGGATATCAAGTAGCAGCCAAAGTCTGGCGGGTTACCGGTTTGGTGACCCTAACAAAGCATCACTGTCTGCAGATGACACTGTCCAACTCTCTTCATCAGACTTAACTGTGATCTCCAGCTGGAGACTGGAGACTCCAGCTGGTGTGAAGGATGAGAATCACCACTGCTGAGTCCGAAACAACGGTAGGGGAGCAACTGTCCCAAGTGGAGGAGTTTACCGTATTTCACCAATTAATAGCACGGGCGTTTAATACGCAGAATCAACTTGGACCCCAGGTGTTTAAAAGAACCAGGTGGCTATTCGCTGCAGGCCTTTATTTGTACACAGACCTGCACCAGGCCATTATTGTGATGACAGTTACTGTCCAACATATTTTTTAGTTCAAAAGTACTAACAATATGGTACAATACGGTACACGCTTTTTTTTTCTAATGTTAGCTAGCTCTGTTATTTGGACAGAAAACGAAAGTGCCGCACAGTTATTGTGCAGCTAACTGTTTACTTCTGCAAAAATAAGGTGAATAGCCTTATTTTGGGTTATCTCAATATAATGCAAATAATCACCCTGGCGGTTATTTGGGTGGGCGTTTAATACGCGAAATGGGTGCAGACCCCAGGCGTTTAAAAGAACCAGGCTGCTATTTGCGGCCTGGCGATTAATTGGTGAAATACGGTAAGCAACCTGGGCATTTCATACAGTAGTGATAGAAAGGGGCTGCGAGATTGACTGGCACATGGGTGCAGTGTCTGCAATAATTCAGGCACTATATTGGAGTGTAGAGGTGAATAGAGAGCTGAGTTGAAAAGCAAAACTCTCAGTTCACCAGTCAGTCTCACCCCTGACGTATGGTCATGAGTTGCCTTGAGGTAGATCTATATCTCCCGGCTGGTCTGGGAACATTTTGGGATGCCCTAGAGGAGATGGTGGAAGCTGCCGTGGACAGAAGGATCTGGGCTGCACAGCTAGCCCTACTACAACCCTAGTGAATGAAGAAGCTTGAAAATGGATGGATGAAGTTATTCCTTATATTGCTTTTTAGCAAAAATAAACCTGGTTATGTGCTTGTCTTGTAGGTTATGTACATAACCTACAAGACAATACAATACAAGCATCTATTTAACAACTGTAATTATTTAACTTATCATGAGTTTTGTTTTGTGCTTACAGTCTTGCTATTGGGTAGATGAATTTGTTAATATACTTAAATACATAAGTCTGAATTATTTTTCTGATATAATTTGTTTGTGTAATATACGGTTTGAGTTTCCTAGCTTGCCTGCCACACTTTTATGGTCATAGCCATAAAGAGAATGAGAAATCATTTTTAAGGTCATTCAGTTTTTTTTCTATCTCTCTCTTTTCTTGCTTAACTCTGAGCAGGTTCAAGCAAACCCTGCCAACCTTTTAAATGTGAGATTTTATTGAATAACACAAAGTTTGTTAGATTTGCGTATAAGGCCAAGGCATTGGCCTCACATCTCCGAGAAATGGTATGCTCTTAATGATGTTCTCTGTTGATGTAGTGGCCCTGTCTTGCTTTTATCACTGTGATGATAACAGCTCTATCTGTTCATTACCTAAGCCTTGGGGAAGAGTGCTGACCCAGCCCAAACTGCCACAGGTCCAAGCCACAATATCTCACTGTTATCAATCTTTCTGCACTCACGCCCAGACTGATAAACACTTGTTCGCACTGAACCATACTACTGTATATGTGTGCACAGACACATGCAGTTAGGAGACACAACACACATATATCACCATTTGTCAAGAAGAAAAGAAGAGACTGACACCAAAAACAGCTTCTGCACCACTTCTGACAATTCCAAACAGTAACAACAGTTTCTTACAATCCACTGCACTCTATGTTAAAGTCTGTAAACCTCTGAAAATCAGCAACATGACATTGTCTGCTGAGAGAGCCCTTCTTTGTTAATCCCTATTAACCTCTTCAGTAAGTAGGGCACAGGTTCACACTCTGGCTGCTTAAGTTAAAGCATGACCTTACTTTGTGCTTACAACTTTCTAATGCGTCTGCCACAGCTTGGCCGCTTTCCAGCCCTGATTCTCATCTACTCACCACTGAGTGTGTGCAAATAGTGGAGAGAGGGCTTGACCAGGTACTTACAGGAGGTCACACTGGGGTGATCTGAGTATGTGCAGAATAAAGAGCAGTGCTGGATATATGTTGAAATCTAATTAACCAAACTATGAAATCAATGCTCATCATAGTCTCAAGAGCACCCCCAAATCTCACTTTCTCAGCATTCACTCCTTTAAATTATGAGTTTTTCTTAATAGACTTGTTCTTGACTTGCACCTCTATTCTTAGTCATTATATCATTTTCTTTTATTTTTTACACTTACTTTCTATTCTTATTAACTATAGTGCAAGTATGCGCCACATTCTGGACTTTAATGTCAGAGGTTTTGCTGTAAGATCTGTGATAAAGAAAATCAAATACAAATAAAAATTGGTGGGTAGGTGGTTAGTGGGGGACCTTTTTGGTAGTAAGTGAGGATTCAAACAGTTAGCCTGTTTTAGTGGTTTTACATAAACCTAGTGTGTCACAATGACAAAAATTACTATAATTCACCTTATTAAGAAATGAGGCTCAGTATTATAAGCTTTACATATGATTAGATACATAGCGGCAGTCCTATGATAAAATATATGAGGAAAAAAGGTTCCCCTAGGTTTAAATGAGGAGAAAACACCAATGCATAAAAACATAAAGTAGCAGTAGATTATCTTATGTTACAATGTAGATATACTATATTAAGTCATACCCGGGTCTTTGTCTCCTGGGATTTTGTCTTTTGTGTCAATGGAATTGGAAGATGTTAAGCATGGTGTAATTGAGCATCATTAATACGGGGCTATATCCCCGTTAATGAGAGTCCATTCATAGCAGTTGATCCCCTGGTCATCTACACTGTCCACTAACACAACCCAGTCTTTGGACATCTGGATCACCTCATCAGGCGAAAGTCATTGTAGGGGAGTTGCAGCCCTTGCAATCTTAAGGCTGTACTGTCCAGGCCCATTTTCTGGAATTCTTGAAGCCTTTTGCAGATGGTGTCCTGATACCTTGTTTTGGTGCATCTCTGATGAGCTGTTGTGGTCTCTGTTGTTGGGGAAAAGTTCAGCTAAGGCTTTCTTCATCACCATCGCCTCTCTCATCTTACTTGTTATCTGTACTTGGAGTCCTTTGGCCTGCAGATCCTTGGCTGCTTGTCCAAAACTTTCATACGTCACTGTTCCTGTTTCGTGAAACACACAGAGCTTATCCAGCAGTGTTTGGAAGGCGATTTCTTTCTCCTTCAGTGCTTTCTTGATTGGAGTGTATTGCTTTCTTTTCACCAGTATTTCAGGTGCATAATCATTGTTGAAATATATCCTCTTTCCTTTGTGCAGAACCAGTCTTTTCGAGGCTGCTCTAAGCACCCTCTTCTTGGTTGTAAACTATAGGAAATGGAGTACAATTGATCTGGGGGGAGCGTTTTCTGTAGGTTTAGCAGCTAGTGCTTAGTGAGCACTGGCTGCTAAACCTATGTTGACAAGGCCATCTTTCAGTTCTGTTTTGATTAAGTTCACTATGAAGTGTAACACTGAAGTGCCCTCTGCGTTATCTGGAATGATATGGATCTGTATACTCTTCCTGTGCGAATGTTGTTTGAGATCAGTTACCTTGCACTGTCAGATTATTTGTGTTTTTAACATAGGAATAAAATCATCATTGTTACCAATATTCCATATCTCTATTTCGCAGTCGTTCTGTCACAGAGTTTATCTTTTCTCAGTGATGTTGGTTTTTACCTTGGTCAGTTGTGTTTTCATCTGCTCTTGGAATTCTATGAAGTCAGATTTGATGTCAGATTTGATCTTCAGTTCTTCTACCATGACTGCTCTATCAATTTCTTTATCAAATGCACAATGAGAATTGCTAGTCATGTTGTCACCCGTGTTGCTGATTGGAAGCCAGCATGTCATTTCTTTCAACTTCTTTCTTCCTATCAGCCAATCATTAAGACGGGTCCTAAAAAAGGTTTTAAAAATATGGTAGAGAATTTTTTTCCATGAAAACCAAAACGTGTGCAGTAGAGGCTTAGATCACTTTCTGTTCTGTTATATCGACTAAAATAAGAACTCTGTACACCACACTCAGACAACACAACACGTTCACAAAGAACAAAATGTGGTCGCTGATAGCACCATAAATTGTGCATCACATGCCACCACCATCTGCCTCATCTCAAGGTTTGATTCACAAAAGGTATTGCACTAATGACATTACAATGAGTGCAATTTGTCCTTGTTTGTGGCTGACTGAAATTATTCATGTGGCAAAATATAAATGTTGCCTTTGTGGAAAGAATGCAGTCGGGAGGTTCAATGTCATCCTTGATGCTATCAAGTGTAGCAAGAACTGTTACCTGACCTGGTAACCTTTGTGTGCAAATAATTTCAGTTTCGGTTAATATCAAAAAGTGATATTCTCCTTTGAAATATCTGTTTTTGATCGTGCCTGGCATGATGCTGCCTTCACCTGGCAGCAATTACTGCTGCCATGATCACTGGAAAGTCAGGATGTGACATCCCTTACAACAACTCACTGAAAACGCTAATAATTTTGTTTAAAACTACGTGTGGCTATTAGCAACGGTCTTTGTGAATTGGGCTGTTTTTGCAATGAAGCTTATTTGCACAGAAAGTAGCCATTTTTTCGCTAAATGTGGGCAAATTACCTAATTTATATATGTGTAAATAGCACATAATGCTATTTGCTTAGCAGTGCTTTTAAGGGTGCATTTCACCCAGTGACAGTTCCTTTTTGTCTTATTTGCACAGCTAACCGCTGAACCTCTCTTTCTCTCTCCCCCTCTCTTTCAACTTAAACTACCAGTTGAGGATGTATGCACCACATCATGCAAAATGCCAAGTTCTGGCTGTTGAGGCATTCGGATAATCCAGAGAGCAGGGTGCTGTTGTATATACCACATTACAATTATATCTGGAAATGAGGTGAAATCATGTAGTGTATTTATGTAAACTAATGTCAGTGTCACAAAGTGTGTCTACAGTCATGTATACTTGGAACTGGATTTTACTGAAAACTGGTGAGCCAATATTCATAGGTTTTGTCAGACTTAAGGGATTGGCAATGGTCTTAACAGGAAGAAAAGTAAACCACATGGCTGCTAAATAATGACAGCTTAAAACCTGTGTGTTAAATCTGCTTTTTTATTACTTTTTTCCACAGTTGAGTGAATTCTGGTAAATGTCACTTTTTATGATTTATGTCTGAGTATGTCTCACATTTAAATTCACATTTAATGCAACAGGCCCCATTCACACCACTCCTAGCTCCCAAGAGGCTGTGGGAGCACCTAAGGGAATTTGGGAAATGGGACTCCAGGGGCTGATGGTGTTCCTTTCTTGGGAAGTGCTGATGGAAAAGAGTGTGAGCGGTGTCCTTAGGGAGAAGAGGGAGAGATTGGAAGAAAGTAAAATTGCTTTGCTTCTTGAGGGATGATTTATGGCCAAACGACTCTGTATGTATGAAGTTACAAATCTCTAGACAAGACATATGGCAAGGAAAATGTTCTTTAAAAAATAACACCACATGAATCAATTCTGAATAGTCATAGTTAGAGATATGACTCTATTGTCTGCTATGTCATCTTGGGTGTTTTTGAGAAAACCACATGAAATCCTCTGCTTTGAACTATGAATACTGAAAGACCCATGTTGTTTAAATTCAGTTTGCACAACTCGTACATCACTGCAATAACAAAAATGCAGTAACAACAACAACAACAACAAATCATTTTATGTGTCCACATTTTCATCTAGCTGAAGATGACTGCATCTAGATGAAGTGTTAACAAGGTGTAGGTGTTTCATTAACAACAGCACTTTGAATGACAAGTTGCTAGCCAGTCATACATTGGTGGTGACCATTCATGCACATTGGAAACAGTATTGAATGAGCTGCATAGATGCTAGTATGAGTCATGCTGGACAGTGTGAGCTATTTTGGTAAAATCTGAGTTCATATCAAAGCTACATATTAAGCATTATGTGCGTTTTCTTCAGTAAAATGGTCCCTTGCAATGTCAAAACTGTCATTTTAAAGCCAGCCTGTTATTGCATACGTTGAGCTTTTTAAATTTCTGTAGCAGCCTAAGGGTCAAGCTCCTCCCCTGCCCTCCACTTCACACACTTGCTGCTTCATTCAAAGCTTCTCTGAAACTACACATTCTGCAGATAAATATATACACTTTCTAATCAATCTTACAATTGACAATCGTAGTCAGAACTAACAACATATCTGTACCAGATAGTTGTCTCTTGCAACAAGGCAGTGTGATGTGCCTTAGGGCCTGCTCACATTAGGGCCATTTGCTCTGTATTGTGCTAAAGCAAAAATGCCCCCCTCCCCAGTCCCCGGCTGGCCTGCACTCACATTACCTAAAGCCCAAACACGCCCAAGCGCGATTGCCCCCGGTATGCACGTCATAACGTTGAAATACGACAACAGGCATGGTCCGACGTCATCATAAATCAGTATAGTTCAAATACGTTCATCGTGTCTTCCTTTTAACTAAAAGACATTTTTGTTTCTTTTAATCAGACACAGGTTAAGGGATGTTTATTTAATCAACTTTTGTTTATACGCGGTTGCAGCAGCACAATGGACAGCGACACAGACAACATGGTTGATTATTGATTGCGCACCGTGGCCATTCGCCGGTAATTGTGCTGTGCACATTAAACGATTTTGCGGAGGCAGGAGGAAAGTTGCATGTCGTATGAACGCCCGTACCATGCTGGAGTACACCCCCTCCAACCTTGCCAGAACGGGGGAAGAGTACTGTATTCAAGCACAGAACAGAGCGATCACACTGGTCAAATAATCCGGATTTTAGGGGCAAACGTGCTTGGGCGCGGTACGCAATTGGTATTGTGAGTAGCCTCTTAGTCAAAACAAATAAAACACCTGTACCAGACAGCTGTTTTGTCTGACCAGGACTCAGTATGTGGTTGAAGACATATTTGGCAGGAGATGGATCTTTTTTACTCGTAGGCAATAGGCTACAAGCAATAGACCTTTCACAGATTACAATACAGGTGAGACTAAATCAGCCCCTTTCCACTATGTAAAACATAGTGGACTATTCTGCAGCCGTGTACATTGTTTACAATAAGAAGCACCGCCAGCATTCGATACCATTACCATGTCAAGTTGAGTTGAGTGTTCAGTGTACAGTGCCTGAACAGCCTGCACGACAAAGCTTACAGCAAGCCCGGAGGAGAAAACCACCACTCACTACACCACACAAACTACACAACTGTTCCAGACAACCATTCAGAAGTCTGTCATGGTAACACATACAGCATTGTTATTCAGCCAATGGAGAAATCTAGTAATCTAGTAACTTAACTACAAAGAAGCACTGCCTCTCTTCCTGTATGTCACTGTGGGCACAATGTGATTTCCAGGCTGTCCTAAATGTGCAGCATTACCAGCACTAAGTATCACTGCCATGTCCAGTCAAATGCAAGGACTGCATTATATGGGATGTGTTGCATACATGTAATGCAACTGGAAAACCCAAACAAACATGTCATTCAACAATGTGGACTTTCCTGACAGAATGGGTTTGAGAGAGAGATGTCTTTATGATGGCATACTGCAACAAATTGATTTAGTCTAAACAGAATTAAGCTTGCTTATATGCTTGCATGGCGATTGTTGACAATGGGTCTGAAGCTTACTGTAGCCTATGCTTTGATCATTCACAGAAGCCATTTGTCTCAGAGTGTAGGCTTGAAAGAGAGTGGGCGGGGAGAAACGCAACACGACAGACACTGGAAGAGCTGCTGACAGACTTGTTCAATGAGCTTTGATGGAATATTCAGAGTGGGAGTTTAGATGTACTTATACCATTATGCACCATTGTGCACCACTGCCAACTGGTTACGATTCTTACCCCTTGTCTAGACCGCAAGTGTAGCATGAGCAGCTTGTTTAGCAGAGCAGCATGTCCTCCGTCTGAATGGCTAAACAGGAGGCGTTCAGGTACAGTGTTGAGTATAGATCACCCACGTTTTTGTAAGCGCTCAGATCCCAATACACAATGACTGTAGTTATGCACGTAATACAAAGGGAAATAGAATCAATGCTCACATAAATGCTTCAGCTCATGGTTACCTCCATGAGATGCGGCTGAGACGCGAGCCTGCACGGAGCCAGTGCAGAGATTAAAATGAGAGTTGTATGTGATGTGCAACAAGAGGTTAGGAATAATGCAATTGAAATGTTTTGGTTGTTTATTTTTGTGTGATTAGATGCTAACATGAACTTTAACATGCAAATAAAAATCTGTGGTTTCTTGCAGATTGTTGCCTTTTTAAGAACTGACTGAAGAAATCACATTAAAAAATGGCAAGCCCATCGGCCTTATTTACACATTTCATTAAATGCGATATGGCTATGTTGTCTGGATAGTTAGATCTGATGTTGGGACTTGCATTTACGCCTTACATTAACATACATTCTCATTATTTGGATTCTGCTGCATCGTGATGGGATCTCAGCAGGTAGGTGTCATTAGGTGGCTTTGTAGGCAGGCTCAACAACAATAACAACAACAAGTGCAACTAAATCACTCATCACTGCAGCTAAAACAACTCATAGATAACTGCTGTGTTTACTATGGTAACCACTATGCACCATGTAAACACTCGATTATACCTGTCCACAAAAGAGATTTTTTCTGTCCATCCAACTAAACTCAAATCAAAATAATCCAAATGTTTGAATTCTCTTTGCCTATTAGTTTTCTTTGCCTATTTGCCAAGATTACTGTCTATTAACATTTATTTGACATTATTGGATCTATCTAAGGGGATCATGCGTTTGAGTGTGTGTGTGTGTGTGTGTGTGTGTGAAACTGTCTAGCTCGCTCGCCCGTGACTAGTATTCAGAGAAAGGATATATCCAGGGAAATATTTTGTTTTGTTCTTTTTGTTATAACTGTTACAGTAAATTTAATGCTTTATTGCTGTTAATACTGCTTATACATAAACTAGTATAAATATATATATATATATATATATACGTATATATATTATGGCAAGCCGTTTAGGAAAATATTATATATATGGAATGAAAGTCTGAATATATGGAATGAAAGTCTGAATATATGGAATGAAACTTGAATATTTTGAATGAAAGTCTGAATATATGGAATGAAACTTGAATATATGGAATGAAACTTGAATATATGGAATGAAAGTCTGAATATATGGAATGAAACTTGAATATTTTGAATGAAAGTCTGAATATTTTGAATGAAACTTGAATATATGGAATGAAACTTGAATATATGGAATGAAACTTGAATATATGGAATGAAAGTCTGAATATATGGAATGAAACTCGAATATTTTGAATGAAAGTCTGAATATATGGAATGAAAGTCTGAATATATGGAATGAAAGTCTGAATATATGGAATGAAACTTGAATATTTTGAATGAAAGTCTGAATATATGGAATGAAACTCGAATATTTTGAATGAAAGTCTGAATATATGGAATGAAAGTCTGAATATATGGAATGAAACTTGAATATTTTGAATGAAAGTCTGAATATATGGAATGAAACTCGAATATTTTGAATGAAAGTCTGAATATATGGAATGAAAGTCTGAATATATGGAATGAAACTTGAATATTTTGAATGAAAGTCTGAATATATGGAATGAAACTCGAATATTTTGAATGAAAGTCTGAATTTATGGAATGAAACTTGAATGAAAGTCTACATGGAATGAAAGTCTGAATATGCTGGTGGGCCAAATGCAAACTGGAGTGCAGGTCGGCTATAAAGCAGCTGGTTAATGAATAAAAACACAAACTGTCTACCTGGAGGGTGGGAACGACAGGGGAGGCAGGAGGAGCTCATCTTCCCTTAGCCTAATAACACATGAACTCCGCTAAAAACATGATGCAATAAATTTTGGGAGGTCTCTAAAATATGTATTAACAGTATGCAGGATTTCTTCTTCCATATACAATTCGGAGGCGCCAGCTTTTCTTACATTTTGTGCCCCGGCGCGATTAAACGCATTCTTTCTATTCACTATAGACGCGATACAGTTATTATAGAAATATCATAGGCCACTACGTGAATGTTCGCGCTGCAGTTATAACAGGAACACCACAGAAATTTTACTGGTTGATTTATCCACCAAAACGGAGCTCGACCCTCTCGGACCCGCTGGAAAAATTAAATAATCTGTGCCTGAACGTGATCAGGTCAAGTATATAAAAGATGTGAGATACGTCTTCAGTGATTGACAGCTGCATTAAAATGAGGCTTGAATGTCCCCTTTGGTTAAATGTCATCTGCCTGTTAAATGGCTTTTTAGTTTTAGTTTTTGCGTGGAAGGAGGACTAGGCTAGCCAAGCCAGGTTCGAACCCAGGATATCGCAGTTCCGCTCTACTTTGTTGTACATGCGCTTATCCAGTCGGCCACCGGTGCGCCGTGGAAAAAAAATGTGGAAAGTCTGGAGTACTTTGAATGAAAGTCTGAATATATGGAATGAAACTTGAATATTTTGAATGAAAGTCTGAATTTATGGAATGAAACATGAATATATGGAATGAAAGTCTGAATTTATGGAATGAAACTTGAATATATGGAATGAAAATTTGAATCTATGGAATGATTCATTCCATATATTCAAGTTTCATTCCATATATTCAAGTTTCATTCAAAATATTCAAGTTTCATTCCATATATTCAGACTATCATTCCATATATTCAGACTTTCATTCCATATATTCAAGTTTCATTCAAAATATTCAGACTTTCATTCAAAATATTCAAGTTTCATTCCATATATTCAGACTTTCATTCCATATATTCAAGTGTCATTCAAAATATTCAGACTTTCATTCCATATATTCAAGTTTCATTCCAAATATTCAGACTTTCATTCAAAATATTCAAGTTTCATTCCATATATTCAGACTTTCATTCCATATATTCAGACTTTCATTCCATATATATAATATTTTCCTAAACGGCTTGCCATAATATATATATATATATATATATATATATATATATATATATAAACTAGTTTCTGTCAAAGCAAAGAGAAAGACATTTTGTTTCTTTTATTTATGTTGAATACTGTTCTGCCATTAAGCTTTAATTTCACTCCAAAACTTCAAATGAATTAATGCTGTGCTCTGTTAGAGTGCAGTCATGAGAAAAAGACCCAAAATTATATTATGTGCTCTGCTACTTCAGTCATAAAAAGACCACATATATGAGCTTGAATATACTTTTTAGATGCATAAAGGCACTGACTCTCGTAATGTTTTCAAAGGTTTTTCAAAGTATTCTATTTCTAAGCTTTGTCTTAATCAGTGTCATTTGGGAGTTCACACTCAACAGCTGAATAGCAGTGACAACATTGCTGGCTCCTCAAAGTTTTTGTCCCCAGCAGTTTCATTGTGGCTGTCCACATCAGTACAAAATGTCTGTTTATTCATCTTGCTTTGTGGATTCATTCAAGGAGGTTGACAGATTTACATTGTCGCCTAGTGTTTCTTGCTTTTTTTTTTTTTTTTTTTTCTTCGACTTTTGGAATAACAGAGAAGAATAAAGGAGATCATTCAGTCAAGGTTTGTTTGCAGTGAAGACAGTGCTTGGGGAGAGAAGCCTCCATCTGTTTTATGTTACCTGGAAGTCTTGATTTCACTTGACAGCACAACCAAAAATTCTCTGCAGCCGGCTCTCATTTCAATAACTTGTGCTGTGCTGATGTCTTTTCACCAGTGAGATAGAAAAACAGACCTGTAAACCCAAGTCTGTAGCCTCTGGAGGTAGAAGTTGCTCCTTGTTCACCTCGTTGATGTGTGTGATATTATTCCAGGTGTTCCTTGTCAGCATAATACTTTCCAAGAGATATCCTGAGACATAACTTCTCAGGATTTTTCCTGGATTGGTTTCCTCAAGCTGGAAGAGTTTGTTCAGCCTGTTTGCTCTGTCGTTATGGTTTGTTTTAAGTGTAGATAGACAAAGTTGGCTGGGTCTGCATACATTTGATACAGGGACTCTACAGGATACCTTGCCTGGTTGTCTTTTGTTATCTCAAAGTACAGTTTTACGTAGCCATACTGTGACAGAACACGCTTCTTGAAAGATGATGTTACTTGTGAAACTTACTTTGCCAAAGTTGTGTGCAAAAACTGCTTCATCAGAATGACACTGTGTAGCCTAGTTGTGTGAAATTGAGTTGCATATATATATATATATATATATATATATATATGTATTCCTATAGTAATTCAGTCACAAACCAGTGAATACAGTGGATTTAGGCTTACTTAGGTTCAAGCAGTTTTCATCATTTATGCACTTAAACATGTGATAATGTTTTTTTTTTTTTTTTTTTAAATTTCACAAGGCATGAATTAAAGCAATAACATAATAATAGTCTAATAAAGTATTGCCCTGTCTCCGTCCAGCAGTTATCCTCTGTCTGTGCAGCTGACTACCTTACACTGTAACATGAACTGTGACTTAGTAGTAGGAGCTAATGCTTCATTTATTATCCTACAACAGGTTGTGTCATTGTGTTGAGTCTGCTTTGTCATTCTCCCCAACTCTTGAAAAAACTCTGGTTCTATTGCTGCATTTACAAAGTTGAAAATAGCCTAATTGTGACTTGGAAAATAGACTGGGTGTAAGTTTGGGGACTCAGTCACATCATGATATTACATAAACAGATTTATTAAAATGCATGAAGTTACGCTGGTTCAAAAGAAATTATGATTTATCTGTATGATGAGCAATCTGTCCACTGCTTCGTTGTTTCATTGCCGTGTGTATTCATTCGTTCAGTCTCAGTTAGCCTCTCATTAGCCAGGCCAGGGAGCAAAAACTCATCACGATATTAGATGGTAGAGGGCTCAGTGGCTGGCTAAGCCCAAGTCCAAGAAGTTACAAGAAATCTCTGTGGGTTTCTTAGACTTCTGAGGAAGTATCAGTTTGGTGAAAGAATGAAATAATTTTCAACGTGATGGGAGTGATTTATGATACACTGGCAATGGATTAGGAAGTCAGGAAAAAAACGCACCACCACACTAGCTATAGCTGCTTATCCAGCCAAACTGAGCAAGTACGCAAGAAGGACGATAGTCAGGTACGTGACCAAGAACCCAAGGACCATGCTGAAAGCCCTGCAGAGTTTTTTGACTGTGATGAGAGATTTTGCCAAAAGGACAATTGGTGCAGCTTTGCAATTTGAGTGTTATCACTGGATGTTCTTTCCAGTGTGCAATTTACAGCCACCCTGCTGTTATTTCCTTGTTTGAGCTTTCTTAAGTTCTGTATCGGCCCAAGAATAAGTTCCTCCTCTGCCCTACACTTCACCCCCTCGCCACTTCAGCTTCATTCAAAGCATCTCTGAAACTGCATATTCTGCAGATTGCCACTGTAGCTGCAATCAGCATGGCAGAGGCAGAAAAAGTTCAAATTTCAAAGCAGCTTAAGGCAGCTGAAAGTCTGAAGCTTCACCACATTTTCAAATTGTAACTCACGGACAAAAGAATCCAAGTATATCCAACAAGACCCTTTTGAAAGTGAAATGTATCACACAATTTTATCCCCATTTTTTTTCTCTTTAACTTTTGGTTTCGTACAAGCGATCCACTTGAGATCTGAACACCCTCTAGTGGTCATGAATTGCCCAATACAGCTTTATTCAAAAGACCAAACCGCCCGGCTGAAAAGCTAGACGTCTTTCCGCTGCTGTGGTCTTCACTGCAACCTTTCACCTCAGCATATGAGCGTGTGAGCGTGTGAGTGAGTTACAACCAAAGTTGGTTTCTATGGACGCCATGTTGATTTGAAAAGGAAGGAGCTTTTATTACTCCATTCAAATTCTGTCGTCCAAACGCTTCACCCTTGGCTGTAATACCACTTCTTGCTCTCCAGTGTCCTAAAAACCCATGTGTCATAGTTTCCAGAAATCTTTTTTTTTTTTTTTTTTTTCCAGTGAAAATGCTGGATAAATTATTTTCTCTCCAAGTAAACAGAAAATACAAAATTAGAACAACCAAATATGTATCAGATTCTGGTGGTTGGAATACATTCATCTGCAGTTTGCTACATCATGATGCATCTTGCTACCACAAAAGAACTAGTTGCTGTATGCTTTAGGGTCAAGAGTGCCCTACTTGTTGAGCAGAGAGCATGTAAAATGAGAAAGCATTATTTTTCTATTTAAATCCTGGTGCTGAAGAAATACAAAAAAAAAAAAAAAAAAAAAAAGAGCATAAGACCATGAACTGCTTACATAAAGAAGCCTACTTTCCATGAAAATGAATGCAGCCATTTACCTGAATGTAAGCATAAAAACGTGTGTAAAAGTCTAAGTTGGTAGGTTGACTTGTTAAAGGCTTGTCAACACCTTGCCAGAGAACAAAATAAAAGGTTCTCACCACCTCAGAATGAACAAAGATGAAAAAGAATTCATTAATTAGAATGTGCATAAATTGCCAATTGCTACAAATTAAAATTAATGTATGTTAAAAATGACATTACTAATTTAAAGTGTTCAAATCAGTTCTTGATTTGCAGTTATCCTTTAACTCTCTGATGTTCCACATTCAACAGGGTACTAATGAAATATTAATGATTTGACCTATTTAAGACAAGCATGGAGGAGGTAAAACAAATAAAGAACACTTTTGTGTTTATTCTGCTCCCTTGCTGTGCCATGTCCCCAGCATAGTAATGTCTCTTTAATGTCTTTACACAGCCACAATTGCCTTTGGTTTCAAGAATATTCAGCAGCGCTAGTAGCAAAGAGGTCTTTGTCCCTTAATTTTTACCCTGTAAATGGCCATTTAGAGAGCAACTGTAACACTTCCAATTGTTCTGATCTATTCTGAGCAGCTGCATGAAAAAGGCAATTAACAAAAATCGCTCACATGGTCAATTGAAGGTGCACAAAAGTGGAGCTGACTGAAGTGTGTTTCTGTCACAAAATGCACAGAGTTACTCGTGCATGAATTGAACAAGCTTAATACAATGGTAATAACTCTGGAAAATGTTTATTTTCATGTATCACACATAACTATTTCCCTATATTTGCCCCATTTGTTGAGCCCATTATTGGATTTCATTTGTTGCTCTTACTGAGGATTTGAATGTAATGTCTTTGCAGTGAAGCCCCTATGGATGTATTATATATTTACACAGGCAGACAGAATTTATTCTCCACAACCACATAGCAAAGCTGTGCAAATTACAAATAACTCAGAGGACCAAAACATATCTGTTCCATTAGAAAATCATGCAAAAGCAGCAAGAATTTCTTTTATTTCTGGCACTGGTAAAACCACACGTCACTGGTGTATTTCCATTCTCATGAGGTATGTGCATGCAGTTTGAACAGATCCTTTAGCTTAATAGTAACTCACATCATATTGTGCACTGTAACATTAAAAATATTAATCCACACCTGTGCCATCTTGTAAATAAGTTCCAAACTCATTTTTCACTGAAGACTCTTGTGAATAATAAAGTACCTTTGGGCTATATTTGTGTAAATTAGAAGTATCGGTAGACTCGTTTTATCATAGGACTCAAGTGGATACAAGATATAGCAGATAATGAAAATGTCCATTTCCATTCTCATCTTTCAAAACTATAGTTGTTTTCAAATCTTTTACTTTCCTTTGGGACAAATAATATAGCTGCAATCCTCATACTCTATTCCAAGTTACAAGTAATTATATCTGAACATCCAGGTATTCTCTCTATTTTGAGGCATTTTAGCTGTAACTGGCAGCTAGTGTATCTTAGTCCGTCAATGTTGCCTCCCCCCTTTCCTGATGGGGGAAAGTGGATTTATTTTGACCATGTATATTTATTGATCCCCAATTCACACTGAGATGTTTAATCGCTTGTATCTGTTGATCTCAAAGTTGACTGGCATGAGTGATGGCTTCTCAGACTCAGAACAGAGTTTTGTGTTGATGAGATATAATTTATGCCCGTGCCCTTTTTGTAATTGGCTGTTTTTTTGTTGTCTATATTTATTGATCCCAAAGTTCCACTGACAAGGGTGATGGCTTGTCAGACCCAGGAGAGATCTTCCGATTGATTTTTTATTTCTATTGATCCAGTTGCAGTGACATGAGCAAAGACTTGCTGGGCTCAGGAATAAATATACTGTTGATTTGTTATACCATTTAAGCACCTCCCTTTCCTAATTGGCTGTTTTGGCTGCACTGGCTCTAGGCTTACCTGTGGCTCCTAGAGTATCCAAAAGCACAACAGGAGGCAGAGCCTTCATTATCAGGCTGCTCTCCTGTGGAACTATCTTCCAGCTTGGATTCAAGAGGCCGATGCCCTCTCTACGAGTATCTTTCCTTTTTGTTAACACCTATAGTTTGAGCTGGCCCACGCTTGCCTTGGACCAGCCCACAGTTATGGCCTGGACACACTGACTACCTGAACAGTGTGTGTGCACTGCAGAAATTCTTGCTTTTCATTTTGATGCCCGTATTAACAGATTAACTGTCTGAGCAGTGCAGGTGTGACTCAAACCTTGCTGCAGTGGTGCTTCAACTAGAGTTTCAGCGTGGAGCCTATTTTCTCAGCGTGACGTGCATGGTTCTCAGCAAAAATAGACATGGGAACGACATGATCTGCTGATGACAACATACCAGCAATACTATTACTGTCACCTTTCACTATAATTTTCAGATCTATATCCATAGTACATATATAGGTATAGGTGTGTGTGTGTGTGTGTGTGTGTGTGTGTGTGTGTGTGTGTGTGTGTGTTTCAATATAATGATTTAAAAGCTATTTTAGCAATTGCATGGAGACTGTGGAGGCTACATGTGCACTATATAGAATATATAGTCATAGCAGAAACCCCATGTAGGCTATAGCTATATTATATTAATAATTTAACGGAGCACCAGAAAACTACTGCTCTCTCTCTCTCTCTCTCTCTCTCTCTCTCTCTCTCTCTCTCTCTCTTTCTTTCTTTCTCTGTCTCCATGTCTCTCTCTGTCTCTCTCCTCGGGTTACAGCTCTTCACTTTCTGGACCGCTCATCATAGCCAATGAACCGAACCTCGTAGTGACTCAGAACCAACATCTGGCTGTTGGTTTTTGGAAATGCTGAACACACAAGTTTTGGTTCTGTGTTGCTATAACCTTCTGTTCTGGAGATATAAAAACATTGTCTATTATCAAAGGCAAACTCACTGTAAAAAGGTAGGGCTGTCAGTAGCAGCGCTGCAGCAGTGTCGCTGTGGACAGCACATGTGTGTGAGTTGCAGCAGTTCGGCGAGGCGGCCGTCATGCACAGGTAGAGGTAACCGGTCTGGCCCAGGTGTTATGCTGCTATAGGCCTACAGTGCCAGGGGACTTCTTGTGATGCACTGCGCTCTCTCTCTCTCTCCTTGCTCTCCTGTCTCCATCCTTTCGTATTCATATTCCATTAGTGAATGTTACAAACTTGGCATCCTCTCTCTCCCGTATTTTTATACTCTTTCTTCTCTCTTCTCCTCCTGTGTCGCTTTCTGCAGGTATTTCTGCCTCTGGACCAAACCACCTACTGCCTCCATGATCCTGCTAAACACCATCAGTTACTATTCTAATTATTTGTCCTTCTGTTATGATTGGACACAGTACAAATAAAATTGAATTGAACTTATTTGTCTTTCCAATGGTTCAATTGTATTCATCTTAAATTTACATCGAGGTATGGCATTGAGGTATGATAGCTCTTTGAATTTGGAGAAAGATTAAGCATGACTTGTCTCATCTAACGATTAGTTTGCTGTTTTTAACGCTGAGCAAGTGAATGAGCTGACAGTCAAAATGTGTTTATGGTATAAAGACTTTCTAACATTGACTGTGAAGTTATTGCCAAGGGTGTGTGATTTATGTTTTAAATTATATTGTGTCTCTCAGCTCGTTCATGTGCCAGCATCACTACACTCTCTCACCAATCACTCACTCAAATGGCCCTTAGTACCAGAATGTCTAATGGTGTAAAGTTGATGCAGTGTAAGATTATTGGCTCCTTGAATTAGAATGTGTAATTGTAATTTGCTCGGTCACCAGTGAGCTCCTGGGCCCCTTCACTTGGAAAGGTATAATTACATTGGGCTATGTCTCTGGAGAAGATGGTGAGGACAGGTGCTTGGCTCTATTCATTTTAATGAATGAAACGATGCAGCTCTCTTCCCTTACATTGGTGCCTGTGCACCTAAGGCCACTGATCCCAACAGTAATTTCTTTACCTCAGCTTTTTGAATATGAATAACGGTATTAATTTTAATAGCACACACTGGCAATTTCCAAATTATATTAACCTTTTAGAAATGACCTCTGAATTTACAATTTGCGAACCATTTTCTAGTGGTGTCCACAAGCCTAATGCAATTCCTTTCCATGATTTTCTTTCCCAGGCCTTCTCCTTTTAAAGCTATAGAGGAAAAAACTAATACTGCCACTGTCGAAGGCCACTATTTCACCTTATACACCATTTTAAACAAAGTGAGACAAAAATCCCCCAAAGGAAATCATCCTGTCACCCCCAGAACAGTGGCACAAAGCGACAGACCTACCATTTTCTCTCCTCTAAATGAAAATGTCAACATATATAGATATCACAGTGGCTGATTTCACTATGCCACATTACTTCTCCCTGAAAGACTGTGTCCAATCTGCATAATGTATATATTGCCTATATATGACTGACAGCACTTCACTAAATAGATATATGAAGATTTAATTATTAATCTACTTTCTTGTATGCATGCATCTACTCATGTATGTCAGCATGTTAATAACGCTAGAAAGATAATGCAGAGATATGGTGGCTTATTCCTACACAATGACTGGATGTCTTAAAACTACCTGCAATTGCATGTTATACATTGGAAACAACTGTAGTAATAATAATAATATAATCAGTAGTTGAGTTGTAAAAAATTCAGGGGGGATGGTCAATTTTTTTCACTTGATGAAAAGTGAGGATGGCAGTTTTACAGGGTGGATGATTTTTGACCGTTTTTATTTCAGGGGGGATGCCATCCACTCTCATCCCCCCTCAACTCGAGTACTGACTATAATGATAAACTTTATTTATATAATGCTGTTCTCAACAGTGTTACAAAGTGCTTGACAGAAATTTAAAAAAGACAATAAAATGAATAAGATCAAATAAATGGGAAGAGAAAACATATATCAGACGTTTGGCCAAAAAACATGACAAAAGTAAAAGTAATAAAATGAATAAATTAAGTAGCCTACCTGCTCTAAAGGAACCAGCCCCACAATCACCACCTTTACAATTTCTTTGTACATCGAGACATTTTTTTTTTTCTAAATCCAAAAATCTTCCAAGCAGCAGCAGGTCTAAAATTGGGCAAGAGAATGTGAAACATTTCACATTAATTAGTCTTAATGTTCTGTGGTCAAATTAAAAAATGTTCCATGTGTATGGACTTTTTGAATTCTGCATTTTTTTCTTTTAGAGGAAAAAAAAATCCATTGAGGTCCATTGCGTGTATCCAGCATCCTTTGAGCCAAAAGCCAAAGAGTACAGTATTTTGTGGAGCACTGATCCTTAGCCGTCCCCTCTGCACCATGGCTTTCAAAGAACCTTGTTCTTCAGACCTTGACCAAATCAAAACTTATAGCTGCTTCTAAGCTCCTGTTACATAAATGTTGCTTCTCTTTAGTCATTCAGGAATAACCAACTCTCTGAAACTCGCCTGTTTCAAGGCCTTGATGCATAACCCAGATCTAAATCCTTGCTTGACTGCCTGGTTAAGGTTATGCAATTTCCTGTAATATTTTCCTGCCAGACAAATCCTATGCGAGGTCGTGCTGTGTCAGTGTTTTCTCTCTGAAAACAACAAAATCAAAACTAAACAAATAGCTTATATTGTTGGTCTATCTAATTGTGGGTGAATACATTGTTCCATTTCCGTAAATGCATGAAAACCTTGAATTGAATTGCTCAGGTGCCTGTTGAAACTGATTTGCTGTATAAATCCTTTTTTCATGTCTAACATTATTATAGTGCTACACTTTAATAGATAGTGGGAGATTACTAGTGCACATAAAGATGTAGAGAAATGGGAATGATCTCAAATCAAAGGTTGTGGGAATACATGTCTCCATATTTGTGGACATCTGCCATTGTAGGATGGACCCCCCCCCCCCCCCCCCCTTATATATATATGCTATATATATATATATATATATATATAACTTCTTTTTGGGGAAAAAAAAAAGAAAAAATGATGGTTCCCGCTTGTACTTCATCATGCCACATTATTTTTTTTTTTTTTTTTGTAAAATGCACCCATCCTATCAGTTTAAAGCATCCATTCCCCTCCTGATTTAAACACATAGATGTGCACTATTTGCCCAGCTCTGGGGCCTGGTATGGTCACTGGTGGTAAGTCACCTACATGTGCATTCTAATAGATGGATTTGATAGATTTTTTACCTTTGTGCCACCTATAGGCCAACGTGTCACTGAACAGTGAGTGGCCCGTGCTAATTCACACAGGAAGCATGGTGTGTGTGTGTGACATCTCTGCCTGGTGAAAACACCTTTCTTGTGTACCACAGTGCCTCTAAGGTGGCTTTCAGAGGTGCCATCAAGTGAAAATTGGGAATTATATAACACCCCTTTTTTGATACTTGGTGTGAGAGTCCTGTCAAGTTGAGTGTGAGTGAGAAGGCAAACACATTGTGAGCTCTTCTCTTAATTAGTGAGCAGTGTAAAGCAGCAGCCAGGAGTACAGTGTCCATCTCGCTCCCCTCCCATGCACCTTCTCTCTTCCTGCTTACCTCTTCACCTGGAAGTCATAACTACCCTGGAAAGAATTTAGCAATAAAACTGCTATTACTGAACATAAACATACAGCAAAAGTGAATACTACACCAACAATGAGTGCTGAATATTTAATGCAATTTAAGCACAGCAGCAGCAAACAAAAGTGACAAAACTCTGTCAATATGAATATATGAACTAACATGCTTGTCAAAATTAACCCTTACATTAGTGTTAATGACAAGTGTTTGCTCGACTACAAACATTGAGACTACAAAGGAGTCTGACATGGCTGTCGAAATGACTGCTTGTGTCCTGGTCGGGTATCTGGTTTGAAAATTCTTTCTTATTATTATCAGAGGTTATTTCTCAAGGCAAATGCGCTGGTAGTCAGACAGAAATTGTTAAGTTCAAATCAGAAATTGCTGTGCAGAGCAAATAATTACATTCATTACATTACATTAGAATTATAATTCTAATGGTATTCCTAATATGACCTGAAGGTCATATTAGGAATACCAAAAAAAATGGGGAAACATTGTCGTTTTTCAATTTGTCACGTTTCCAAAGAAATAGTGGTGCAATATCTAAACAATAGCCTGTATGGATTTGTTTAAGACTGTTTTGATAATGGCAATCAACTAGATAATCATTTTAGGCTTTCATAAATGTATTTTTTTCAGTAATTGAGTTTTATCTGACTGGTCTTTTGTCCTTTAGATGTGTATGGAAGTATTGCCTGTCTTGACCTTAGATGATTAAATCAACACCAAACACTCACTCTAATGATTTCAGTTAGAGATAATTTGTGTGACTTTTAATTGGTATACAACTTGCATCCTCTATTGCTTCCTCGTTTGCCCCACTCTTCACCTTCCATTGTCATCTGTTTCCGTTTCTTAAGTTAAAAATAATAGTTGAATAGTTGTCAATAATGTAAAGCAGATGTTTATGTGTGTGTCATGATTCTTGAATGCTGTAATGAGAACAGCATGTTTACTGAAGATGAAGCCATTTGAATTTAGCTACATTACAAATTACATGCGCACACAAACACACACACACACACACACACACACACATAGAGACAGACACAGTGCATTTGCCCTGAACAAACTGCCTTTCTGATTTAAAATAAATAATAAAATAAAATAAAATAACAATAAAACCAATTTCATTGCACAGGTACATTGGTACATTGAGAGGAAATAAAAATCAACTTGCATCTCTGGTAGATGAAGTGAACTGAGTTGTTACAGTTAATACTTCCCCAGTTCCCTCGCCGAGTTTTACTTAAACTGTGATCCTTCTGGACTTACTTAGTCTTACTTTTGAAAGTGTAATAGAACAAAATATTCCAAATTTGGGACATTTCCACAACGTCTCTTCATGAATAAGGAGCCCATGTGGCTATATTTTATTTTGGACTTTTTGGAGAGTTTCAGCTTTGTCTCTGCTAAAATCTTTGGAAAAGTCATCGTTAACATGTCATCATACTTGAGAACTTTCTTCTAGGCCTTCAAGGTCTTTTGAAGAGCTTTGAGCTCAATGGAATGATTGAGAACTGAATTTGGAGCATTCTGCCAATTTTACCAGTATAAATTTGCAAAATCAGAAACTCTCAGATACTCTGGTGGTTTGGAACCAACTCATGTCAGTGCATATCATAGCGTATACATTATATTTTTTCATATTACTATTTTTAGGTATCTGCCTGCTGCAGGCAGATTGCATCATGCTTATATTCGATCCCCTTTGTGCAACTGTAAGCACATGTCCCTTCGTGAAACACACACCTCCGTTTAAGGTTTGGTCACATGCATGTGACTAATAGACACAAACTGATAACAATATCTTATATACAAAAATGCTATTAATGTTCAACATACAGCATTGTGATGAAGGACATTGTAGCAGATGGAAGCTACAATATCCATAGATGTTTTTCCATCCGAAAGACAGACATACTTTTATCTCCTGAAGGCAGAGAAAATTAAAGTCCTTGGAACGTCGTAACAAAACAGCGAGATATGTTGCCTTGCTACCAACTTATTGGGAAAAAAGGGGCTATTTCTTATTACCAGGGACACCGAGAAAAGAATGTGTCTGGCCTGATAATGAAATTGAATCTTGTTCCACAGCAATAGAGAAGTTGAAATTTAAAAGGCAGAAGTGCAAATGCTTTGACCTGTGTTATGAGGAAAACCCTGGGGTGTTACTCTTTAACAGTTCGCCCCCCCACTTTGTTTATGCTGATGGAGAGGAGCTAATTAGTGTTTGACCCCAGTGTTAAAACAGCCTGTTAACACAAATACCTGCCTCTTATAACTGCTAAGCTAGACTAAATGGTGGACGTGACTTGGGCTCATATAATGAAATAATAATTTCAGAGGAGCAGTTTGTGGGCCAATAAGCCCCTCCATGCCTTGCGGCCATCCTTGATGTTGGTTCACTACTATGCAAATGGTATCCGTTTTCCCCTCTGCCTGCATTTGTCAGTTGAGTTCCCAAGCAAAGTGGCCCCTCTGCCCACTGTTTGTGTTTAGAAATTTAAATTTTAATGCAGTGCTGTGAGGTATATTAACAATTATGCAAATATGTAAGAACGTCGATAGATCTTCTAGCTGTTCTTAAGTGCAGGGGCAGAGGTGAAATGTGTTCAGGCAAATTCAACATGCAGGGAATTCAGGGAAGCAGTGGCACAGATATATACTATACACCATGCTGTAGTCTGAATACCAAACTGTTCATTTATAATGTGGTCCTCTTTCAGTTTGGTGCATTTTACTGTATTCGTAATATAAATTATTTCTTATTAAACATATATTTCGTTTCAACATGACACTCAACCAAAGCAAAATATATATATAAAGCTGATGTACATCTTATTTATGCACAACTAATGTCAGTGTTATTGTGTATTTTTGAGCATGATCAAAGTTATTTTAAATAGATATTCCATCATATTACAGCCTCTTTGAATTGCAGGCACAGGTCATGGATGAGGACATGTTGACTTGCTGAGCTCCTTCTGATGTCCTCTTCCATCAGCTGATAACTGGAGAATGGAGGAAGAAGCGTTGCTCCATCCCACTTACAATTGCGCTGCCCCACCAAGGTTTTCACCACACTACAGCCATCTCACCTTATCAGGGCAATCAATCTGCAGGAGCCCGCTCACGAGATCAATAGCTGCTTTAGATGCAAAGTGCCACTTCCCAGTTATGCTGGCTTTATATTTATTTTTGACAGTTAATGAAACTGACAGCTCAGCCAGTTTAGGAAAAAAAAAAAAAAAAAAAAAAGTTCGCACATTCAATTTGTCTCTATCAAATGTTTATATTTAGCATAGAAATTAAATAACACCTAATGCAGTAGTTACACCGGGACACTGCGTTTCCTCAGTTGAGTAATTGTCACCTATATTGTCAGTTCATCTCACTTCATTGCAGAACGCCATCACAATGAGTCAAACAGGATTTTTTCTCTGCTCTTTTCTCTACCGCAGGTTTACCACTAATTGTTAAAGCTAAGGTAATTGTAATTCAGAGCAGCTCTTCTTTTCTGTTTTATACACTAATGCTTATGCATATCCATGTCTCCAGAAGAACTTCATAAATAACTTAATTCTCAGAAAGCTGCATCACATACTGGGGCTTTATCATGCAAATTAGCATAACAGCCTCGACTGAAATACCTTAACAGTAGCAGTAGCAGATAATGTTAAAGGTAGACAGAAACATTGTGTAACTGTGGGTAGCTGATATGGATTTAAACAAAAGGCCTGAAGAGCTTACAGCATGGAAAAATGTTCATATGCACACCTCCATGGAGACTCAAGAGTAAAAGTAGGATATCTAATGGAAACAGTCAGTGAACTTGAGAATCTCGGCATTCATTCGATTCCAAAATCCTATACTGTGCTGTTATACTCTAAGCCCAGGAAGACAAAGGTAACGCAGGCGGGATGCATTTGCACTGAGAAGAATTGCAGAGGCTCCATGCACTTGGCCAGCTTGTCATGGATACCTGAATATAGCTTGAGCTACAGTACAGCAAGTCTTCATCAAAACAGCTCCCAGGTATTCTTATGGTATTTGACTGTCAAACTGCTCCTCTTGTTGAACAATGCTAAAACACCAGAGAAACAAGCAGCAGCAAACAAAGTCAGGAAACAAGCATCCCTGCACACCAAGAGGTTTACAAGCAGCAGGGAGCTGTGACTACTCAGTCTGGACAGGCTCTATTCATTTAGCAATATTCGCTCAAATTCAGATTTTTTTTATTATTATTGGTTCTCATGTTTGAATTCACAGCGCCTGTCGTCTGCCAATCAAATGAAGATGCCTTGCTCCTTAACTTGCCTCAGCATGCCATCAGCTACAATCGTGATTGTGATTCATTAGTTTCAAATTGGTGATATCCAACCAGCGTTGGCCGCCACGGGCACAGTCCCCTCATTATCTGCGTAATAAGCCGACAAGATTAAAAGAGCCTTTCCACACTCTTGAGATAGTCTCTAGAGTCTGGTGTTAGTCAGGCTAGTTTACAAGTGCTACTCGTTAAAATCCCCAGAGAAGAGACAAAACTTTAATGAAAAACTTGCAGGAAAGTTTCTTCGGGGGACACTGGAACGTTCCCTCACTGGTTGTATCTCCTCCCTTTTTTTCTTCAATCTTTATAAAATGTAGTTTGAGATTTACATTGAAGGAAATGCATGTTTCTGATATTTAATAAAGATTTAGATCAATTATTAATGCATGATAAATTAATGATCAATTACATCAATTATAAAATATAATAAATAATAAAATAAATTTAAAAAAGAGAAATGGAACACATATTGGGAGGGTTTCTCTTCCTTCCTGTGCATTACTGTGCCATTGCCTTACGACCAGGGAAAAGCTCGAAAAAATCAAAAACAATCTAACATTCTATTTGCAGCTGTAGCGCTCCTCTTTCCAAGCCTGCTAAGTTTCACCAGTGAGTCTAAAATTGGAGCACATTCTTGTGCACTGGCATTCAAGTCCTAATCTGAAAAGGACTGGCATATGCAGTGGCTCTCAAGGGACTCTCATTCAGTCCTAGCCACCTCTGTAGTACACATGCACACATAGACACACAATTGCACACAAACATGGCTCAGGCGGAGTGAAAGAGTGTGATTCAGTATTACTTAATTGTAGTGTTGTGTTGGAGTGCGGTGACCAGCTGTTGTTGGGAGGAGGAGGAGAGAGAAAGCAGTGGAGTGACAGAGACAGATCGACGCACAAATGCTCCTTTTCCACCAAAAAGAACCTGGTGTTAGTTCAGTGCTGGTGCTAGAGCCAGTGCTTAACTTGTTCCAACAAAGAACCGGTTTGCTTTTCCATCGGCCAAGAGCCAAGCGGAGCCAAGTCAGATCCACGTCATGATGTCAGTGTAAAACATGATCTCGTGGGTGTAGGTGTGCGAGACGCTCGCTCAGAATCACAATAACTGATATGGATGACAAATGGACGACCCATTGTAGCGATAAAAATACTGCTCGTGTCTTTACAAGCTTACATTGCGATCCAGAGGCGAAAAACGCAATTATTGCTGGCTACCCATCATATTCGTGGTCGGAACAAACGGCGACTATGTTTAGCTATACGTTTATAGAGTTCGCTGTTCCCGTTTGGGTCTGTAACCCCGCCCACCAATGATGTGGTGGGTCGCGTCATCGGTTCTTTCTCTGGCCCCTGTTTAGCCCCTGCTCGAAGTTGGTGCTTGCCTGGAAGCGATTTGGAACCAATTTGGCCCGTGCTTGGGCGGCGGAAAAACAAAGAACTGGTGCTAAGTCAGGCACTGGCTCCGAACCAGCCCTGGAACCTCTTTGGTGGAAAAGGGGTAAAAGAAGACAAGGAGAAAACACACAGAAATCAAAAGAACTTTCACCCTATTGGTTTGTGAGAATTACTTAGATTACTGAATGCTGTCACCAGTTTCTCTCCTGAAATGAATTAAACCAAAAAGCATTGTAGCGATTCAAAATGGCAGCAAAAGGAGCTCCAACATCCTGAAGCAAGTCGGGTTTTTTTATCTTAATATTTCCTTCCCCTGTAACACAAACATTTTGTAATATATGAAGGCCAACACCTATGATCCGATGCACAATACACTGTGGCACTGCAGCTGCTTGAAACAGCCCAGTGCATGTCCTGTATGGGAGAAACCTTGAGATAATTAATATTTTTTTACCCAGACACTATATTAGTCACACAGTTCCTCAGAGAGTTAAGTTAGGCTAAGCCCACGGCGAACACCGCCATGGGACTGCCACAGCCTCCCAAGATTCAACACTAATGTCCCTAGGTGCATCTCTTCCTCATTTATCATACTATCATGTGACCCATATATAGTGTATTTTGGAAGTGCTGAGAATACTTCATGTAAAAGCCTCTGGGAAATATTGTAGAAATAGATGAAGTTTTATAGCTTTACCTACACCCCTAAAATTGAATGATTCCTTCACTGTTGATGACTAAAACAGCTCAGGGCTATATATATATTGTTGCACACGCATGTCATGAACTTTATCTTGATGCTGTCGAGCTCTGTATTGTCTGTTGAAGATAAAATATACATCACAAAAAATATGAAGCAAAGTTTATTGTTGTGATGTCAGTGAGCTGTGAACAGCACTTGATAGGTTTCTCAGTTGTTACAGTATCTGGCTCCAAATTAGTAAACGAATAACCCCAACCAGGCTTAATGAGGAGTCTGCTAGTAGTCCCAGCTCTCATTATCTGAGTCGGGATTGTTTGTATCATATATATTAGACCAATTCTCAGCTCACCAGACACAGAACTTTCTTATAAACAGTTCTGACATTCAGAGGCGATGAGCTTTTTTTTTTTTATTTATTTTTTTTATTTTAATTTTTTTTTTTATTATTATTTTTTAAGCCTCCACTGATCCACCTGTTACTATTTTGGACATGAATTCTACTGCTAAGCAAAAACTAGGGGGAAAAACATTCTAGTAGTTCTGGTATATTAAGGGTTGGTTGCGCCAACATGGATTAATATTTAAGACGGAAGAAATCATGGTTTATCAATAAATTCTGCTGTAAATTTTAAACCTAGTTCAACAGTAAGCAGGAATAGCGGAATGGGGTAACACTTTATAATGAGTACACACTATTAAGCATTAGTTAAGCATTAATAAATATTGAATACATCATTTATAACACATGAATACTCATTAGTATGTAGTTTATAAACACAGTTATAAATGTTTTACTCATCATTTATAAGCACAGTAGTTATGGATCAGTAAACACTGAATTCATCATTTATAAAGCATGTTTCTGACATAAATACTCATTAGTATGTGGTTTATAATCACAGTTATAAATGTTTTACTCTTCATTAATAAGCTCATCTATATAAATGATGGATTCAGCATTTCTAAGTATTACATCACTTACCCACCAGGTATTTAAGATTTGTCAGTGGTTGGTAAGATCATTTAGAAAGCCTGTGCAAATAATGAACAGTCTATTTAGATGTACATGTCTGCATGCTCCACTATTCAGACATGTACTAATGGTTAATGAGTGTGTTAGTAGATGTTTTATAAAAACCTCACAAATTCCATTTCCAATGGATGGCTTATAAACAGTTATTTATGCATGAATTCATGAATACAGGCAGTTACAAAGCACTTACTACTCGTTAATTAAGCATTTCGTGTGAGCTCATCTAAAGTGGGGACTATCTATGCCTTATAAAGCATTTATAAATGTGATTTCAAGGGATCCCGCTCTCAGCACGTCATCAACGTGTTGATGTGGCAGACGGCAACACTTTACGTACAGGTGTAGCAGTCAGACTGGAAAGATGGAGCCAGAGGGCTCTGAAGGGAATCGACGGTTCCGGCGGATGCGGGCTCAAGAGAAAGCCGGTGTGGAGACGGATATATCAGAGTCGACGGGCGTCAGTGGAACTAGTGGTGGTGAGTATGTGTTTGTTTGCTGGCACACATGGATGCTGAATCCATCATTTATATAGATGAGCTTATTAATGAAGAGTAAAACATTTATAACTGTGATTATAAACCACATACTAAAGAGTATTTACTTCAGAAACATGCTTTATAAATGATGAATTCAGTGTTTACTAATCCATAACTACTGTGCTTATAAATGATGAGTAAAACATTCATAACTGTGTTTATAAACTACATACTAATGAGTATTCATGCGTTATATATGTTTAATTCAATATTTATTAATGCTTAACTAATGCTTAATAGTATGTACTCATTATAAAGTGTTACCGCGGAAGGGTAGACCGGCTGTAATTTAATTTTCAACAGTTGCTGTTATAAGTTTAGCAATGTTCAGTTACACCTATTTGAGAAGATAAATATGAAGTTTTATCAAAATATATTCATATTTGGGAATATATAACATATAACATATATAATATATATAATTGTTAACTAATTACCTCAGGTCAGAAAAAGCTGCCAGAATCCAAAAAGTCCACCTTGGGTGATGGCTATTTCATTTGACGTTCATTACTTTGTCTGTGGTCTGACTTCCAGTCACTCTATAATGGTGCCAGCTTAACTGCCCAGTGAAAACATGCACTTCCTTAAGCAGTTATTGACATTGTGAAGTTACAGAAAGGGTTAATCTTGGCGCCAAAATGACTCAAACCCAAATCCAAACCCAACCCAGCGTTTGGCTGTCGAAATTACATACGTCATCAGTTTGAGGGGACTGGGAGAAAAACAGCAGCAAGGCCACATTACAAAAACACACAGATATAGCTTGCCACAATGATGACAAGTTTGAGTAAAACCAGCAACAGATCAAACAGATAAGACCACTGTGTGTTATTTGTGTTTTGCTGTCCGGTACGGGATGTAATCTTGTTAAACCTTTTACAAAACTACTTCACTTAAACCTGCATTAATTCTGTTCTTCTTGCTCCAAAATGCTATATTCCAAATTTGATCATGGATGTTAATTTTAGTGTTAATCTCATTCATCTCCAATTTTAGAGCACCCAGATAATCATTGGTGACTCCAGATTTGTGCTACTTTTGAATGATCAGGTGATTGCCTTCATGTTCATTTTCTAATGTTCGATCTTGTATGTCGTAAAATGATTGTGATTTTTTTTTTATTGCTGCGGAGTGTTATTGTCTATCAGCTGCCACAATTCAATGGGTCAACCATTATCAGTTTCATCTTAGCTGCAGCTATTTAGGGTAAACAAGTTGGAATGATACATATACAAAAATGCAGTCAGAGAGCCATTAGCAAGAGACATTGGCACTCATTAAAATGACTCTCAGCCAATCAAAATGCAAGAGAAGAAATTAATGCGGTACAATGTCTGTTTCTTGTTCTCCAAAAACATTTTTTCTTAAAAGAAGGGACAGAAATTTGAGGTATTCTTCCAAGCCTTTTGGTAAAACTTTTGTTTTATTAGTTTAATGACCGCTATAAAAGTGTTTCACATAATCATTGTGGGTAGAGTTAGTTTAAAATGATTAAATGTACTGAATGAGGGTCAAATTTTAATTGTGCCACACAGCTCCTGTCAATTTTAAATTCAGTCTCTTAATATCCCCATGATCAAAGATCGTGGTAAGGACTATGGATTGGGCTCTCTCCGTCTGTCTGTCGATGTGTCATGTCTGACTGCTGGCCTGTTTTGGATGAATTTGGGAGAGTAATGGATTTTGACACTGGCGTTCGGCATTCTGAATACAAACCTGAGTGGCCCACCACAGCACCACCAGGCCAATAATGCAATAAGCCTCATGCTCAGAATCTCAGACAATACTGGGTCAGATTTGATTAGCTTTTTTTTTTTTTTTTCGATTGATGTCTAGTATCCACAAGATGAAAATGAGCCCACCAAAGCATCGCCAATAGATAGTCCAGATAGTCCAAGCTTCAAGTAGCAAGTTGTGAGACAACACTAGCCCGATATTGACACACTGTGGTGTAAATCATGTAGCTTTATGTTGGGATTTGGCTTTTACAGAATGAAACTGATTCGCCCAGTACAGCACCACCAAGTTTCAAGCAGCAATATCTCACAACTGTACATCATACATACTAAAAAAGGGCGCTGATGCTCATTAAGTCAAGAATCTTTTAACCTTGTAGATACAGTCCTGCCCATATGGTGGAACTCTATACATAAGTAAGTATAAGGCTCTGGATACACTCATCAGTGGAAACTGCAGTAAGCAGGTCAAATATAATGCCCACAAACGTAACCACTATACTGACTAAGAGCTTGTTTATATTGTGAAACCTGCTGATTATTTTTTTGTTTGTTTGTGAGAAAATGTTTGCACATGTTTTCCATAAATGCAAGTCAGTTGAATGTAAAGCACAGAATGTTTGATATTTAAACTGATTTAAAAGTAAGTACAAGTGGTGGCAGCCTGGCAATAGAAAGTCAAATGGATTATGAGGGAAGAAGAGAAGGTCAGCAGGCTGTCAGTATAAGGGAGTAAATTGAATTCTATTTCCTTGCATGATGGTTTGTACAGGAATTGGAGAGACATTTCCAAAGCTGAGATATTTCAATCTGTAAGTCAAACTAGTGCTCAACAGCTTGGTCTGGGAGGATGTGGTAGGATCAGTGAATGTTTAATACTCCTCCTGACAGAGACAATGGCGTGGAGGGTTGCTTCCTTAAGTCAAAAGAGAATTAATTGTCTACAAAATTGTCACCATTCACTGGCAGAGGTGTTATTTCGGTGACAAATCATTGTGATTTCAGCATTCATGCATTAGTGTTGGTCCCAGTCCACTGCGCCCCTCCTTGAAAGAAAACATTCAGAGGAGAGATGAGACGATGTAGAGCCCAGCAAGAAATAGCCAAATAATGACCTCACCTGACAAGGCCAATGGGCCCAGAGGCCAAAGAAAATGAACAGTGCTGTGCCTTATTGATGACGTTATCCCATAAATAGTTAAACACCCCATTCTTAACGAATAAAAGAAGCATGAAAATGTATTAGGGTTTGCACTGAGCCTCTCACTCAGCCAGCAGCTATATTCATCTCAGTTTCTATAATGTTCTTAATAAGCATCACCCAGCATTTGTCTCAAAATATTCAATGTGAATAATCAATGTGAATGCTCTAAGGAAAATTCCACCCTCAGATATTCTTAAGCAGTTACAGTATATATGCTCAATCTGTGGTGTTCATTGTGCTCCACGAGTTATTTTGTTACGTATTGTAATTTAAGCTACTTTTTTCATTGCACTTAGCACTACAGTGGTTTTTGCACACTTGTCTTTGTTACTTTCTTGTGGACAGGTGCACAGGAAAGTCTGTCAATAAAGGAAAAGTATTTGAAGGTACACAATAACAAAGGTTTTATTTTGAAAGCTGAGACTGGAAGCCGCCGCAGCTCCGTTAGTTTAACAGAAGCTGAAACACACGGCAAAATGTTTTTAACTGTAAATAAAAGTGTACATTTTCCAGCCTGTGTCAGACAATGCCGAGTTTACTGGCTAATTATTTAAAAACCTGGATGTGTTGTAAATCTTAACCCGCTCGGCAGGCACTAATATCCCCGCACATCTTTTGCTGCTCCCCACCACAAAAATCTCCCGGATTTTACTACTCAGATGTTGGCAGATATGTGAATGACACACTGGAGTCGGTCGGCTCTGACAGTGTTGCATCACGTGCACCTACGCAATATCATAGCCTATGGTTTCCGTTTATGTCAAGCTGCCGTCGTCGCGGGTGTGTGTGCCTGCAGTTATAAAACGATTAGACTAAAACTTTGAAATATGCCTATTCTGATATGTTTATACTCAAAGCTGATGGAACAAGCTAACGCAGACATGTTGGCTTACCGTTTTAGGTGATATGCCATTTTGGTTGTTGAGCTGTGATACGGAAACTGTTGTTTGCAAAGTTTGCATTCGACTTTTTTTCCATCTATTTTGGTAAAATGCTGCCACACTGACTACGTCTTTGACATGGTAGAGGACTAAATGTTCATTAAAAGTTCTTAATTAAGCAAATATTCAGAAAACCAGACCTAATTTTTTCTTCAATTCAGAACATACGGGCCTACCTATCTGTCTCCGCCAGTGGGTTGGGCTAATCCAAAATTGTGAAAACAAGGGGAATGTTCTGAAGACAGACTGTTCCCTGTGAAACAGGGTGTTCTGAAAACACCCCCATTAGTACTTAGTGTTTTACTCCTGATAAAATTAACAGGTCAAATAATCGACCAGTCAGATTTTGGTCGCCCAAGAACGTATCAACCAATAAATCGACCAGTCGACTAACAGACTGCAGCCCTAGTGTATAGGACTCTATACAGCGGATATATAAGAACACACAACCATGAGAAACTGAGCCAAGACTTGAGGTTGGACGTTTGTATCACAGTGTCCGCCTCAGTTCCATGTAATAAATTGATTAATTGTATGAAAATGACAAAGCATTGTTATTTAACCATTAAATTACAGGTAATAAATGTTGAAAAGGGAAGAATTTACCATTTATAAATAACTATTATTATTAAGAGTTATATGATTTTTTTTTTTTTTTGCTGCCTCAATATGATTACTGATTTACTGATAGTCTTGTTGCTTTTTAGTCACATGATCTTAACTCTGTAATTTATACATGTAATTCATACATATTTTATCTTATCCACTATTATGTACTCTAAAATCTCTGTGACACATTTAGTGTAAAACAAGAGTCCATTGCCTAGGCAATTAGGCAAGTGTTCTCCACTTGATGCTCAGCCCAGCAGATTTAGCCTCCTTCAGATTCGTCTCTGCCTGTGGCTCTGAGACAGTGTGGCTTCCAAGTCTGAAGGATGCATAGAAAATATGTCTGCATATTACATGTGTTGCGGCCAGTGGCCACTTTATTAAATTACAATAAGTAGGTCTTGTTGTAGAGAAAACATTAAAGAAAAGTTTTGGTGAACTGATGCTCCTTTTTCTCCTTTTTCCACATTATACTGCCACAAACACACTTTCTAGCTTTCCAGAAAATTGCATTTTACAGTAAGGCTACCAAATAAGTTCTTTTTCTCATGGGGCCTTGGCAAAAAGCCTTTATAACCTTCTCTTTAAAGATCACATCTCAGCTCAGCCACAAAATAGATTGCTGCTGTAGAATTAGTAGAGAATGAGACATGGGCTTATAGGGAGAAACGTGTTTATACTTTGGCTGAGAACACTCCTCTGGGCTTTGAGATTATATTATTTTAATTCAGATTTCCTTTCATTTTTAATGGTAAACAATCCATTAAAAATGTCCAAAAACCATCTCTCAAAGCAGCTATTTCCTCACAGGCTTTTTAACATGAAAACATTAATGTCCCTGGCTGGGATCTTTAGCCGCACAACAATGGAGCAAAAGACTCGGATGAGGTTAGTTTGTTTCAGGTGCCTGTGCGAGTTGCGAGAGGTAAGGCAGGTTCTATGACATCGGGTTACATCATTGCTGCAACAATGCAACAAGACAACATGCAATGTTTTACTGGAATTTTGCTCAAATAACATTTTGAAAAAAAAAAAAAAAAAAAAAATCACAGTTCTCTATATACCTTGGACCTTCTTCAAACCAATTCACAAAACTGCTGGTGCCAACTTTTTACTAAGGAACTGGGAGAACTGTTAAACTAAGAGGAAGGATGGGGCTGACCTTGTTGCTATGGATGACATTGTATTTTATGAACAAGGCTACTTGCTATGCTCACTGTGATTGGCTGATAGGGAATGGCTCTCTGACTTTAAAATACTGAAGGACATTTCATGTTCACACAGAAAGGAGGTCTTGTGGGTCATAAGTTAATGAATTGCCCACACAGTGACAGCAGCTTCCAGTGGCAACTAATGTTGAACAGCAAAATGTGGCGATGTTTGCACTGCGCTAGTGATAATTTTCCATGAGAGCTGGAAGTGTTGGACAGTTTTACACATCTCCACAACTTTAAAGTGTCCACTTACTGTTCACGAACACTGTTACCATGGTTACTAACACCTGCAAGCTTGGAGCAAACTGAAGAATTTGAAGTTTCACTTTTGTTTTAAGCGCTGAGAGAGCATCAGTCTTAGACAGAACACAATGTAATGTGCACCTGAGAGCAACTGAAAGATCAATTTTGTAATCTATACATGGAGCCACACACTGGGACAGGTGTGTGTGTGTGTGTGTGTGCAGCAGCAGGGCATGGTATGGCAGCGTGCACACACCAGAAGCAACTGAGTTTTATGACTGGTAAGCAATATCAATAATAATGATAGCATTTTTTTTTTTTTAAATCCCAGCAGCTTGAAACTGCAGCGGCAGAAATCAAAGTGTCATGGGCTTCTACAGTTTGATACATGAATGAGAAACACTGCAGGATCCATAGCTAGCTCTGCCATCATCATAATGCCCTAGTGACCAATGTGATAACTTTTTGAGAGTTTGAGAATATTTGCCTGATTAGAGAGCAGATTACCTGCAGAAACCATTTTAGGACTGTTTATGACTCGGTCTTGGTGATGTGGAGTCCTCTTCACTACTTTTCATTGAATAAGCAGCATAAACGCTAAAATGCTTTGTGAAATACTCTTATCCCCAAACTATAAGAATTTTAAAGTTGCCCATGATTTTTGGAGTTGCCGCTAAATCAGCAAGTTAGGCTCCAGTCTTGAGATGTTCTGTGAATACCAGCCCAGGTTTGGAGCCTTGATGACCCATGCCTTGGTCTTGGTTGATTAGTGGACAGTGAAGGGCATGGAGAGGGCCTCTGGTAACCTTTGTCCTTTTTCAGATGTGCACTACTTTGAAGCCCTCTCAGCCTCGGTGGGCTAGGAGGGGATCAAAGCAGGAACAGAATAATATGTCCAGCAAGCCTGTCATTTTTTTAACAGGATCTAAGCCATTTCATCTACAAACAAAATACAACAAAGGTAACACTGAGTGAAAAACTAGGAGTGGAAAAAGTGACAAGTTTCTCACCCTAGCCTTTTATCAGACATTTACAGTGCCACAAAACATTAACATCACTCCTGGAAATTCTGCGATGTTGCATGAAGATTCACAGAGGGAGGCAATTACTGGGGACGGCTTTCAAGCTTTTTTTTTTTTTTTTTTAAATAATAATAATAACGATAATAATAATAATAATAATTATAATAATAATAATAATAATAATATTTCATGATTAACACGTGGTCATCACTTTGGGTTATGCTATAATAGGCTTTATCTGAGGGCATTGCCTTGGGGAGGTCTAAGTTTATCAGCTCATTTTAAATTGATGATTATTAATTGTTTATGGATGCATGTGGCAGGGGGTGAATTGCAGGAAGTAAGCATCTTATATTAGTTGTCACATTTGAATGCACATAGACTTCATATCTGCTGTGCTTCAATGATTACTCATTAACATCCATTTATCACTTAATGTCAGGCTTATTTATTCACACTTAGATTACATAAATTGCCTCAGAGCACACTACAAGTGCATGTTAATATTAATGCTTTTTCCATGGGTAGGTTTGTGTTTTTAAGGGGCCCCGTTTCTTAGTATATCACAGTGACAGTCAGATGAACTGAAGGTGTTGCTGCTTGGTGTGAAGTTGTCTCATAAATGTTAATATGTGTGGTATAGGACATCATTAGGTACAACAAGCACCTCAGAGCTGAAAGGCTTCGCATCACATTCAGATCACAATCCATTTTCCCTTTTCCTCATTTACCAAGCACCCACTCATGACTCATTTTTGCAGTTAATATTCCACAGGGAAATATGTGGTGAAACATTGCCAAGCTACAGCCTACTTTGGACATAAAGCTACCTGCAGAATTCTTTGTTAGCAGAAAACACACCACCTCGTGACTCCAGTGAAAGCTCCTGTCACTTCTTAGAACTGCTGAGAAGTCTTCACCGATGCGATGATATCAGCAAAGATTGTTTGTCTAGACAGACACATAACCATATGCAGGCATGACAATTCTCCAATATTCTTTTGGGCTACAGTATATAATACTACTGTAATCATGTAGGCCATTTTCTCTCAGCCTATCTCAACTACAGCATATAAAACTGATTTCTGTATAATGATTTATTTTGCAGACATTGATCCTTTATTGGCTAATTATTTTTGGCCCTGATTTAATTATATCCATCAACAAGTCCTCCAAACCATACAACTGTTTGGGTATAATATGACCCACACCTCCTAAATTTGTGCCCCCTACTGGTGGCAGGAGATAAGCGTTACTCAGGCATGGACCACCTAGGATATGTGAGTGCATGAGCAACAGCTAGGTTTCATGACCTCTAAATCAAAGTGTAATTGGCCAAAGACAATCACAATGACTTGCCCACTGTCACTATTTGGGAGCTCTATAAGACAACATGTTTGATTCAAATACAAAAGTATCCTCAGATTGTGATCTTCCCAATGTCATTTGGACATTCTGGCCACTTGGTGAAAAGGCAAGCACAGTAATGAAATCTGTACGGGAGGAGTCAGACAAGTTGTATCCCCACTAACTATTACTGACAAGGTTGTTATGTGACATGGATTTTAAAAATTCTATTTGCTGAAATTTGCCTTGTTTTGGTCTGGAGAGTGGGCTGAGGTTGTTATGGCACAATGACTCAACAGTGCTGTGACTCACAGGCCACTGTGGGCAAAATATGTAGGGGCTGACACCATCTGTTTACTTCATCATTAGTGGTTAACAATGACATCAGAGTTGGAATGGTCCTGTGAACACTGTGAGTCCATAAACATTATCCCACCATCCTCACAGAGATATAGATCAGGGCCAGTGCTCACAAAACATCTTCAGACTAAAAGTGACTCGCCAATTTTGAAGCACCTCTTAAAAATCATGGGTGTGTCACCCCTAACTGTAGGACTCCTAAATTTTTGGCATAAGAGTATTTCACAAAGCACTACCTCCTAAATCTATGCAAAGGTAGAGGTAATGAAGATGACTCCTTGGTCACTAATACCAAATCATAATCATATCTAAAATGGTTTCAACAGGCAATCCTGTAATCAGGCCAACATTCCTTCAGATTTCACTTATAACAAGCTTTCCAAAAGGTGTCGTATTAATCGTGAGGGTATCATGATGATATCAGAGGTGGTTAGGACTGCAGCAGTGTTTCCCAGGCATGTAACTGTAGTGGCACCACAGCTTCAAGTTGCTTAGTGTTTAAAAAATGCAGTTATTATTATCGATATTGCTTAAAAGACGTTGGTCATAAAACTGTTTCCTCTGGTGTGTGCAGGCTGACAAGCCTCCCTGACCTACTGCCACACACACACACACACACACACACACCACTCCCAATGCATGGATCCATGTGTAGATTATAAAATTGATCTCTCAGTTGCTCTCAGGGGCGCCGTACACTATGAGTTGTTATGCTTTGACTTGTGTTGACCCAAGGAATTATGGGGGAAAAGTTTGTTGAATTGCAAAGAGAGAGTTAAAGTTTGGTGTCTGGACCGATGGTGTATTCCATAAACCATACCAGTATTTCTTGGACTGATGGCCATTGATGTGCCAATTTTTTGTTAAAAAAAAAAAAAAAATTGACTACCAAGAAAGGCAACTTATAAGTATTGTTTTACTTTACTTACTCTAGGCCTCAATAAGAATAAGAATAAGAATAATGATAACAAAGCTTGTCTTTGTGCTTCCCAACCCCTTCCTGGACTAGTCAAGCATGACAAGCTTCAGGGAAAATGTCATTTATTTATGTGGTTTATTTATTTTTAATTCAATTCCACTTTCAATTCAGCTTTATTTATGTACCACATTTGATACAACTGAATGCAGTGCATTGCATTTAACAAAATGAATTAAGGAAAAAAAAACACAGATTGAAAAACATATGAGTTTCACAATATGGTTTGAAAAACGTTTTCATGATAATTTTTCAAGGACAGGTTAAAACTAGGCAGAAAGTTTTCAGAAGCAAGGTCAATACTTCTTACAAAAGCAAAAAAAAAAAAAAAAAAGTATGTTCAACCTCAAAGAAGTGTAAACGGCCAGTTAATTCATTTTGAAAATTGTTTCACTTGCCTCCAAGCTGTTATGTAACTGTTAGCCTCCTGCCATTGAGGTGGACATCCCCCCGTCTGAAAAGTAACTGCCTTAATCCACTCAGAGAAGGGTTTAATGTCACTTTACATGTGTTGCTTTCCCAAACTGAAATGCTCATAAAATTACAGGAGCCCTTGTTCTCATACACCTTAAACTACATTCTCAATGATGTTTCAAGTTATGTTTGATTTTTACAAACATTATGTTAACTTAAACTAATATTCTTTATGCCTAAGCCTAACCTTTCTCTAACCTTAAGCAAGTGCTTTTTATGCCTAAACCTAACCTTTCCCTTACCTTAACCAAGAAATTTTTTATGCCTGACATGATATACAAGACATGTTGACTAGAAATGTATTTAGGATACATCCGAAACAAATGTAATCCATGACAAAACACATTTACCCCTAAAAGTAACTAAGGATGCAGTTTAGTTGTATGTGAAAGAGACAGGGTTGGATTTCAGAGTGCACACTGACGATAGTTTTGCTCAAGTTACAGTTTATAACTGCATTTTTCCTGTACCTTTTCATGTGGAAATGTCCAGTAACTTCTGCCTCTCCAGTATCACTCTGCACCAGAGGAACAGCTGTAAAATAGGATGGATTTTTGAAACTGCAGTAACTTATAATTCAAATGCTGAATCTAATTTTAGCAGTGTCTATATTAAATATTTCTGATCATATACACACACAAGAAAAATCTGAATTCCCATAACAGGGCCCCTTTGATTGACAAGTAACACTGCAAGGATATCATGCAAATAACTTGACCAGACAGAGGTAAGTTTTTAACAAAATCCTTTTTTTTTTTTTTTTTTTTCTTTTTTCTAGAGTCTCATACACACACTCATAGAGGCTTGTTCACAGCCAGCATGACAGCTTGGTCCTGTGATGCAGAAAGTGAAAAGTGATAAGCCCATCTTCAAGTCTCTGTGGTACTGGTGAAAATAAGAGACAGAGGGGAGAAAAAGAAATTGAGAGAGAGAAATTGAGAGAGGGAAATGAGGCCAGCGGAGACAGCAAAAATGAAGGGGTAGGAGGCGAGACAGAAGAAAGGATGAGATAGAATGGGGAAGAAAGGGAAGAGAAAATGTTACATTTGGGCTCACACTAGAGGACACTGTCAATGAGTCAACAATCCTCATTTGGACTCGTGTGTATAATCACAGAGTAGCCATTTGCTGAGAAATACAATTCCAAGTCTGCTGCCCGGAATAGGAAAAGAGAAACATTTGAATATAATGAAAGACCTCTAATCCAAGGCCTAACTGCCGATGTGTCAGCAGAAATATATGTATGATCGTAAATAATCTGTAGCTAATGCTTCACCAAACAGCTTCAGCCTCTCCCACCCCACATCCCACACCTCCATGCCACCAACCAATTTCCTAGACCATCGATTGGTGGTCAATTCCAGCCAGAGAGAGAGAGGCAACTCTTCTTCCCTATGGATTTTCACGTCACCTCGATGACTGACTGCAAATAACCACTCGCCAATCATGTCCCACTTTCTAAGTGACCTTTCCTCAACACTCACACTTAGCTAATGCTATAATGTGTGTGTGTTTTTATTTCTGGAAGGTACACTGACAAGCTTTATTTGATATGAATTGACAACTATGTTTTGGGCCAGTCGGTCAGTAGTTGGGGCACACAAAAGACGGCTGTGTGTATATGTGTTTCTCTGTGTGTGCCACCTTACCATTAAACAAATGGTTATGTGCCCTACATTTGTCTTTCGAAGTACGGTTTACCCCATTGTCCCAGCAGTTGTGTCATGCTGAATCCCTGAAAATTATAGTGGTTACAGCTGAACTTGTTTCATGCAAAAGATGTCAGACCAGTATTTTATTGACACTTCAAACTGAATATTTTCACTGACATGGATTTCTTCACTCAGACAGACCTTTCAGCCCACATACATCTTAAAACACCAGCTTTACTGTTTTTATTCTTCCGTGAGACGGCTCAACCTGTCACTTCATTCGTTTCTTCTTTTCCTCGCTCAGTTCGCTGTGTGCTTCTCATAGATGACTCAATTCTCTTCTCGTATTTCCACCCACACCAGCAGTCCTTCACCTCGGCCTCCTTTCCCAAAGCAATGGGGACTCAGAAGAGGCCTACATCAACACTAATTATTACAGGCAAATGCCAGCTTTCCATTTCATTTTTTTTTTCATTATTCTTATTCTTATTATTGATATTATTTCATTATTATTATAGATATTTTTTTATTTTGTTACAAGTGTGTTTACCATTGACATTACTATGAGGTAATTATGTCAGATAATGCTACTTTGTCAATGTGAGGCGAATGTTGACAGATGCAGCAGTGAGTTGCTAATCTCCCATCAGGGAGGGACATTTTTCATTGTGACTTCTGTAGCGTGATGGAAAATTACAGCAAGACAGTATGGTAGGCATTTCATAAGGATAAAGAAAACATGCGTGATACTGGCTTTCATGACCATGTTCCGTAGACCAGCGCCTTAACCACTACTCTATTGTGCCTTGGCACTGATGTCACTCAAAATTTGTGTCCTATAATGAAGAGGAGCACCTGAGCCATCAAAAACAACAACAAAAGAAACATGAGTCACTCAGTCTTGAACAGAATCACTGGAAGATCAGTCTGCCAATCCCACCTAACCCTGTAAATAAGACACATGATTAGACTGTTACTTCACCCGAAAGCAAATGCCCCGGCCTCCAGGATCCCAGCTTCTTCTTCTTTTTTTTTTTTTTTCCATACCGTCTGTTTCGGAGTTTCACACCAGATCTGCAAGACAATGCTGCCATAATTCACGTGACCTGCAAGCTCTCAACTGCGTGGGCACATCTCTGAAAAGTAGGTGCTGCAAACTCAGCTGAAAGTTTGCACTACGAGTGCAAATGCACATCTGCAAAGATTCCAAATAAAGATTCGCCTTTCCAGTCCCAAGTTTCAGTGTTTCAATTTTTTTTTTTCCCCAGCATATGCACACCAGTTTGCAGCTCACCATATATAATGTTTCAAACCTAGAGAACAAACTAATACACTGGGAGAACAGTGATACATTTGGAAAAATGAAGAAAAAAAGAGTGCTGCAGTTGTGAAGCAAATAATATTCGCAGGGATTTTAATTTTTTTCAGCTGATCAAAACATTATGCAAGCCTTCACAACTTAGTTTCAATCTTGCAGACCCTTTTTTAATTAGATGTCAGGCTTTCAAAGAGTTTTAAACATTCAAAGCTTTTTTTGCTTTGAAATATGACATGATATTTATACCATACATTACAAGTTCCACATTTCATTTGATGGGGACAGACTCATCAGAATCTGTAATATTACAGTTTGCATGATCAAGTGGAAAGTCCATGTGCTGATACTGAGCTCCATGACCTGTACAGATGACTTGAGGGGGCTGGCCGCTATCTGATTTCATTAAATACACCTCACCTATTCCCTCGCTTCATTAATGAATGAAAGGGGTAGGTTAAAGATAGCACTATGCTAATACGCTGTACATGTGTGTGTGTGTGTGTGTGTGTGTGTGAGAGAGAGAGAGAGAGAGAGAGAGGAAAAGACTAGGGGGCAAGGGAGGAGGGGAAGGTGAGGGAAGACTCAGAAGTCCGTAAGGTCACTAACAAGAGATCTCACATTGCCACTGTGACACCTAGGTCAGCAGCACAGAGCATAACATAAGGGAGAAGAAAAGAGAGAGAACACAACAGGCAGATGTGTGTGTGTGTGTGTGTGTGTGTGTGTGTGTGTGTGTGTGTGTGTGTGTGTGTGTGTGTGTGTGTGTGTGTGTGTGTGTGTGTGTGCATGCATGTGTGTGTGAAACTAGGAGAGAGTAAGGGTGGTGTTACATCTGCAGTGTGCATGCCTGACTTAAGTGACTCCATAATGGCTTGGCCTCCATCATATATTGCAACAGCTGTTGTTGAGAAAACACATCATTACTGGATGAATCCCTCCAAGGAAAGACACATCAGATCTACAGACAAAATCTGGAGCCATTTTTGTCAATTTGTTTCATGTCTTGTGCAATTTGCTCAAACCTTGGGGAAAGAAAACACAAGAGCGATGGAGAAAGATTTGTAAACATTCATAGGCGATGGTAAATTTACAGAGAACCCACTAGAGAAATTACATGCTGTGGTGTGGCTGGTGTAAGAAAAATGATAAATGTGGATGAGGGAGTTTGCAGAACAATTAGGTTTTATTATTATTTAGAAGTTTCAGGGTGTATAAAAGGTAGAGACACACTTTTCTTTTTTATGCTTTAATATGATTTTTTAATTCTCAACCAACTTCATCTTACAAGCAACTTTGTTCATAGCACATGCATGATTCTGTACATAATGTGTTGGCTTATAATATGTTCATTTAAGTGTATACCTGGCCCATTCAAAACAGCCACAGCACAACACATATACATGCACATCATCCACATTTAGCATTGACAGTTGGAATATCAAGGTTTGAATGCAAGAGATGCCAAAAACTCCTTGGTGTGACCTTTACAGGCGGTATGCTTAAAGGGCAACTTTGGTATCTTTGAAGTTAGGCTGTATTTCTGACTTCTCTACCTTCGTGTCTGTCAGTAAATAGAAATTCGTTGTCTGCATTAATACATTTACCATTAAAAAAAAAAAAAAACATTCTCTAATTGAGAAATCTTCATAGTAGCACCAAAAAGTGTCTCCTCTGGAATGACGAAAGACAGTTATGGATATTGTTTTCAGCTTTTTACTTTTTTTTTTTTTTTTTAAATCTTAACGACTGACACTGACTGCTACCATGAGAACTGTTTTGATTTTGTTGGCCAACCTTATTCAGGCTACAGGGACTGGAGCACAGCGATTTGCAACTGCAACAGATGGACGAGGACAGAGCAAGGAGAAAGAAGCAGATAAAAAACACAACTTGTAGCAGCGAGACTAATTGACTGAGCGTTTCGAAACCCAAAAGGACATTTACTAATGTTTTTCAACGCTATTTTACTAATGGCTCCGTTACACCATATAGTTAAAGTAGAACCCAGTTTTTAGCAGTAAGTTTCTCAATACTAACACAATCATTTCCCACTAGAGAAGTCAGAAATGCAGCCCAACGCATCCGATTTGACTGTTATCTCACCATTAAATGGACGTTGTCATTCGTAATCACCACCATAGTTAAGTTAGTAAGTAAATAAGTTTTATTTATTCAGCACTTTCTAAAACACACAGTTCAAGAGTGCTTCACACGTGTGGAAAATAAAAACAACTTCATAGAACAAAAAATACATAAAAATGATACAAAATATAAGAGCATGAACAGAGACTTGAGCCTTGTTCCGACTGCAGGCAAATCGGATTTGTTTCTCAAATCACATCTTTAAGAGAGACCGTCCGCATTGTTATTTGCAAGTGATCGGATCGGATTTGTGCGGTCAAGACATCACCAACCTATCGGCTCGGGTTGCTATGGTAACGACATAGGCGTCAGTTTCAAACATTGGCATGAGAAATGGAGATCCATCATGTCACTCTCCAAACAATTGGGCTATCAAGTCATGGTGCAGAACGTTTCTGTCGCATTGGACAAATTCAGTGAAAGAGGAGGCTGAATTTAATCAGCATATCCATGGTAACAGCAGCCGCTATCATGCACTTCTGTCACTTTGAACTGATGTTGTGGTTGTGTGTCACGTCGCATTTTTTGCTGTCTGGACTAATTCCAAAGATCGTGATCTATGGAAATGCTCATAAAGTAGATTAGATGGGCCTTTACTGCACCTTCTAGTGGGGTTGGGAAAAGGTCAGGGTTAAGGTTATGAAACTAACGTTCACTATTATTTGCTAGCTAATGTTAGCTAAAATGAAGCCAACTAAAACCAGCACTGCTCTACCTTGATGTTAAGGAAAGGGTAATGGTTAGCTAATGTTAGCTGGTTAAAAATGAGCATAGTTCTTGCATGAGTGTGGACTCGATCCTGGGGCTCTAGAGTTATGAACTGGGTGACCCTCTAAGGTTGGCAGACCTGGCATTTTTAGTAGATCTTACTGATCATCTTAACACACTGATCAAGAGCCTACAAGGCAAAGACCAGCTTGTACCACAACTTTATGCACACAAGAAGGCATTCGTATGACCTTCTCTTTGAGACACAATTAGACACCTTCAATGTTGTGCACTTCCCCACACTGTCGGAAATCAAATTAACTTTTCCAAAGGCCAATCCTTCTGCAAAAAGAGGGAAATATGTGTCTGTGATCTCTCCTGACTGAGTTCAGTCAGTGCTTCCATATTTTTCTATCACTGAGAAAAAAAAAAATCAAGCAGTACTCGACTCCCTTCCTGATGGAGGCAGAGGAGGCAGAGGAGAGTCTGCAATTAGAACTTGTCGAAATGCAGTGTGATAATTTTCTGAAGAATCAACATCAGCCTCTCTCCCTGCCTGACCTCTACCAGAGCTTAGAAAAGGCCAGGTTTCCTCTGATGAGACGCCATGCAAAAACAATGATGAGTCTGTTCAGCTCAACATACATATGTGAACAAACCTTTTCTCTGTTAACTCTGAACAAAAACACATCAAGAACCAAAACGACCGACAGCCATCTCTTTAATGTCCTTTGCATCTCAGCCGCCAAACTTACTCCTGACCTGCCAGGCATCCTTCAGTCCAAAGCGCAGCATTACTTCTCCCACTGAGTGGAACACTGTTGCCATTACAGGTGAGTTAAAAATATATTAGACAGTATTCATGTGTTATTGAGCCCAATTACTTAAATTCAGTCAATTTAAGGTGATAACATTTTCTAATAAACGTTAGTTAACAAGCCCAATAACTGACTAAGAAGCAATCTCAGGCTGCTGTTTTAAGAATGAGCTGCAAACCCTTTTTGTGACAAAATTAATGAAAAACCATTAATGGAATGCTGTGATGTAGGCTGTTTTTTTTTTTTTTTCTTTCTTTTTTCTTTGAGCGCATTCAATTATCAAGCATAATTTACCTACATTTGATTGATTTTGCTAACATTAATACACTAGATGTGAGGCAATATACCTCACCTCTAGTGAGTGGCCCAGCCATTCGTATATTTTTCCGTATGTGGCTCTCTGTGAAAAAAGTCTTGACACCCCTGGAATAGATGATAACAGCCCTCTAACCCACTAGAAAGTGCAACAGGGACCTACTAACTCATACCTGTGGGGGTGATTATGACCGATAAAGTCCATTCAGTGGTGTGATAACAGTAGAATCGGGTGCTTAACTTCAAAAATACCTAAAATGGCCTTTAATAAGTAGCTGTGTAGCCACTTTGTACTGTTTTTGTATATTCTGTAACTGTTACTGTGACCATAATTAATTTCATCTAATAAAGGCTATTGTCATAATATGTGTTTGAAGGCTACATCATCAGTTTATCTCTTTTTGAGTTCCTGTATACTATCTATAGCTGGTTTATGGAACGTAGCAGGAAGCTTGAAAGCTGAATGGTTTTGATGGAAGAATTTTGATATCAGATTGAAATTCCAGTTGGGAGCAATGAAAAGTTTTATGTGCAATAAAGGATACATCACTGCCACTGTGTAGTCATTATCGAAAAGTTTCTACTGCGGGTGGCTTGCAAAAGCCACAGACTGGGGCTCCATTAAAAATGCATAAGATGGATTCACAAGTGGAAGATTGAGGGCTTCCATATTGCTCTCATTACTGTATGCATTTACAGGGCATTGAAATTCATGAAAAGAACTGCTGAAATTCATATTAACATTTGCATTATAAGAAGCAACTCTGTAAATTTGAGTAATCCTGTGAACGAGCATCCTTGCATATGTAGTTGTGCATACATGTAGAGTTCATCTTTGTGTGCTAGAGGGGGTGAGATAAGTGTAAGGGAAAGAGAGTCTTCTCGGATAGAGTGTACCTGAGAGTGTGTTAATGTGTTATATAAGTGAAGTGTCCAAAGCTATTGTGAGATAATGAAATAAGAATGGTTATTACGGGAATTCAGTTCAGCCCTTAATGGAAGCAACACATCATGAGTTATTTTGGAATAAACTTAAGTGCAAAAGTGTTTTTATACTTCCAGTGACAAGTTAATAAAATGTTGCAGCTGGAAATGCGTGGAAATGTAGAGAACAGTGTTTTCTTTTCTTTTTTTTTTAAATTTGTTTATTTATTTATTTATTATACTTTTAGAGCAGGTGTTCATTAATATAAACTAACTTTAGAGGACTACTCTTTAAATTGCAGGGTTAAGCACAGATGCAGACATATGCTGTATAAGCACAAGTGTGTTCTCTCTCTCCTTTCTCACTCACTCACACACACACACACACACACACACACACAAATACATATACTATGCAAATTTATGCAAGAACATGAACTGTATGGTACCAGAAGCAAACTATACAATAAAATTATTAAAATTCTTTATCCAAAACACATTGCTAGGCATAGCCTGGCATTTGCGTTGAGCATTGACTTAATTCCTGAAGTGAAAACTGTCATGTTCACACATCGCATAAATGTCCCGAGGAGATGACATCTCCTCTAGACATTATGTAAAACTTAGTCAGCCACGGTGAGCAGAGCGCTGTCATCATGTACTCTGTACTAAACAATCCAGTCTCATAAAATTTTGTGAAATGAGCACTAAGTCTTACAGGCGGACTGTGTGTTGTGGACATGAATTATGTGAAGAAGGTGGAATGAATTAAATTCCATCTTAACAATTTAGGAAGTGACCCATTTCAAAGAGTGAAATAATTGCTTGTACTGAAAGAATGGCTAATCGATTTATAACCTGCATGTTTTACATAATATGACAGGTGAACAGGGCAAACTCTGACCTTCCTTTTAAGGGAGACAATAGACAACTGAAAGGGGCTCAGGTTTAGTCAGTCTTTTGGTGGTATGGTCCAAAAAAAGGAAAAACTCATTGCATTGTTCTCAGTTTTATATACATAAACCACATAACAAATGATCAGTGTAATGTCTGTCAGTGTGATTAAATGACATTTTTCGCTCTCAGCTGTTGGAATAAATTATTGCATATCATCTTTCTCAGCAAGCTCTTATTGGTTGTACCCCCTTAGACTGGTGGATATTTATCAAACAACCTAGCAAGTCTGCCTGTATATCAAAGGCAGCCAGCCAAACTCTTAGAAGAAATATTAAAAGCTAAATGAAAGTGGGAAGGTGTCATCACTTAGCTCGAGGGGAGAACACTAGGCTTGACATTGACGTAACATCAAACACAGTTTCATTATTGTTTGCACAAACAGAAACAACATGCGCGACTCCACCTGATGAGGAGTGACACGTTCGCCTTTTATTAGTGAACCAATTACCTCATGCGCACCAATGACAGATGCCCTCATGAATTTCAAATGGTCTCCCCACCTCCCTCTGCTACCACCTACTAGGCCTGGATCCTTGGAACAGGTGATGTGTCTGCTTCAGTATGAGAGCCACTGAAGCATTTAAAGGGAAACCACAACAAGGAATGTGCATGTGCTATACTTCGACAAAAGGAATCAGTGAATGTAAATGAAAATGAAAATGTTTCTGCTAATGGCATAAACCAAAGAGACAAGCCTGTAACTGGTGAAGTAGACAAAAGATTTAGAACAAATGAGTTACCCCATAAGGATGTCACCAATATAAAGAGGTGAGGTCTCTTTTAAAACAAGGTGATAGAGTAACTGTTTTTGAGAAATATATTCCTATATTGGTATTCTATATATAGATATACCGTATTTGTAAATGTGATCAGCAGAGTGGTTGACAGAGATTGTTGAGTGGAACAGCTTTGCAGAATTTTATTGTCAGTGGATTTATCATATACTGGCCTCATCTGTCTTTTTGTTCTGTCCCCTGAGCATGTCTTAGATCATTTACTACTCTGCACACATACCTTACAATAAAGCCAACCATTTTCAAGTACTCTGTTTTTTGTTGTTGTTTTAGATTTGTTTGTATTTACACAGTGCCTCTGTTTATGAACGTGAAATGTTCAGGTGATAAACCTGCTTTAACATTTTCTGCTGCTCCATCCACTATTCATGACCTGAGTTGTATTACCATTGATGTTAGAATTTAGTTCATAAAAATATATTTTCCTCATGGACTATTTTCTGGCAGAGACTTACTTTCTGTTGCATGTTTCCTAGTGCAACATAAAGGAATGGGGCATTCACATGCTATCAATAAATCAGAGGATCAAATTTCCTGCTCTCTTGTTGGACAGTCTATCACAATGTTTTTCTAAAGCAAGAATGATGTGCAAGCGCACATCATTTTATTCTCATTGTTTGGCAGGCAACTTTGAAGTGCTGTTGAAGTTTCCCACCCATATGTGAACATACCGCAAGATGTGTAGACTTCTCAAAACAGAGTTGACATTAAACAAAATTACCATGCAATGAGAAAGTAATTTTGACAAAAAATAAACTTGAGTGGGATACTCACTCATCTCATGCAGCTTTTAAGACTCTGCGAGTTGACCTTTGTGCCAGGCTGTAATGATTTGGATGATATGATATGGATATGAGTGGCTGTTTGGAAGGCAGGAAGAACATGCAAACATTCAGAAAGTATGGTATATGCCTTGGGAAAAAAAGGTTGAGCAATGTGAAGTGTGTGTTTATTAGATAGTAAGTGGGCTAAAACATGCAAAAACACTAGTCTGGTGTTTTAAAACTTGCATAGCTGTTATTATTATTATTTTTCAGGTCATGCCCCCAGGCAGATATTCTTCTATGTTTTAAGGCAGCAGTGTCAGACTCACGTTTGGTAGCGGGCTGCATTCATTCAAATGAGACTTCATGTGGCCTGCTTATTTTTTGCTGATGTCAACATGACACAAGTCGACACATGGATATTTTCGTCTTTCTTAATTTATTATTTTGCTATTTCAAATGTATTATTTTAAATCAAACCATTTGGAGCCTACGAATCAATTAGAAATTGCATGTTGGCTCAAGAAAATAACACTTAATGTACACTTACATAAAGCAGAAGAGAGAAATCCAACAAATATATAGTATACAGGTTTGCCATTTACCTCCGAGCAGAAAATACTACTCTTTCCATCTTTCTTGAAAAAATCTACATTCCATGTCAACCATTTTTTGATAGCATATTTTCTAAAGTAACATAATGCAGCAATGGTGAGGAACTACCTGGTAGTTTCTACTTGCTGGCAAAACAGATTTATGTCACATGAAAAGATATTTAGTAACCTTAAAAGAGGACACCAAATTTCCTTTTACACCTCAGTTTTATTTGATGTGTGCTGTGCGGGGCGACTGGTCAGAAACAACAGCAGGAAATCTGTTGCCTGGCAGCAGCGGACATTGACACACAGTGCTGCTGGTTGTGTTGGAGTAACACAGGTGAACAAACTTGCCTGGAAGCATTTGTGTAGCAATACATATCTGTTGTGTTCTTCCAAACACTGAATATCCTGATTATCTTACAATGCTAACTTTGCAAATTGGTAACTTAAATTGATGTAAGAGTTTTGAGCTCATGGAAATTTAGCCCGTTCAGGAAACAGTTTATAAGCCTTACCCTGTTAAGTTATGAACATTTCAGACAGCTTTTTGTTAAGTGTCCTGAAATAAATAGAGAGGGGGATAAAAGTGGTTAATAACTTCTCATTTGTGCTTCATTCTACCCGTAGGCTGTAGGAGAAACATCTGACAAACCGTGGTAATTACCATTCAGCGTTGTCTAGTTTCTCAGAAACACTGCCAAGTCCTGATCAAGTCCTGATGACAGAGGGATTAGTTTACTCAATTTGTGAGGTTAAAAATATGTGCGTGAAAGGCAATTTACATTTTATTGCCAGTTTAGTATACAACATTTAAACTTATCCCATAGTAGTAGAAAGGCTGTGTCTCATTTACTGTAAAGATATAGGAAAATACTTTTAGCCTATTTGTCATCGACTTCCCTCCCCTTTGTCACATTAAAGCTGCACTACAGAATGTACTTCTGGGAGGACTAAAGGAGTAATCACTGGTAAATGCTTAGACAATTAATGCAGTTGTCATCAACTTTTGAAAAATATGTTTGTGCCTTATACAGTTTTTCTGTATATGGGGCGCCAATAATGTGGAATATGCAAGACTGTACCTGTTATCTACATCTGTAAAGTGAGCTGAATATATCTGGAGGATGAATTATACTCTCCAACCTTGTCTATATGGCTTGGCACTTCTATGCATGACCCTGTGTAGTACCATTAATGCAAATAGGAGCACATTTTTTCAGCCTGTATATATTGCATAATCTTTCACATACTTTATTTTCTGCCATACAGCATGTTGTATATCCATATTTTATAATAGTTTTATATCTGTATTTTATCTTTCCTATTGTACCGATATTTTGTATACTATTTTTTTTATTAGTTTCCTAAATTTCCACATTTTTCATAATGTTCACATCACATATTGTCTTTATGTCTCAGTTGGCTGTGCTGCTATGGATACTACTGCTACTATTTGAATAACTGAATCCTTTTTTTTTTTTTTTTACATTTTTATTCATACATTTGCACTTAATACTTTATATCCCTTCCGTTTCTCCCCGTGCAGGATATTAAATTTGTTAAGTATTAAACCTATAATGCAGTTTTTGGGTGTATGTCACAAGTTCAGACGTGCTTTACATGTTAAGAGTATAAAGGCGATTCCACTGCTACCTTCCAAATTGGTAGGGTTATTATTTCTTTCACCTGTATGAGTCGTTAAGGTTTGCCCTTGATAATATCACACTCACATTCAGATTTTTTTTTTTTTTCTGCCTGAAGAGGTTTTTTGTCTTGTACAAAGTGACTGGTGTCTTTCCATCAAAGGTCAAGCACTGAGACCCCTTGTCCCTTTCAGTTCTCTTTTTTTGTCCTGGATTTTACATGGGTTGGAAGAGTGAGCAGGCCTTCAGGCAATCCTTGTGAAGAGGCAATAAAAGATAAATGATATTACTGTGTGAATTTTACAATGTAATTCAACACTTTGTTTCAGTAAAAGTTGCTTATACAGTAATAATTGAACTTTTTTATACATTTTAGTGTTAATTAAATTATCACAGAAACAGTATATCTCTTAATAGAGTTCTGTTCCAAACTGATATAATTTCAAAATGTGTGTGTGTCGACACATAGTCATTGGAAGTACTGTTTAAGACCTAGATCTTCTAAACTTGCTGTAGCGCTAATGCAGTTGGGTACATAAAAAGGGAAAATTCTGATTTATTTGCCATTTTAACAAATTAAATAGCAAAAGTGTGCCTTAACTTATGCCAAAGTATTTTGTGTGCAAGCTGCATGCTCTACATTGCCTTGTGCACTGCCATACCAGAGACAAGGAAATTAGAATTAGAAAAGAGGAGGATGAGGGTGAGGCTGAAATGTTAGACTGTGGGTGTAAGAGCTTTGGTCGAGAGAAAGCAAGAAATTGTAAAGCAAGTAAGTTCCCTATAGGAAACTTGGGAAAATATTATCTATGATTTATGTATAGGCTCAAATTGATTTTTTTAATGCTAAATTTATTTAAATCAATATCTTTGCATTTCTCACAAATGCCATTACATAGGTCAGTGAGGGTGATGCTAAAAAGCAGCACACTACTTGGAAAAAGAGGACCTAAAATGATGTTGTGGGGTCATGCTGGAGTACATACTTTTTTCTTTCTTTTTTTTCTTTTCTTTCTTTCTTTCTTTCTTTCTTTCTTTCTTTCTTTCTTTCTTTCTTCCTTTTTTTTTTTTTTTTTTTTGGCTCTCAAACAACTTTCCTTGGTGCATAAATGCCATTCCAAAGGGGAAAATGTAGGCTTATACATACACTATACACTCAAAAAAAAAATAAGTCATTGGATAAACGTAATTTAAGGATGCCACAAATTCCCATCTAATCTAATTGTGTACAATCAGTCTATATTGATTATGTTAATTGAATGAGAAAAAGATTTGTTGATTTAATAACATCTAATAATGTAAATACAATTGGCTTTTTCTAGATTTAACATATTGTTCTTTCATTAGCATTTCTATCTTAATTTAAATTACTTGAACAAGAGTTTTATTTTTTTGTATGACAAAACCTTAACTTGTTGAATGAACCAGTAAATTTCTATTTATAACTTTTTTTTTTTTTTTTTTTTTTTTACAAATATCAATCTTGTATAATTCTGCATGCACAAATAGATCAGTTGAACAGTTTAAACCAATAAGTAAGCTAAACAGCTCTTTTAAAACATTTATTCAACATTGCCAATAACAAACCATTAAGGCAGGCGAATACAACTTTTGCTTTAATTTTCAAAGAAATGTAAAACTTTGTTTTTTAAAGTATTTTTGCAATATTATGGTGGTCTAAGTGGTCTTGTATGGTCTAAGTGCCAACACTGCCTGTGAGTTATTAAAAAAAAAATAATAATAAAAATAAAAATGCAAAATCAAACAGCTGAAGCGAATGCAAAAATTAAAACATTTGGCAAAGGTTTAGCCAAACTTATCAGCCTCTGCAGCAAAAGTGGAGCTAGTGGATAACTTAAGCAGATTAGAGAAATTATTATTATTATTATTATTATTATTTTACTTTTGATAAAAGCATTTGCATAAATACAATGTCAACTACATTTTTATAGATCAGGGTGAGCATGTGTGTAGTATGTATGTTGGGCGAGTTCAGAAAAAAGGACTAGCATGTTTGAGTGCTGACTGATTTTTTACTGCTTTACTGATTACTGCTCGAGGGATGCATTTCCAACACACATATTATTAAAACACAGATTTTAAGCTTTAACAATTAAAAGTGGACAATACAGCCTCTTCAAGGCTTTAAACATTTAAGTCAAACAGTGCAACCTTTAAAATGCTTTTCGAACTTAAAGTGAACAATACAAAGTGTCCAATACAAAGGGTCAGCTTTCTGAGCACACAGGAATGACTTCTCTCAGTCTTTTAATAATCCCTCACTCCAGCAGCTTGTTTTTCAGAAACTGTGCCTTTTTTGACAGCCTCTGTCCATCCAGATTGAGAAAGATCTGCAGGACTTCGAAAAAGTAACTAAGCTCTTGGGGATAGCTTAGGTTCAAACAGTATATTAATCCGAACAACAAGGCACAAGCGTGGGCAACTCTATCCAAATCACTGAGTACCTCCATGCCTTCAATCAGGACACCAATGTCCACTGGGTCATCCTTGGGATCTCCACCATCCTCTTGAATGACATACACTCCCATGACAGTCTGCTCTATGGATGTCTTTGCCTGAGTGTCTATGTTCTGCAGGGAAACATACAAAGGACTGTTCAACAATGTAACAGGATAAACAAGCTTTCAGTGCGTCTACAGGTACCAGAGTCAAATTTCAAAACATTTTTATAAGCCCAGTTACCAACCGTCTAATTCGATTCAACATTGCTGTTAAGTGCCGGTAACATTACCCATTTTTACAGAATTAAAAAATGTTTGCCATGTCATGGTTATATGCCTTTGTGAACCCTGCAAGTGGCAGTTTACACCCATGCCTGCAGGTTTTCATTCCAACTAAAACCATCAGCAGGGTTTTAACTGATCAACCAACCTTCAAGCACAAAGGAAAAAATTATTTGTGAAATCAACTATATTGGGTTTAACTATGAATGAAAACCACAACACCACATGGTTATCCATCTTGAGCAAGTGAATGCAATCAACTGCCTGGCAGGACAGAAAACCTGCAGTACTCTGGACCTCAAGGACAACATTTGAGTACCACTGAGCAAATATGGCCAAACAAAAAAATACATTGGGTTCCGGTTCCTTGTCATTTAAGGGCATGAATAGGTAGGGAATTTATTTTATTTTATTTTTTATTTTATTTAGCATTTTAAGGATGGGTAGGGGGGATTTATTTTATTTTATTTATTCATGGAAAGGATGGGTAGGTAGGGATTTTATTTTATTTTATTCTTTTTTTTATTTTCGGAAGCGATGCATGGGTTGCTTTTTACATATAATTAATTCAATATTTGCATAAGTTACCACCTTTTTTAACGGAACGGAGCAGCGTTATTACTAGCAGAGGGAGGTGTCTCTGGCTCGCATCGCAGCGTTAGGTACCTGAAGTCGAATACACTCATCACGCCCACCGCCATAGAGCCAAGCTCCACGGTGGGGGCAGCAGGCAAACATGACGGGGGATCCGTCATGTTTGCCTGCTGCACTTGCAAATCTACAATCAGTGGCGGTTCTGCCTATGTTGCCGCTCTAGGCGAAATTACTGGCTTGCGTCCTTTCATGTTACTACTCCAACCGGGGCAGCATCAGTCGGCATCAGGCGAGCCGGCACTGGCCGGCATTAAGCCGCTCACCTGTTAGATCCAGCAGACGAGACCGAGTGGGCGCGGTACCAGCCGGTGCCGCGGCCGGCCCGCCGGCCCACCTGATGGTACTGATGGCATGTGCGGGTCAATGCGGTAGTCTAGAAAACTGGCGATTTTTTTTTCTCGTGTGCCCCCAAGTAGATTGCGCCCTGGGCGGTTGCCCATACTGCCATAGCAAAAACCGTCCCTGTCTACAATGACACTGTTTCACCTCTTTCACTACATCTGCAAAGGTTTTCTCTTGTAGTCGGATTATTTTCACTGGTGGTTTGAGAGGACAAATCACACACACCGTGCAGAAGTCCATTCTTTCCAGCCAGTGCTGTCGGTGGTGCGTGATTCCATGAACTTATTTTCCGAAGTTACGCGAGAACATCACAAATAAGGCGAGTGCAACACAGATCAAAATAAAAGCCCTGCTTAACTTTTGACCAATGCCAACAAGGTCACACTTGGTCGCATAGTGCATTTATTTTATTTTTTTTATTTTATTTTTACACAGAGGCCAATAAAATAACCTGACTCGGGGGGTAAATGGGACACTCGGTCAGGAACCGGAACCCAGATTTTTTTTTGTCGTGCCTATTAGACAGCACATATAACAGCTACAGTGAGCAACTGTCTATATTGACAAATAACTAACCTTGTACTCCACAAGTTTCTTGGGGTCTTCATTCAGGTAGGCGCACAAAGACTTGAGGATGCATGCTCGTCTCACATGTATGGTGTCTTTCTGAAAAGGAAGGTTTAAAAAATTGTTGGTCTGTGCTTGCTTGTTCTGATCTGGTTCAGACAACACTTGCCTATTATGCACACTTGCAGTCTTTGGATATAGTAGTCATTTGAGTGATATACTTCAAGGAACTGGTCAAAGTTTGTACGAAGTTTTTGGACATTTTGTCAACACTTATCCGGACACACTTGAAAAATTTAAGAGATTTCCACATGCAACCAGAGTTACTCCAGTCACTGGTGTTTTATGACCATAGAATGTTGTAGAAAGCATTCGTTTTCAAATCATAGTTCAGTTTACTCAGTCAGAACAGGCTACTAAGTTAAGATCATTGTCTAATGGTATGATGGGGCAGAAAATACCATTTAAACACGTATCTACTTCCCAACCACTCCACCTTTGTGCTAATAAATTTCCATCAGGCGTGCCGAGTGCAGGTCAAGGGCAGCAAAGAACTTTGGCAGCAAAGGCACAGTGGATATACGCATGAACTCTACTGATGTGAAAAACATTAGAAATGTACAGGTTATTTACCTCACAAGAGAGGAACATAAATTACAATGCAAGGAAAGGAAATGTTAAAATACTACATTTAATATACATTTAAATATATTTTAAATCTTGTATGTATCATTACATTCTTGTGTTTGTGTGGAAGTCACGCGAAACAAAGCACAAGGTATTCACCTCTGTCACAGTGAAAAGAGCTGGCCACCTGCTTCTGAAGTCTGCAACCAGAGGTTCGCCTTGAATAATTTCATGCCTTTGGTAGGAGAAGGTCTTCTCCATTTTCTCTGCTGGGTTAGCTGCTATGTGGCTTCTTATTGCTGAAAAATAAAGACTGGGAAAAATATAAATACATTTTTGTATCATTCATATCATTATTTTACCATGGAAAATGATAATTACTTGCAATAACCTTAACACTGCACAGCATTTTGATTTTTATGCCAAACTTTAGAGGACTATGTTAGTGCAATGGCTGTTCAAAACATGCCTGTTCAGAACAGGCCGATTGCTGGGCCTCTAGTATTGCTGCATGCAGCTTTCTAGTGAATCGTTCTGGACAACCCCTCATCCAAACAACTTCACAATTAACACTGCACCTCTGTGTGTCCTCAGCAGTAACAGAACCTCCACCCAGTGTGAAGTCGATGGGATGAACATATGCAAGAAAATCAGAGGACAGACTAACATAAAGACCAAAACTCCTTTGTAGTTAGTTAAGTGGCTTTATAAGTGAACTGCTACAGCTTCTGAGAGAAAGCATGGCAGCCGGGCCCATGGGCAAGGTTAGAACCCATCCGACTGATTTTATTCAAGGTGAGAGGACCAAAACGACTGGCAATTACAAAATAATTGATAACTGCAGTCATCCTTGGCATTTTTTTCAACTTTGTATTTAATGCGAGATTTATTTTTAATTTCTCTAAAATGGATCATGATTTTTTACTGTGGACAACAGTATTTATTACTATTATTTTTTTATCTGTTTATCCCTACAATACAATAAAACACAATGGCAGCCAAGATTAACACTGCCCTCACCTCAGTCAGGAATACTGGCAAAAAACAGCGCTGACCAACACTTGTTGCTGCCATTTCAGGTCGCGTTAGTTTCTCTCCTCTCCTCTCCTCTGCTCTGTGTTTACCAGGGCGGGGCCCAGCCCCTCCATACACAACACGCGCGCATGCACACGCCAGGATCGGAGCAGATGAGAGACGGTGAACATGAAGATAGCCTTAATGGAGTTACCGATAGCTACACTCGTTATTGTAAACCCCCAAGGCAAATACTCTGGTGTAATGTTAATGCGTGAACAGCAACAACACACAAAACAGAAAACGTTACACTTCATAACGTTTTGCACTGATAACATGAGGCTGGGGACGGATTAACTTGCCGCCCACTCCGGACTTTGAGAAGCCCTGGTATATCGCTACACCAAACGGTAGTGAAATTAATAACTAATCGAAATTGATGTCCGGCAACAGTTTAATTGATTGACTGCCAAGGAAGAAAATATAACATCACAGTACCAGAGAATCTCTAATATAGGAAGAAGTGGCACTCTCGTCTAACTTCCGGTTCTCGGAAACACGTCTCTGTCCATGTGAGGGCGCTCGTGGGCGAGTGCAGAATGAATGGGAGTCTATGGGGATACACCCCTAAAAATCCACTTTTCTCTGGAAATAATTTTTTGTCAAGTAATTTGAATACTGTTTTCAAAAGGGGGGACTAAAAAAATACACTCAGCTGAATATTGGATTTTTTAAGTTCACCTATCTGTTGTAAAAAGCCGTTCAAAAAGTGTGATGACATCACACATTTCATATCGCGAGAGGTGCTGCTTTACAGCAATTTCCAGAGCCGATCTATGGAGACCAGACGGAGACACTTGAGACACTTTGGCCAGAGCCCATCTGCGCTATATTAGACATTCTCTGTATACACAAATGTCAACTTTGATAGAAAAGTCCTCCTTAAGAGTGGTGTTTCCAGATTCTCTTGGTCTTCAGGTGCCATCAAGTGGGATCCCTGGTCGTAAACAGCCACAAGTCCGTCAATGACCAATCAGCATTCATTAGCAAATGCTAGCGTGGTATGGCCAACAACAGCCCAACCTGTAGGAAATCAAAAGGATTTAAGTTCTCGCTTATTTCACTTTTAACTTATAATCCATATTGAACTTTCAGAAACTACAACAGATTTTTCAGCCATAAACAGGTGTAAGAGACAAATTTAGCCTTCTAGCTCCATAGAGCCCCATTCATTCTGCACTCGCCCGCGATCACCCCCAGTGGAATTACGGTGGAACTGCAACCAAGTTCGATACAATGGGGGTTAATGGAGAGTGGCAAGGCTTGTCGTAGACGGGCTCTGACAGTACTCACCATTTATGTTGAGGTTTTCTGTCAACTGCTGCGAACACAAGAACCGCCCGCCATGTCTTCTTCTACGGCCAGCTTCTTCTTCAACGTTCAGGTTCTTCTTCTAAGCCCGCCAAGAATTTGCGTGCATCTCCATGTACTTCCGTATCCAATTTGAAATGAGGATGTGCAGCAGCAACAGTGTCACCACAGTTGCTGGTTTGAGGTATCCTGCTTTATTTGGACCACCTCATATTGATTTAATTCAGCCAAATTTTCACTGATTTACATTCAGCGAGCAAAAATAGATAATTTCCAATACACAAACAAAATAAATATATTCATTTTGAACACATTTATAGTATGTAAGTCAAACAATGCCCTTGGTTCATTTTTTTGAGTGGACAAAAGTATTGGGACACACCTCCTAATCACTGAATTCAGGTGTTTCATTCTGTCCCATTGCCACAAGTGTATAAAATCAAGCACCTAGCCATGCAGTCTGCTTTACAAACATTTGTGAAGGAATGGGTCGTTCTAAACAGCTCACTGAATTCCAGCGTGGTACTGTAATAGTAATGTAATAGGATGCCACCACCACCAGTTTGGAGAAGGCCCTTTTCTGTTCCAGCATGAATGTGTCCCGGTGCACAAAGCAAGCTCCATAAAGGCATGGCTGGGTGAGTTTGGTGTAGAAGTACTTGACTGGTCTGCACAGAGCCCTGACCTCAACCACATATCCAACACCTTTGGGATGAACTAGAATGAAGATTGTGAGCCAGGCCCTCTGGTCCAACATCAGTGTCTGACCTCAGAAATGCTCTTCTGGATGAATAGGCAAACATTCCCACAGACACTCTCCAAAACCTTCCCAGAAGAGTGGACACGGTTATAGCTGCAAAGGGGGGAACAACTCCATATTAATGCCTATGGATTTATGGAGGGATGCCATAAAAGCTCCTGTAAGCGTAATGTGTAGATGGCCCTATGCTTTTGTCCATATAGTGTACATGGTATGCGAGTCAGTCGCATAATGAAGTCACATGAAACTCTGGACAGATAGAACTAGAAGCAATAACAGTGAACATCCACTGATAATGCTTCTGATACTTGAAAATGCTTGAACTTTTGACTTCTGTTTCATGGGTATGGAATCAGTGTAGACAATCTGCTGTTATCAAGGCAGATATGTTGGACTGCATCTCAAGAATTGTGGGCACTATACTATCCCACTCTGCACCCACTACTTACCCCCACAATTTCCTGCAATTTGAGATTTTTTTCAGTGCTCCTACATGTTTTACTTTATCTCTGTGCTCAAAGAAAAAATCATCATTGAACATAAAAATTGGAAACAAGGAGGAGCAATATCTCAATGATTATTTTTCTGTGGTGAAACGTGTGGATGATATTTTAAGAGCAGACTCTAATTGTTTGAGGTTTGCACTTGGCACCTCTCTGTCATCGCTATGCTTGCAAATTCTGGCCAATCAAGCCTTCCTTGAAATTCATCTTTCAAATAGGGGTTGGGGTGGGGGTGGAGGTGGAGGTGGTGGGTGGGGTGCAAATTCTCAACGTCTAAACGTCAGACCAGTTTGGTTTGGCTCACAGCTTTAGCTCAGAACTTCAATTTCAGAGCGCTGACATGGGAAACAGAGCACAAAAATAGCGTGTCTGACATCCACAAACCGTAGGAATGACCGGCCAATTTCTCCTGCGTTGATATGTCATCCCAGTGGACATGTGCAATGTGTACTATAGGTGTTACATGCCATTGTATCTCAAATCTGAATTGTCAAAAGAATTGTCATTGTGACAGTGTATCCCCAGGGACATGTTGAGGAAGTGCAGGGGATACTTAGAAAGTTTCTGAATACTACAGTTGCTCTATATATAACTCTTTACATAAAGTGGTGGAAAAAAGTTTTCAGACACCCTTAAAATTTTACACAATCTCAAATATTATCATGAAATATTTGTTTAAAAATCTTTTTTTGTGTTTCCAAAGGTGTGGCTGCATTAGACAGATACAAACAAATACAAATTATATTTTTTTTGTTTATTGTTTACAAGAAAAACTAACAAAATTAAATTCTTGACAAATTCTTCTGACCACAGAATCTTCTTCCAATTCCTGGCTGTCCAGTTCTTGTGTGCCTGGGCCCAACGACGCCGGGCTAACCTCTGTCTCTCATTGATCCAGGGCTTCTTGATAGCCTTGTAGGACCTTAAGCCATGATCTAAAAGTCGGCCACGTACAGTGCAGTACAGTTTGTCTTCCAAGCTGTTGGTTCGTCTGTATTTCTGCAGAGTGGATCCAACTGCTGAAGGACTGCATCTGCACTTCCTGGCTATCTGGCGGCAGCTGTACCCTTCCTGGCTGAGAATCTTTATCTTCAGGCGTGTTTCCTGTGTTAGGTTCCTTGTTTTAGCCATTTTTGTGTCTGAAGAACTTTCAAATGTGCTGACTTTATATAGACACGAAGCTTGACAACAAAAATTGTGTCTTTCAATAAAAAGAACGACCTTCATCACTGGCACCAAAATGACCCAATACTCAAAATTTCTTTTCTTCAATTTTAAGTTTTGAATGGCTTTTTTTTAGGATTTGTTTACTATTTTGGCTGTGACTGTACTATATATATATATATATATATATATATATATATATATATGGGTGTAGTAGAGGTTAAATGCACACAAACACTATTATTTACCTACTGTGTGAAATCTTTAATAGCAGAAACCCTCATCCCCCAGAGTATTTATGTGTAGTTTCATGAATAATCACTCTAAATACAGAATCCCTATTGCACTTTCTGTTTTGCAACCCCTTAGATTGTTTTCTCCTCTGGATGACCATGGACACATTGTGTTATTGTGGTGTGATCATGAAGCTGCAATCAATGTGCCACCCACGATTACTCCCTCGGAAGAAATGCACACAGTACGTTTCTTCAGCAGTACAGCACACAGACAGTATCTGAAACATGCTATCATTTGATAATTTGTTGATTAAAGTATCACAAGCATGTAGCTGTCAGACTTTGTGTGCAGATAAAGTTTTACCCATTCTAGCAGGTTTCATCCTAACCAGGCTGTAGGGTTTGCTTATGAAAATAAGTAATGATAATTAAGTAATAAACTGGCAAGGAAACCACTGAAGAGCAGTGCTGAAGGTCTAACCTTTAATTTTAGCAAAATGAACTACCTCTCTGGAAAAATGTGTTGTCTTTTTTGCGTTGTGTATTTGAAAGCCCATGCAAAAGAAAATTAGCTGTCATGTGAGGGATTCTGACTTTGAATTAACCTACATTACTACCTCTACATTACTACCAGCTAATCTCATATACTACTGCCCCTATCAGTTGAATATTTTTTGTGCACAGTTATGACTCTTTCTTATCTGGCCAGGGCTTAAGAGCAACAGTAGATAGATAGATAGGTAAATCCCATGATGTGTAATGGAAAAGGTGATATCTTTTCACAACAAAACAACAAGAAATCTATAAAAGCAACTGAATCATAAAGGATTCAGCAAATCACAAAATATTTAGATGTGATTTGCTGAATCCTTTTGGCTAAAAACTGACATAAAGGGCATTTAATGATCACATAAAAAACAAAACAAAACAACAACAACAACAACAACAACAACAACAAAAACACTAACTTAGAGAGGTTTGTATGAAAGGGTAAAGCCCTGGCATGCTCGGAAACCTATTTGAAATTAGCCCATTTGGACTGATCCGGCATCATCCAAATAGAAACTGCAGTGATCATCTTACATCACAGGTACTGCAGTTGACGTTTTCCAAACTGCTGCCACTGGAGTATCCTGCCCTGTCAAGATGATCTGTCGTTCACAGTTACAAGTCAAAAGAGCAAATGAAAACAAGAAGAGGAGAGATTGAGAGAGCAAGGGAGGAGAGCTAGTTGATGGATTATGGTGGAGACAGACAAGTGTTCGGTACAATAAAATGTAATAAAATGTGACGTACAATAAAACAGGGGTACGCATATGTTGAGACAGCAAAGGAAATGAAGGGGTAAAGGAGGATTAAATGCATTTTACCAGACTTCTGACAATTCTTTAATAGAGTCAATTTTCAGAAGATATTGCATGCACAAAGCTCCCTTTTCTATACCCACGACTAAGTACAGTGTTTTATTTAACCTACCGACTTATATAAATTTTATATAAAAATTCACTGTTTAAATCCCAAATTTTGATACATGACTGACTACACCAAAGATATACGGTCTTTCTACCAAAGGATATGACAAGACGAAGATGTGAAAGCAGCTTCAAGTTGGAGCGATGAAAGGTTATGACTGGTTCGATGTATTAGTATCGGAGCCGTCTCGCCCACTGACCTCTCCTGTTGTGGTCAGAAGTCTGTGACACAAAGGGAACTGGACTGCACCAAGCCACTGCACAGGATTGTAGTGCTACAGCCTCTGCACTGGTTCTCAAACTTTTGTCAATAATGTACCCCTGCTGAAGTTTTTTTTCAGCCAAGTACCCCATGACCAGTGAAAAAAATATATTGGTGCCCATATAAGCCTATGTAAGAGGTTCAGTCCAGCCCCATCCATGTCTGAAACAACAACCAGGTACTAATAAGATATTTTGTTGTTTCTGTTTTTGCTTCTTTTACTCCTCTTTCTCCTTGTTTTCAGCTGTATCACTGCCACGTTTCAACCACAAATCCATTTTCTGGATTTTTGCTTTGCTTCCTGATCATAGTGAGCAAACATCCTCACTCAGCAAACACTGATCTAAACCACAAACACACACATTTGACACCTTCAGGAAACCCGGAGGGAAAGCTGAAAGTAAAATGTGATTTATCAAACTTTAATTTACATGTTTTTTTATTGAACTTAGTATAGCATATAGGCTGATTATTATAGGAATTGTGCATTACTCATATTGTTTAAATTAACATTTTAAAAATATCTTGCATGCCCCCTGTAGTACTCCCATGTATCCCTAGGGGTATGCATACCCCGTTTGAGAACCACTGAACTGGACTAATGGAGCTTGTCTTGTGCTCGTTTGTTTGCTTTAGATAAATTTCCAACAAGTCCTCCAACCCATATGACCACGTACTGCAGGTTGTTTGTTCCAAACCTTTAATAATAAGCATATCCTAAATTGTTAGCGTAAGTATTTATAAGTATATATAAAATATTTGGTTAAGATTAGGAAAAGGTTATTTTAAGCTTTGTCATAATGGTTAAGCTTAGGAAAAGGTCACGGTTAAAGGAATGAAATGTTGGTTAATGTTTTCTAATATTAGCCAGAAAATATTAGCTAAACAGAAGATAGCTAAAATGAAAACTGGTTTAGTGCGGTTTGAACTCAGGACAGCTGAGTGAACTTGTGTTGACTGAATTAACCACAGTGCTGTTATTTACACGACCACTAGAGGTCGCTTAACTTTAAAACATAACTGTAGGCTGTAATGAGCAGCTGTACAAACGCCCTATGGGGTCATTTTTTGACAGCAGACAATCTCTAAATTTCTCACCTGTTATCCTGCGTGTTCTTCTCTCACACACACTCATTCATAACTCCTTGTTGTCATTTGAGCTAGATCAGAGGCCTGTATCACGAAACGGGATTAAGGGGTTAGCAAGATAACTTCAGGCTCAACTCCGGATTTTCTGTATCACAAAGCTGATTCACCTCTGATCGGGATAGGAAACCTATCCTGAAGCTGTCCTGAAAGCTAGCCTGCTCCGTGGCAGGCTAATTTTCAGGATAGGATTGAATCCTACATAAAGCACCGACCCCTAGCCAATCAGCTGTTTGCCAAAACGTGGCCTGCCCAATCACTGAGGATCCTCTTGAACAACGAGTCCAAATAAGGAGAGCATTACGGCGTGAAAGGATTTTCCTTGACCGGTCATATTCGTAACATTTTGCCGACAACCCTTGAAGAAAGGCTGTAATACTAATGTGAAGCAGCACTTCAGCCTGGCTAACAGCTGCCTGCCATACAGAGCTGACACTCTGTAGGAGAGAAACACAGAAATGAGAGATCATTAAAGGAAATTTGATAATTGAAAGTATTTTTAGAGGCGTTTCACAACATTTTAGGGACATTTGAAATTGCACAATTAATTAGTTCTAAATATTTTTGGGGGGGGAATTATTCCTGGGTGAGAGAATGGGCCTAATCGACAGCTCGCTGATGCAAATGTGAAAAAGGGTAATTTCCACCCTTCATTCAAGAGGGCGAGTCGGCCTTTATATTGCCTTTTGTTCCTGCTAAGTTCTAACGCAGCTCAGTATCTGATTTTATTCAGGCTATCAACCTGATGCACTGACGTGATTGAATTTTGGCGTCCGCTTTATTTTATTATAGCCTGTATGACAGGCTTTAATAAAAAGGCAAACTTACCAAATGCAATGATGTTCTTGTGTTGTGTTTTTGTGTTTTTACTTGCTCCCACGTCCTTTTAACCCTTGAGGGGTCACACCTGGTGGAATTCAACTATACCTGTCATAAACGCAGCACATCTGTGCAGTGCAGTGAGTTCATGGGTTTCAGCGTCATATGTGGACTTGAGCCATTGATGTGTAACTTGCACATTTATGCAGTCGGCAATAGCTACATTGCCATGCATTCCGCCTTCTGTTTGCAGTGTTCGATTTAGTGTGTTAATTTTGTTTTTCCTCCTCATACTTTTCCAGTTTAATACGCTGCTCCTCCGCCGTGACATACGCTGTGCTTCTTTTCCCTTGTCGCTCATGTTTGTGATTGGTCGGGTGCCTCTGAATCTGCCCCTTACACTTGCGCGTTCACTGCTCCTGATGAGGCAAACTTGGATCGAATGAGCGAGTTGATAACCAGCGTCCTGATACTGGTTATCCCTGAACACCATGATCTTGATTACTGTATCCGGATAGGTCTGAGTAATACAGCGAAAACTAAGCTTGCTTCGTGATACAGGCCTCAGCTGTTCACCTAACCTGCTCATGTCTATCCAATAGCAGAGCAACACACATCCCTTTTTATCATGTAGCTGCTTTCTTTTTTTAAATGTGTTTTTCTCAGTCTGCTGCCGTTCACACATCCCTCCACCTCCCATCTTCACCTGGACCTCACAGATTCATCAGTTCATCAATCTCATCAGACATCATCAGCCACCTTCACTACCACTGTCTGGACGCCACGGGGGGATTAATTATGCTGCTGCTGATGTCCCTCAATCTGAATATTTCCCCATACAGTCTAAATGCCAAAGATTCTATAAGCATGTCTTATTATCACTTATCTATTGTTTTGATCGAACTGTATCATCAGATTCTGCATCAGCTCCGTACAGTAGCTCCTTTTCACAGCAGCCATTTTGACATGACATAGCAGGGTAAACCAAGTGTGACTGGTGATATTAATGAAATTTCTCCATTTAGGTCTTACAGAGCCATGGTCCTGGTATTTTTGCATTCTGGTTCGTTGGAAAAGCTTCACTACACTTAAAGCCCCGCTATGTGATATTTTCTATTTTTGTGAAACAGCGCCCCTACAGTTCCTGAGTGCAATTCCCTCTTCCACCATTGTCATAAACTCTGGAACATGTGCATTTGCTTGCAAACTGCAGGATTGGGCAAATAATATGTCGACAGACAAAGTAGAGTATTACAGGATTTTACAAAACCACGATAATGCATATTTTTATTTACTGCTATGTCGGAGAGCGACACTAACATAATAAAACGAATAACAAAAAATACTGACAAGACCTTTGTTTTGCTGAAATTCTGCTTGTGTTTTCAGGCCATATTGTTTGCTACGTCTCTGACTGTGGAGTAACATTGTGTGTGCAATGGAATTAAATGTTGTTGGGCTACAAAAACTGGCAAGTCGACATCTTTGCTAAAACAACCAAACATAACGCAGTTGCAGCAACACAAGATACAGCAGGCCAGCTATTATCACCTACCAGTCCAGCAGCAGGGACACGAGCTCGGCGTCCGTCTTGCAGCCTTTGACTTGGCAAAGCTCTTGCCAGCGACTAAAAGCCAATCCAACATTTACTGCAGTCTTGCCTCTTGCTCAGTCACCCTTTCTTTTTATCTCCCATCTTTGCTCCGTCAACATCTGCGTCGGGTTTCTAGGGCTCAGCCTTGATTTCTGTTCTTAGAAAAGCCAGAGGGCTCGCTGGACACAGTTGCTGCTGGCGATGTGGTGCCGTAAAGTGTCGGCGACCCGCTCCACCAGACTCACACAGTGCAGGAACAGGCTTTCAGGGTGCAGAGTGGCCGTGACAGAAGCACCACTCTACCCATTACTTGTCAGTGTAGCATTAAAATGATGCTGAAGCTCTTATTTTAAGGCGAAAATGTTACATAATGTTGCTTTAAATAGAATGAAACCTTATTTACTGTCATTAGTAAGACCTGTGTTTACCCTGCTTTGTCATGTCAGAGAGGTTGGTATAGAAAAAGATCCATCAGCACCCAGGTTTGCCCATCAGTGACTGAGCTCAGTGAGCTACAGTGCTATACCACACCACAGTTTTGTGACTTTTTATGAGCATTTGCAGATTTTCATACTATCACAGAAATCTGAGTTTTGGGTCAGGAATCACCACAGCGTATTATCAGATTCTTAACCTCTGTCTGTTTCTGCGCAGTTGCTCTTTATTCCTCTCACTAAAACACATGCTTTATTCTTTCCCCATAGCTATAAAAGTCGGTTAGGAGTTAGACAATTAACTTTACTTGGGTTCTCGTCTTCCTCACTGACCTCACCACTTTTTTTTAAATGAAAAACATTGCCCATGAGAATTAAGGCTCTACATTTATTTTACTTGGTATAGTTTTTAGCAAGCTGTGGTGAACTAATGCTGCCACTGTTGCTATGCTACCAGTGATGCAATGGCATATTAAAGGATGGGTATTACATAACCTTCAGTCAGCTAATCTAATCTGTGGTGATAATTTTTATTAACATGTTATATTTCTGTTGGCGCTGACAAGAAGCATGTCTTACTCTACAACTTTTGCAACTTGCATTGTCAGAAGCACCAAAAACATTCAAATAATTAAAAAAAAAAAAAAAAAAAAAACTCATGTATTTCTTACTTTTTATCATATAAAAAGTTGCTTTGTAGGAAAATTGTCCAAAGCTAAATAAGCTTGTTCACATATTTTGGATAACTTAACTGGAAGCTCGCAAGGAGAAAAGTTAGAGCCTGAAAGAAACATTAAACCTCTAATCTCATTAACATTCATGTCAGGCTAAAAAGGTTAATCCTATTTCACAAATAAAATGGTGGGCAATCTGGTGGTGTACACTCAACTATATCCCTATATTTGCATATTAAAAACCAAATTAATAACTCAGCTCTCAACACTTTGCTGAAAGCATGTGACTGCTCAGTGCTGTTTGAAACACACAACACTGCCTCCTTCTTTTTTTTCCCCTTAAACAGTCACAAAAACCGAGCCAACACTTTAAAGCAAGATTTGTGGGGGACACAGTTTTTGAGAAGCTCAGTTGGCATCGCTCTGGTCTGTATGCCCAGAAATAAGTGCTTCTCATAATGCCAGGATTTATCACTCCGAGGACTAAACCTGGTTAAAGTATCTCACAAAATAGTGGAGACATGGGGCGAGGTTAATACAACTTTGCCAAGCTTTATCAGCATAATCTTCTAAGCTCTGGCACTCACAATTAACAGCACAAACCAGTGGATGGACTACAAAATATAAATGAGAGCAGAGCTATCCCAGGGCACTCTGTTGAAGAATTCTTCATGATCTGCCATTACAGAAACAAGGCCTGGCAGGAAAAAAACGTCCCTAACGAGCACAGCGTTTACATAACAAGAAATTATTTCTCCTCAATTTGTCACCATGCAGGATGTGTTTTTACTCACACTTGAAAATATAACAGTGGGCGCACACAGCACACAAGCAACTGTAAGTAAAGTCACAATCATGCAGGGACACACACACACACACACACACCCAGGCCTTTGGCTTGATGAAGCGCTAATAGGCTTAGCTGTCAGCCTCTAGCCCTGCACCAGACAAAAGGATGATTTCTGTCATGTACACAGTCACTGAGTTTTGCATCCAAACCTTTAACTGACCCTTCAGACTACAATAGTCATCACACAGGGGAAATCAGTGCCTATGCAGAATATGGTCTCCCAACACATACACAGACACACACATAGTCTTTCCCTCTCTAATTTACCCTCTCTGTATCTCTCTTTCTCTCTGTCTCTCTCTTTAAATCTGTGACACCTCCTCAGTTTTCTTTCTTTAGATGCATGGAAAGAGCAGAGACTGGAAAATGGAAGATGACATGCTATGGATGACCTTGTCACGGCTCCGGCCGTGACTCCAGATTTGCTCTGTTTTCTCTGTGTTCCCTGCCTCCCCTGTGTCTCCATCTTCCCAGTCTGTCTCTCAGTGTCTGTCAGTGTGTGTGTGTGTGTGTGTGTGTGTCTGTCTGTCACTGTGTGTGTGTGTGTGTGTGTGTTTGTGGTGTGGGTGTGGCTCACTCCCCTCTCCCTGGCTCCCGTTTCACCTTCCCACCTGTTGACAATCAACTCAACAGCTCTCCAGCATAAGAAGCCTTCCTTCCACTCACCACCAGATTGCTCAGCCAGCTTCAGTGGTAACAACTCACTCGGCCACTCCAGTATGTGTTTACTTGAGTTATATTCTTTGTGTTTCTTGGCGCCTATTGTTCAAATTGTGTGTTTTCCTGTGCCCAGGATTCCCTCGTGCCCTCTGCCAGGCGTCTCCTCGCCCACTTGCGCCACTTCTGCATGCCTGCTTTGTCCACTCGCTGGACTGCCTGCCCCTCTGCTCAGCCCAGCTCCACCACTCCTCACCATCTCCCCAGACGTCTTCCCCTGGCAGCCAACCACCAATATCTCCACCACCAACATCCTGCAACCTACAAAAAATCCTCATCTTTTGCCTCCAGCCTTGTGTCTGAGAAATACATTCTTACTCCCATGGCATCAAATACAGAGCACAGCTCGGTCGCGCCCCTTTGGCATCTGAAACCGACACCAAAAGGCGCCCTTCGGCATCAGGATGAGATGCATCAGGCTTTCTCACTTTTATCACGTCAGTGTCTCGTAGTTAGGTTAGGCATAAAAACCACTTGGTTAATGGGAAAGATTAGGTAAAGGCATTCAAAATGGAAACTGGACTTGGTAACACATGAAAAGTCTTGCCAGAAGCAGAAATCAAACTCTACTCTCCTGGGTGAACATTCTGTTGCTTACACACCATCCATTCTGACCACCTTCCCTCACAGACTTTCTCACTTTTTATACTAAGTCATCATCCCCCGCGTCTCATACCGATGCCAATGTGTGCCTTTGGCTTCTAATAGGTGCCTTGTGGCGTCTTTATCAGACAAAGAAATCCCTGAGAGTGAGAATGGGCTTGTCGGTGACTGCATTAGGGTCCAAAAGAAAACCAGACTGGAACAGAACTGAGGTGATAGCCGGGTTGACGTCACTGTCCACCCAGGTTTCCATCAGCTCTCAAGTGAGACTAACTCGAGAGCGCGCGAGAGAGAGAGGGGGGAATCAATGAATGGATGGAGAAGTAGCACACATGCACCTCGTTAATATCTCCCTCTTTTAATAGAGAGAGATATAAATGATAATTCCACTGCAAGATACAAATCTTTCAGTAGAATTGTTTGTTTGTGTGTGGGTGTGTGTGGTTTTGGAAGGAGCTGGGTGTTGCTTCGCAGATTAAACACCATCTCTCTTGCAGGGATGGCTGTCAGTAAGTTGAATTAGCAGTCACCAGTGCCTGTTCTTGGATAGCACTTTGTATTTGTTATGCGCGTCTGTGCCTCTTTGCTCTGGTAATTTAAACAACAGTGTCAGTAGAAGAAAGATTGGAGTGTGGAGGCAAAAGTTTGCCTCCCACATAAATCTGCTGGAGTTATTGATCTTTTAGTTGGCGAGTCTTACACCTCTAACACACCCTAACATTCCATGTGTTATTTTATTATATAGGTCTGCACTTTGTTTTACAGCCTCACCTTCTGCTATCTTTCTCGGAGGGTTTTAGTGCACCCACAGACACCACGTGCACACACACAAACACAAATTCCACGTGCACGCATATACACACAATGTTTAAATGACAAGCTTCATTTATTTATGGTTACCATTTCCTCTCTCTTGTTGTCCTGAGGGCAGAATTTGTGGTGGCATATGCAAGGCTTTAATGCCAATCTTCTTGTCTGGTGTGTCGGTAAAGCCTCACCATGCGTGTTGTTTCCTCTCTCTCTCTCTCTCTCTCTCTCTCTCTCTCTCTCTCTGGCCATCTCTTCTCGCTCTTACACTATTTCTTCTCTCTCTTTTTCTCTCTTTCCCTCTCACTCTCTTGCACTATTTCCTCCTCTCCCTGTTGTGGTAGGCTGCCATATATCTTGATATTGTTTCTTAGCTATGTAGCCTCTTCATGTTTTTTCAGCAATCTTGGTCAGACGAAATGGACAAACCAGACAGGACAGCTTTAATTGGACCCTGCGCAGTGGGACACACTTGGCATACAGATTCCTATCGTCTGTATCATTTTAGATTATCGGTGCACTAAATCCAAACCTGGATTTTGGATTTTTGTTGACCTGTCATGACACATTTGACAGTCTTCATTTCAGATGCACAAAGCAAAGACTACTGAGTTGAAAAGTGCCCAATAAAAACCCAGAAAATTAACAAAATCTCCATGTGATTGGGTCTAATGCATTTGCCACTGGCACTTAGTCTGAAATGCTGGTGCTAACATGACCTTTTTCTATAATTAATAGTGTTTCTGTAACATTTTGGATAGTTTTGCAGCATCTGTGGAATCAAGAGCAAAACCTAATTCCTGGGTCATCACGAACAGTCCCCAACTATCTTTAGCTAACTCTTAGATGAATGAGGCTAAGCTAAACCTTTAATTAATGTGACTGATTTGTCACTGATGAACAATAATTAAACTGGGTGAATTCCCATTTGCATTCCTTTCAAATTAAATCACAGAAATAACTGGTTAATACTGATAATTACAGCACACACAAATACAAACGCCATGTCATGTGTTTGCTCAGTCTAGCGACAGTAAAAGAAAAGTTTTAGTCTCTCCAAAAACTGTTGACTAGGCCTTTTTCCTTCCACTCCTTACCTGTCTCTTCTGTTTTGTGCATGTTGATTATCGTACGCTAATGGTCCAGGACAATGAAAAAACTGCTTTGCAAGATAGTCAAAAGGTGTTGTGCATGTTTATGTATCTGGTCACAAACACTCTTTGCACAGACCTTGTTAGCTTGATAAATGACGAGTTAACCTTTGACTTCTGAAGTTACTTTTAAAATGCAACTTGCTCTTACCCTGTTTAACCTCAACCACTTGTCAACAGAGACTTTCTTTATGCTTTCGTCCCTCCAGTGTTTCACAACAAGCTGGCTCTTCTCCTGAAAGGCTCAGCTGCGACCTGACAGATGTGTGAAGGGCACACCAGGTTACTGCAGTCAAACATGGTGCACACCCTCCTCACACAGAATGGATTAGGAGCACAAAGCACCACCAAATAAAGGTACAATTGTGCTGTGTATGAAATAAATTACAAATCTTTTTTAGAATAAGCTGTTGATCCTTTTTTTTGGAAAAGCTCCCAGAACTCAAGAATGTTGTCGCTCTTTCAAATTGAAAGTTTGAGTTGGCGTCTCCCACTTTCACACCTGTATGAAATTCTGCACCGCCTTTTTTCCACCTTGTGGAACGGTGGAACAGAAATTTTTCGCAATGCACCATCATATAACTTTGCTATTAGAGTTGCATTAGTCTTAGCACTGAAAAGTGTGATTTTCAGTCATGCATATCCATAGCATCTCACATCCTACTTCAGCATGGATTTCAAAGGTCAACTGGCATGGGTTTTTGGTCAAAATGGATTTTGGAAAACCCATTTTAGCTTGATATTTTAGAAAAGACAATGCATTATACATATAGATACATTTTACAAAGATTTGTTTTTGGGAATAATTTTAACTAATGCTAGTATCATGGTGTTTCATCATTTTTATTTCCCACTGAAACGGGTAATACAATAGGGACCATGTGCAGTGCCTGGATTTGTAAATATGGTGCTCACTGTTTAAGATGCAGTCCAATAATCAGTGGGCCATTTTCTAAACAAAAACAAATGTGCTGTAATAAAAACTGTGTGTCCCAAAACAGTAATAAAGTCTATCTAATCTATCTATCTGCCTATCTATCTATACACCCCACACACACATACACACACACATTCAAGGGAGAGGGGGATTTAATTTAGTGTACAAATTATAATCTTTAAATGCTGATGCTTTGAAAATATGACTCTCATCCAAGACAGGCTAACATGTGTGAGTGTTTGCTGTAGTTCAAGGCCCAACAAGGCCAGTCGCATGCAACCTTTTCAGTCATCAGGATGGACTTAATTTAATCAAATTACTTTGTTTCTACAGCCCCTGTGCACAGTTCCAAATGCAGTGCATGGTTCAGGGTATGGCTTGTTCAAAATGGAGTGCTTTTAATTTTAGATGTATTTGGCACCAGTGCAGTCTTCATCAACCAATCAAAAAGTTAATTGCAGCTTCTTATTTAGTTATTTGACAGCAGGGAATGACAAATGACAAAAGGGTATTAGAGAGCTCCATTAAAAAAGCGCTCTTTGAGATCAATCGGAAGCACAGCACTCCATCCATAAGATGACGGATGATTAGAAACCATAACAGCACAATTTCTGCTTGTCAATTTTCTTCCACCAATCATCACTCATCTCTGTCAGCACAGAGTCTTCAGTTAACTTGTTTGTGGACAACTAACACCGTATCTCGACTATTTTAAAGTTTTCTAATGACAACAGTTTGCAGATCTATTGTCCAGCTGTTTAAGGCCAAGAAATGTTTTTTAGCTTTTTTTTTAAACCACATGAATAATTTTCATTCTTTGCAGACTTGGGCATGCATTAAACTTTAGACTGATTAAAAACATGACATATTGGAATGTAAATGAAATCAGCAGCAATTTTAAGCAGCTTACCTCACACACTGTTATCATGGAGGTTTATTATTTCCATGGTTTCACAATAGTGTTCTGACTTCAACACTTTTTAAAGCTCCTTTCATTATGGCATTGTTTTCTTTTCATGAGCTTAATGATCAACAGGAGTGTTGACTCCTGTTGTCACCTCGGCATACCAACCTCTGTAGTCACTGAAATAATTTGCAAGTTTTCCTTTATTCATTATATCATTAATACTATTGTGTTAATGGAATTTCTTCCGTCTGTTGATTGTGGTATAATAATTAAAAAAGAAAATACTGTAGGATAACCCGTCTTATAAGCAGCCAGATCTATTTGCAATCATCCTTCTTTTAAATCTCTCTCTGAGTCTGAGCAGTTTGTGTAATCATCCATGGTGTGTGTGTGTGTGTGTGTGTGTGTGTGTGTGTGTGTGTGTGTGTGTGTGTGTGTGTGTCTGTGCGTGTGTGTGTGTGTGCGTGTGTGTGTGTGTGTGTGTGTGCATGTGAGGTATGTATGTGACTGTGCACGTGCTTCTGTACCATTTACATAAAAACGCCGTGACCTCAAGCTTGTAAACAGTGATAATCTTGCCTTGAAGGCTAATGGCAGTGATAAATATGTACCCCAAAAATGTTACTGCTGTGGGAGTTGAAAATATGGCACTATGCACCTTGGGTTTTTCTACATGCAGCTGCAAATTCTGATAATTAAAAAGAGGAAGACAGTTCATCCATGATAAATGCAGACGTTCTGACAGCACTGAACTGCTGAACCATTACAATATAGGTAACGGTTCATGTCCCATCGACTGCACATTTCCAGCAAAGCAGGGCTTGTGTTGTGTGCCTGTGTGTGTCTGAGTGTGTGTCTGTGTTTGTTATGCAAGTGAGCAGTGGAAGGAGACGTACCCTGATAACTAAACAACCGGTAATAATATACAGTACACAAGTGTCATGCTGCAGTACAACCTCAACTGTGTGCGCACCAAGCTCTCAAGCATTACAGTGTTCATAATGCTATTTTCACATAGGATTTTTTTTTTTTTTTTTTTTTTTTTTTTGAGCAATGTGCAGTCATAAAGCTCATGTGCTAGTGTTAAAGCACTGGAATAATTCTGAATCTCACCTATGGACCACATGTATTTAGAGGTTTCTCATCTGTATGTTAACTCTTTCCTCGGCAGCCAAACACATTGCACAGGGTGCTGCAAGCTGTATGTTTCCCCAAATTCATCCAAGCCACTCTGCCTCTTCTGTTTCTCCACTGGCAGCCTGTTGCAGCTTCCACTGAACTCAAAACCCTGCTCTTAGTGGGCTAAGTAGTTAAAACTGCCAACACATAATCACTGACAAAACAGCTTTGCATCAGCTGAGCCATTCTTTTCCCACTGAGAAACCTGGTGGTGTCCAACCTAGAGGCAGTGCTACCTTTTGTGTCACACATTGTTCAAATTCTCCACATTGCCGCTATGCCCAACTTTCACCATGACTGTAGCTGACCTTTCAAGGTTTTTCCAATTAGGTTACAATTTAGTGTGACATACAAAGTGCTGAAAGATGGGGAATAGATTCATACTGCATAGGTTCTAGTTTCCAAAGTTGAGCAACATTAAATTGTTACCATAACCTGTTTTTTGATGGGTGGGCTCATTTATCTGTTCCCAGTTGGTCAATGACACTGTAGCTTGATTTAAAAAAAAAAAAAAACTTGATGCAGGATTTTCCAGATGCAGAATGCAAAACCTGAAAAAATTCTGTCACTAAAACTATGAGCCTTAAAACATTTGATAAGCTGAATAAATTAATCAGAGTTAAATTACCCCTTGTGTTCAAGAGGCTTCGCTGTAGACTTCAAAGCCCACTCTTTGTACTGTAACACGTGGTTGGTTCGGTAGCCTGCATCTCAGTTTACACAGTCACAACAGTGACACTCCCAAAACATGAGGATATATCTTCTCATGCAGTTTGTATCTGGATTGTATCTGGTGACTTTACACAACATTTAACAAAAAACAAAAAAAAGAACCACCTACTTCTAGTTGACTTAACTTTCAAAATAGAGTTTGTATTTTGAAATTTGAGGGAAAATGTCATTTTTGGCAGAGAATGTACAACAAAGGACAGCTGATGAGATCGACCACAGTAGTGACTCTTGTAGCGGCTGCAGCAAACGCTACAACTGCCCATCGGTCAATTTAGAAGCAAAAATGCAGCCAAGACTGGCTGGAGCAGACAACGGTAGGTAGTTTCAACAAGGTTGACTGAACTAATTTTATAATGTTCTGTTTCACATACCTACATACCTGTTGTGTGGTGAAGATACATGGTTTAGCTTTGGGGGACATCAATTAGTAATTTTAATGTTAACATGCCTCCATGTTTGTTGTGATGAGACTACTTTTTTTTTTTTTTTTTTTACTTTGGCGGCTGTCTTTGTTTTATGACTATGGTTTAGTGGAGGTTTGGAGGATTAAAGATTTTTAATCCTTCTTATAGCCTTGAGTGCATTTACACCCACATTTTGATGTGTATAAACTCTATCTGCTTATAATCAGGATGCTTGAGACGCATGAAACAACCAGGTGTAAATAGGGCTCAGTACTGCTCTTCTCACTGCAGCTGTCATGTACTAGAGGAGTTAGTTTGCTGCCACCAGAACCTTTTTGTAAGTTTGATTATTATCGAATGCTGTGCCCTGACTAGTTTTCACGGGTCATGTGACCAGGACGCCATGAGGCATCCTCAAACGAGCACACCCGATTTTAGCAGTGGCTCATCAGCCCGTGTTTTGCAAAATGCCACTTTGGGGTGCTTAGATCTCACTTTTTTACAGCAACCTGGACATGAAGCCATAGAAGGATATGTGTTTAGACTTACAAGCCAATTTACTGTTAGCAGCCCAGCCAGCACCTCTTAAAATTTTAGTCGATCATTTGCCAGTTTAGTCACTGAAGAGAGGGTGTGTTTGTATATGTGATGTGATATGCATATTTGTCAAGTTATGCTAAATTTGCATTTTGTGCAACACTGGCTGCTTAAGTATTTGCATTCATGAAGAAATGCAAATTACATATGAGTTTTTATGGTCCTGTGGTTTTGGTATAATGATGGCTTGTGGTGGTGATGACTGTGTGTGCATCTTTCTGTTTGTCTGTCTACTGGCGAAAAAAATGTTCTGCTGCAGTTTTTTTTTTTTATCTGTACAATATTCTAAATAAATGATCACCATTGCAAACAGTCTACTGTGAGCTGTAAATAGTTAAGATGAATTGCTGATGAGGCTAACGCCACAGAAAAACAATCACAAATGATCCTGCTTGGAGTTAAAAATATGACACTGTGTACCTTGGATATTGAAACTTCTGCAAATCCCCAAATTCTCAAATATGACAGACTCTGTATGTGTGTGTGTGTGTGTGTGTGTGTGTGTGTGTAATAACAAGAATATCATTTTACTATCCAATCACAGAGCAAAGGGGTCCTTACCAGTAGTTGTTGTTGTTTTTTTTTTTTTTTTTCCTGAATTTTGCCAAGGGGTAGATTAAGACCGTTCTCCACCAAAAATCACACCTGAGGTTGTTTGTACAAGCAGCTTATTACGACTTATAGTTACATTTTAATGTTAAGTAACTGCTACCGGTCATGTAAATAACAATGTGGTGTGTTTGGAAGTGGGATGATGAGCAACAAATTCAGCATTGAGAGGTGGTCATCCCTACACAGGATTTTCAACCTGGAGAGTTTGATTCCCGTATGAAGCAAGTCTGGCGGTTCTTTCTGCGTGTTTTGTTTTGTTAATTTCTGCATTTTTATTATTTTCACCATAGCGACTAAGGTCCTCTAACCTTAACCTCAACCTTATCCTAACCTTAACCAAGTATTTTTGGTGACTAAATTTAACCAAACAGCAACCATTTAGACACACGTACACCATGGCTTGTGGAATATCCCCTGCTGCTGGTAGAGGCACTAATTTGATAAAATTTAATGGGTCCTATTAAAGGGTGGGAACAAACAACCTATGTGGTCATACCGGTCGGCGGACTTGTTGGGTAAAATACCTGCAGCTTAGAAAGACACTTCCAAGATCATCAATCAATTAAATTGGATAAACTCTTAATAAATACAAGTCTACAGGAGGTGGAAAATCAAGTCGAGCTCCTGAATCTTGGTGAGGGAGAGACTAAATGCCTTTGCAGGACCTCCATACTTAGTATGCCGTGTGGTCTGAAGATAACTGTTCCCCAAGGTCCGAGCACCAAAGCAGATGGCGGCTTATCCATGTGTTAATGTAATGGAATCAACTTTATGTCAGCCAAAAGACATGAATTTAATGTTTCAGCTTTGTGTTGCTGATATCAGTGACCAGCTTAGAAGTAAGACCACATGTAGCTGTCTCAACCTAGTGTGAAAGCCAAACAGAGTCGGTAGGTAGGCTTTACTGTCGTTGCTGTCTTCATCACAGCAGTTGTACTATGGTAATATATACATATAGTCAGAGAAGTTCATGAACGCCTGATTTTAGCAGATACAAACTGCTGCTCTTGGCTGTAAGACCACAGGGAGTCAGGCAGAACATTAGGCTACAGAGTGTGTTGATAGATACTTTTATTTTGACATCCATATGCAGTATTGATGTACTTATTACAGAGAGGTAGATATCCAGATAGCCTAATAATCAGTCAGTGTGATGTATATAGTGTACATTTGAGTTGTAGCTGTTAACTTGGGCTATGTGTTTTTTGTTTGTTTGTTTGTTTTGTTTGTTTGTTTGTTTTTACCTGCAAACACATAGATGTGTAATTGCAAACAGGTTGTGACTGTAAGCCTTTTTTGTGACTGCAATCCTTTATTCAAATCTGTTTTAAGAACTGATACATTGGAAATTATTGCTGTTAATCTTTTTCATTTGTTCATTAAACATGCACAGCTACAGATCTCATCATGGATTCACAAATTCATTCTATTTGTACAGATTTTTTTTTTTTTTTTTTTACACATTCAAACATTTGAATTCATTTGATCAAAACTTTTTTTCTTCATTAATACACTAAAAAGTATTCATACAAAATATTTTCTCACATTCAGATATGGTGATACTGAGCTACAATACAATACTCCCCAATTATAAATTTTCATGGTGCTGGGGAAAAAAATCTAGATTAAGGGCTGTTATTTTGCACACAGGGTGAGGAGGTGACGGTCTTGGTTGTCACACTGAGAAGTGGGAACAGAGTGCCTCCTGTCTGTGAGGCCCCTCTCTGTTGCCAGGCTGTGATCACTGAGTCTGTAGTCACAGCTGTTAATTTGGAGTTTTTATTGTGCTCCGAGACCCTGCTAATGCATACTGTCTTTTTAGATGCAGAGAGCAATTTATTGTGTTTTGGCTGTTTCATTTCAATATGTGACACTGTTTTTGTTGTTGTTATTTTAATCTTCATAGCTCGATCAAGTTTGTTTGTGCTGGTGTTGGTGGAACATGTTGGGTTGGATGGATAGAGGCTAAGGAGCAGCTGGCAGAGTGCAGGAGGCTTTTCTCTGGCTTCAAACATCAGAGCTTTGCGGTGCTGTGTCTGGAGGTCACTCCACTCATTGCAAAATTGAATTAATCTCTTCATATATTCTGAATAAGAGCGGACACTGACCAAGTTCTGCTCTGCATGCATTATTTGGTGTCTTTCTTTGGACATTTTATTTTATTTCAATTCAGTTCATTTCATTTCAATTCAAACCTTTATTTAATTCACAGAATAGCACCAAGTTCTCTGTCATATTCAGTGCCAGGGACATTCACAAAAAGTTAAAAACAGCTAGGTGTGTCTGTATCTATGCAGGAACATGTTTACATACAGCCATGCAGTAGTACGTGCATGTAAAATACATCCACACACAAACATGCTTGTATACTAAATGTACAGTACATCCATCATACACAGTGAAACAAAGGATTAGTTAAAACAATTACAATAAGGAATGGGAAGGGATCTAAGAAACGACCCAACGTGTATATTAATTAGTTGATTCATTTAAAGGGAATTTTGTAAAGAGTTTGAGGTTGCCAGCACACAGCAGCTAAAAGTAGATTAGCCCAATTTGGTTTGGACAAAGGGAGCATGGAAACAGAGCCAGTCTTTTGACCAGGTCAACTACGAAACAGATGACAAGCACAGTAGTGATGAACCATAATTAGGTCATTCTCCAGTGTTTTGTAAACAAATAAACTCCAGTGCAAATTATGCCTCTCTGCAAAACCAAAGGATACAGTGTTGTGTGCCATATCGGTCTCTGATAATACATTTAATAAATGATACACAGAGTTCAATAGATCCAAGATTAAGGGAGCTACATCCTGCATGTCTGGTCAAGCAGGAAGTTCTTATATAGAACTGTAAAGACTTCAAAACCATTATAAAATTGCAGACTCCTATTTCCACTCTGAGAATTTATGGTTTCCATTCTGAGAATTTGTGGTGAAGTGCAAACCACAAAACAATTTAACCACATTTGATTGGGAATGTGAATTTATATAATAATGCACTAATTGCATAAAAAGCTTTCTTTACTTTGTCTCTCCAATCTCTCACTGCCTTTCTGAAATTTCTTATGGAGCTGATGTTGGGGCCAAGGCATGTAGAGGGTTTGTATGTGCTATAGTTTAGTGGTGTCCAAATTAAAAACTGTGTGTTTTCCTGATTTGTTGATTCCTTCTAAAATATCAGGATCTTTGTATTTTGGGGATCATCGGTGAAGCACAGGTGTGACATGTACAGGACAAAGCACTGCTGTAACCCATCTTTAGTTGTTGATAACAGCAATGCATCATCTAGAAATACCTCTGCATTACAATACCTCTATGGTCCCTCTCAACTGCAAGAAGTTAGCGATGCATGCCATGCCAAGTAAACTATTTCCTGGGTTCTGGGAGTGTTTCCTTTAGCAACAGCACTGTTAAAGTTCCTGGAACCTGATTAGTCCCTGCTCAAGAGTTCCAGAAACTTTTTAGGAAGAGCCAGCAAGGTAGTTGAGCTTGATTGACTTGGCAACACTTCCATAAATAGGCACTATCAGAGGACTACAACAGAAAACAGCCAACATCAAATTGGCTGAAAAAGTAAACCACAGAACAATTGAAGCTGCAAGTTGTACAAATGGTCATAAGCCCTGATCAGGATTTGGGGAGAATTAAGTATCAACCTTGAATGCCTTGTGTGAAGTTTAACAAACAGCATCCCATTCAGTAACTTAACTAGAGTTTCACGGTATTTGGTGGGAGCTCAACTCAGCTGTTAAAAACATCTATTGATCTGTAATAAAAATTATTATAGATCAATGGCTAGAAATCAAAATTTGTTTTTAAAAGTTTCACTGCAGTTAGAAATATGGGGCTTTTGGTGCAGAGCCAAACAATGGGAAAACAATGAAGAAATAATACAAAAAGATTAAAAGATTTTTTTATGGTAATTAAACAATTGCTATATTTCCATAATCTACTGCCTTCCATGCAGAACCTTATTTTTGGTAGTTTATCATCAGTATATGGTGAGTCTGCAGCCATTGTGCCATGATCAGTACAGATTCTCATTCTCATCCACCTGGGTCCACTGATGAATGTTAAGTGCTTTTTTCAGTTTTTTTGTTTTTCTACATCCACCCAACCACATGTAAATGCCAATTTTACAACAGGACTACTTTTCAGTAGTTGCACAAAATGCTTTCTACAACCAATTAAGTCTTTTTTAAAGTTGATTTGAGCACTCCTCTCTCCAGCAGTCACCCAACATTGTGAAGTGTACTTGACTTTGAATCCTGAATCAGTTAAAAGGCCCCCATTAAACCGTGCACTCTCCAGGGCACTAACAGCTGTCATCGTCTGGTATGCATCCTCATGTGTAATGGCCACCTATACACCATTATTGAGAGTAATCCCAACAGACCATTTAACTAAAAAAGAATTTTAAGGCGTAGGGTTGAACAGGTGACAGTGAACTCATAAACTGCAAGCTGATTTTTTTTTTTAGACTAAAGATCACCTTCAGTGTCAGTTGACTAATGAGAGTCTGTGGGTGGGTGGGTTAAGACGCTCAGCAGAAGAATCACAGCATCTGAGTGCAGCTACACTCATCTTTCTTATACGACTAGAATATGTTGCCAGATTAAGTAAGTGCTGGTTTGACGCCAAATGAGAATCATGCATGCCGTCATTTTTTTCTCATCTTAATTACAGAAATGCCTTATTTACCTTCTGTAATCAACAAGCCATGGCACACTTGCTGGTACAGATGCTGCAGAAAGGCTTTGGACCAGGACTAAGATAATTACAAGCATATTTCATGCGATTTGGCATACTTACACTGGTTGCTTTCAAGAACTGATTTTTAAATATTTCAAAGGTAACTTCTAAGACTCAACAAGGATTTGCTCCAAGCTACATATCTGACCTTTATTGTTAGGTTGATATAAAATCGATAGTCAGTTGATACATGTTGCTCTTAAAGTAAGCTGATAATAAATTCAAGCTCTTCTCTATGACCACTAGTTTCCACTTCTATTACGAAGCTGATACTGAGACGAATATTAATCACTGATTCTTGAGAATTTGGATAAATCATGTCCCACTAAGAAAAATGCTATTTCTGCTGGAAATTTACAACATTTTAATGAATAAAAAGAATCAAAGGCATAATCAGGGGTTTTGAACAATATTTACTATTATTTTGTGGTTGCTCAAAATGTGTCCCAGATATTCGTCACCACCGTCAGATATATATTTAAAAAATAATAATAAAAAAACTACAAGGTCAATTCCATTCCTGAGGAGCCTTTTTCAAACCTTCAGCTCTACTGCATGCTTCAAGACCACTCAGGCTCCTGGAAGTTTTCTATTTTCTCTTAAATCTCTTCATATTTTTGGACACTGCTACTGTCACAACCATAAATCGTCAACACCGTCATTTTTGTATAAAAAATATTAAATTAGATTATGGAATAAATGTATACTTTTTAAGAAGAGGTCTGATGTAGGTAGCAACAGGACGAAAACAAGCTGGCTAATGTGAACAACTCATGCTTATCATGTGAAAGAGTAGGTTTTTGTTACCACCGTCAGACGTCACCACCGTCAGGTTTTCTGTCTGACGGTGATGACTGAAGTCTGAAAAATGCTTATAACAGTGCCCAGGATTGTTATTTTTTGTACCAAATAGTTAAATAAAGCAAGAAGCCATTGACTTGAGTGGTATAAATTTTGGAAATGTATATTGTAATGAGGCCACTGTCACCACCGTCAGATTAGTGTCACCACCGTCAGAGGCAGTTATATTTGTTTTAAATGAATATGCTTATGTAGCAGTATAGAAATATGTATTACGTTTGTATGTACTGACCTGCCTCATAGTATGGTGCCCCACTGGTGGCCAATTACTGAGTAGGAGCAGAGTATATAAGCAGTGGCTCTCTCCCCGCCTCTTCCTTTGTGCTCCCACCTGCGTCACCTCCGCCTGTGTTAGGGGTCGGTTTGCAACAGGTATGTCTCGTGCTGTATTTTTGATTGTTTGTCTCGTTAATGGGATGCTTAAGGCATTTATTTTGCACCGCAGAGCGACCATATTCCCAGGCTTGTGTGTCCCCTCCGCTTGTCTGTGCGTGCGCCCCACTCCTGGCTTGTGGTAGGTGTCCTCTCTCTCTTGGCGTTATCGTGCATGCTTTTACCTAGCTAACGCTGGTGTGGTCGCAGATAAAAAAAGTGCTGGCGGATGCCTGGGCTCTCTCTGCCTCCCTCATGTGTGTGTGTCCGTCGCCGCTGCTGACAGGTCTGTATGGGTTTTACTTTTCGTAGCAACCATATTATTGTCCAGCGTTTAGTGTTAAATGCTAATGCTATCTCCGACAGGTGCATTTGGAATCAGCTGCTCGCAATTACGCTGCTGACGTCACGCTCAGCTGACTGGGACCGCTGCTGTTTTGTCTCCGCCTGTTTTGTCTCCGGCCGATTCGGTCGGCCGCTGTCCCCGCTGTTGCCTCCGGCTGTTGGTCGGCCGCCGTCTCCGCTGTTGTCTCCAGCGACTTGTCGGCCGCTGGCTCCGCTGTTGTCTCCAGCGACTTGTCAGCCGCTGTCCCCGCTGTTGTCTCCAGCGACTTGTCGGCCGCTGGCTCCGCTGTTGTTTCTGGTGGTTGGTCGGCCGGAGCTAATTATGGACTGCTCTTTTTAAATGTGTGATTGACTGGTAGTTATTTTGTTTTATTCGGATTGATTGTATCAGTTTATTCTTTTGTTTTGTGTTTTGTTTCCATTTGGGTATTTATTATATTGTATAATTTGTTATATTAATTTGAATCTTGTTATCATTTATATTTTGTTCAGTTAGTGGGTTTTCTTGTGTTGATTTGCTTATTTCTCCCTCATTAATTTCTGTTATCCTTTTCAGTTGCTGAAGGCTGGTGGTGGCGCTGGTGATCCGGGTGGCGGGTCCCCCCTTTTTGTGTGTGCTCCCTGGGATTTGGTTCACTTCAGAGTGTGTGTCACGTGTGCATGGGTGATTTTAGTTGGTTTGGTGGATCCCTCTCCCTTTCACTAGCCCCTGTCCAACCGGTAAGCCTCAGAACCTGATAAGGTTCCCTTTTTTCCCTTCCCCGTGTGAATGGTGTTTGTTTTAAACAGAACCTTTATATTTTTTAAAACTGTCAAATAAAATATTTTTGTACACTTTTGAACCCACGTCTCCTGCTTACAATATGTTTCTTTGGTGCTGTTAAGTTATTATAGTAATAGTCTCTATAATACAAAAAAAACATTATGGTGACGGTGTTGACAAAAACAAAGTAGCCTAATAACTGGAAAAACCCATTTCATGAAAAAAAAATGCAAAATGAGGAGGTTGCACCGGTACATTGCTGAACAGCCAAGACCTTGGCCTATAATGATATACCTTCAGATTTTGTAATTTAACGCACTTTTTTTTTTTTTCAAAATTAAAACCTGTTTTATCCAAATTCCCAAGAATCAGTCTAATATTAGTCGTCTATGAAGATTCCTAGTCATCCAGTCCATGTTTATCCAAAGAGAGTTGAATCAAGGTCAGTTGGACTTGTTTGTACAGTACAGGCCAAAAGTTTGGACACACCTTCTCATTCAATGCGTTTTCTTTATTTTCATGACTATTTACATTATAGATTCTAACTGAAGGAATCAAAACTATGAATGAACACGTGGAGTTACACTATATTACCAAAAGTATTCGCTCACCCATTCAAATGATCAGAATCAGGTGTCCTAATCACTTGGCCTGGCCACAGGTGTATAAAATCAAGCACTCAGGCATGCAGACTGTGAAACAAGACATTTGTGAAAGAATGGGCCGCTCTCAGGAGCTCAGTGAATTCCAGCGTGGAACTGTCATAGGATGCCACCTGTGCAACAAATCCAGTCGTGAAATTTCCTCGCTCCTAAATATTCCACAGTCAACTGTCAGCTCTATTATAACAAAATGGAAGCGTTTGGGAACAACAGCAACTCAGCCACGAAGTGGTAGGCCACGTAAACTGACGGAGAGGGGTCAGCGGATGCTGAAGCGCATAGTGCAAAGAGGTCGCCGACTTTCTGCACAGTCAATTGCTACAGAGCTACAAACTTCATGTGACCTTCAGATTAGCCCAAGTACAGTACGCAGAGAGCTTCATGGAATGGGTTTCCATGGCCGAGCAGCTGCAGCCAAGCCACACATCACCAAGTGCAATGCAAAGCGTCGGATGCAATGGTGTAAAGCACGCCGCCACTGGCCTCTAGAGCAGTGGAGACGCGTTCTCTGGAGTGATGAATCACGCTTTTCCATCTGGCAATCTGATGGACGAGTCTGGGTTTGGAGGTTGCCAGGAGAACGGTACATTTCAGACTGCATTGTGCTGACTGTGAAATTTGGTGGAGGAGGAATTATGGTGTGGGGTTGTTTTTCAGGAGCTGGGCTTGGCTCCTTAGTTCCAGTGAAAGGAACTTTGAATGCTTCAGGTTACCAAAACATTTTGGACAATTCCATGCTCCCAACCTTGTGGGAACAGTTTGGAGCGGGCCCCTTCCTCTTCCAACATGACTGTGCACCAGTGCACAAAGCAAGGTCCATAAAGACATGGATGACAGAGTCTGGTGTGGATGAACTTGACTGGCCTGCACAGAGTCCTGACCTGAACCCGATAGAACACCTTTGGGATGAATTAGAGCGGAGACTGAGAGCCAGGCCTTCTCGACCAACATCAGTGTGTGACCTCACCAATGCGCTTTTGGAAGAATGGTCAAAAATTCCTATAAACACTCTCCTCAACCTTGTGGACAGTCTTCCCAGAAGAGTTGAAGCTGTAATAGCTGCAAAAGGTGGACCGACATCATATTGAACTCTATGGGTTAGGAATGGGATGGCACTTCAGTTCATAGTATGAGTAAAGGCAGGTGAGCGAATACTTTTGGTAATATAGTGTATGTACTTAACAAAAAAGGTGAAATAACTGAAAACATGTTTTATATTCTAGTTTCTTCAAAATAGCCACCCTTTGCTCTGATTACTGCTTTGCACACTCCTGGCATTCTCTTGATGAGCTTCAAGAGGTAGTCACCTGAAATGGTTTTCCAACAGTCTTGAAGGAGTTCCCAGAGGTGTTTAGCACTTGTTGGCCCCTTTGCCTTCACTCTGCGGTCCAGCTCACCCCAAACCATCTGGATTGGGTTCAGGTCCGGTGACTGTGGAGGCCAGGTCATCTGCCGCAGCACTCCATCACTCTCCTTCTTGGTCAAATAGCCCTTACACAGCCTGGAGGTGTGTTTGGGCTCATTGTCCTGTTGAAAAATAAATGATCGTACAACGAAACGCAAACCGGATGGGATGGCATGTCGCTGCAGGATGCTGTGGTAGCCATGCTGGTTCAGTGTGCCTTCAATTTTGAATAAATCCCCAACAGTGTCACCAGCAAAACACCCCCACACCATCACACCTCCTCCTCCATGCTTCACAGTGGGAACCAGGCATGTGGAATCCATCCGTTCACCTTTTCTACATCTCACAAAGACACGGCAGTTGGAACCAAAGATCTCAAATTTGGACTCATCAGACCAAAGCACAGATTTCCACTGGTCTAATGTCCATTCCTTGTGTTTCTTGGCCCAAACAAATCTCTTCTGCTTGTTGCCTCTCCTTAGCAGTGGTTTCCTAGCAGCTATTTGACCATGAAGGCCTGATTCGCGCAGTCTCCTGTTAACAGTTGTTCTAGAGATGGGTCTGCTGCTAGAACTCTGTGTGGCATTTATCTGGTCTCTGATCTGAGCTGCTGATAACTTGCGATTTCTGAGGCTGGTGACTCGGATGAACTTGTCCTCAGAAGCAGAGGTGACTCTTGCTCTTCCTTTCCTGGGTTGGTCCTCATGTGTGCCAGTTTCGTTGTAGCGCTTGATGGTTTTTGCGACTCCACTTGGGGACACATTTAAAGTTTTTGCAATTTTACGGACTGACTGACCTTCATTTCTTAAAGTAATGATGGCCACTTGTTTTTCTTTAGTTAGCTGATTGGTTCTTGCTATAATATGAATTTTAACAGTTGTCCAATAGGGCTGTTGGCTGTGTAGTAACCTGACTTCTGCACAACACAACTGATGGTCCCAACCCCATTGATAAAGCAAGAAATTCCACTAATTAACACCTGTGAAGTGAAAACTATTTCAGGTGACTACCTCTTGAAGCTCATCGAGAGAATGCCAAGAGTGTGCAAAGCAGCAATCAGAGCAAAGGGTGGCTATTTTGAAGAAACTAAAATGTAAAACATGTTTTCAGTTATTTCACCTTTTTTTGTTAAGTACATAACTCCACATGTGTTCATTCATAGTTTTGATGCCTTCAGTGAGAATCTACAATGTAAATAGTCATGAAAATAAAGAAAACGCATTGAATGAGAAGGTGTGTCCAAACTTTTGGCCTGTACTATAGCTTCTTGAATATGTTTCACTTCTTATCCAAAAGGCTTCTTCAGTTATGACTGTTTTGTGGGGGAACGTTATCTAAAAAGAAGTCTCAGACATAACTTATCCCCAGCCAATATCGCTGTTCTGTAATCCCTGCCCAGGAAACTGAAAGCATTCAGTCATGGCCTGTTGAGACTCAAACGACCATTGTTTACTGCAGGATTCATCTGACTCCACCAACACTAACAACAGTCATCGCAACAGGGAGAAGCACTAACCGGCCAGTGGTGTAAATGACCAGGATAACAATCCCACACAGGTTAAACACCTGGGACTCCCCACCAGTCTGTCAGAACTGAAAAAGCCTCTTGGAATAGAAATGAACTGTCTTCAAGAATCTACAAACAGTCCCAATGCCCTCAATGTAACTCTCCTTGGATTAACAAAGGCCCTTATCTCTATCAGTCTTGCAGACCTGACTTCCAGGTCAAGTGCCAAGGCATGGTGGATTAGTCAGACTCTTCATGCCATCAAACAAGCGAGGGTTAGGGTTAGCAAATTTGATGTGTTTTTACACAAGTACTTTTGAAAATAATATGTTCAGGTAAAACTCAAGAAAGCTGCCCCATATGAGTAAGGTAACCACCAGAAAATAGCAGTGAGAAAAGGAGTGAAGCATAAATTTAGATGCCACTCTTGCTGAAATGAATACATTGTTTCCTGAACTGAAACAGATTTAAACTCTGAGGTCAGAAATGAAGTGATGAAATTAATATATATATATATATTTGAGCCACTGGAAGAGAAAGTGACAACACTGAATGAAATGGTAAAAAACTTGACACCAGACTGGAAGAAGCATAATCTCACATAAGCATTTCAGAGGACCACAATGCTGTCACAGAGAGACTGTTAGCCTTCCTTCTGCAAAGTAATCAGAGCCTACAAGAGAAATGCCAAGATTTGGAAAACCGAGAGAGATGCAGAATTTACTGAGTGACAGAGGATGCTGAGAATGGAGATATACTCAAGTTTATTGACCCGTTTATTAAAGTGCTTGAGCTATCCCCTGAGCTCAATCTGGGGATAGAAAGAGCCCTCAGGTTACTTCAGAAGAAACCAACGAACCCGGTAGACCTTCTAAAATCAATCGTTCTGACATTTTCAAACTTCTGAATTAAAGAAAGTCCTACATGGGGCTTAGAAAAACAAGAAAATTGAGTTCAAAGGGAAGTAGATTTTTGTTCAACCAAGACCAGTCAATAAAATAAATAAAAAGAAGGAAAACACTAAGATCAAGAAACAACTGAAACAGAAGGTTGTCAGATTTCAACCAAGACCACTCAATAAAATAAATAAAAAGAAGGAATACACTGAGAGCAAGACACAACTGAAACAGAAGGATATCAGATCCCAGTCTCTCTATCCAAACAAGCTCAAAGTTTTCCTTGTGCTTGAAGTGGTGGTATTCAGCTAAGCTTGGGAAGCAGCAGACGGCGTGCATGAACATAGAATCAACTGCAAGATGTCTGAAACAGAACTCGCCCAAAGAAAACTGCAAGGAAAGGGCCAAGTGGCTCTATGGGACATAAGATCCATGCCTGAACTGCATCATCTGCTCATCAAGGACATTGTCAACCAAGTCTAATCAAAATATGTAATAACTGCGCTGGTCCACATGACCAAATCTATTAGTTTCATAATAACAGCTCTAAAATTGAGACATGCCCACGTTTTTTGGCTTATTGTTTTCTATTGGCCTGTGTCCATGTCACGTGGCATTAGCTGATGTTTGCTAATGAAGTAGGTTTAGCCAACAAAACTACTTAGGATTAAGGTTAGGGAAAGGCCATGGCTGATGTTAGTAAGTGAACACTGGCAATGTTAATGTAGCGTGAGGGAGGCTAGTATGTGACAACGCCATCTGGGGAGTTTCACCCCAGGAAATTATTGGTTAAAGGGCTAATGCACAGGGTGGCCACTCAGGTTCGCAACATCACAGGCAGAGACGGTTTAACAAAAAAGAAATCACAACAAATAGAGCACCAGGGTAAAATCATCACTATTTTAAAAGACTGGTAGAGGGACAGCAGTCAGACAGGGCTGGGGCTTACCGTGACAGCAGGGGAGTAAAAAAAAAGGGAAAAACAAAAGTCCACAAACTATGCACCCGTGTCACTGCACACCAACCAAGAAGGGAACGTGAAGGAAGCACCACCACCAGGAAACTGGGCTGCTGCTGGGGGCCTCAGCACCTGTCCAGAGAGAGGAAGGGAAAGGTTAAAACTCTACCAGCCGCTTGACCCCTGGTGCATCTCGCTAAATAACACAATATAATTGAAAAAAAAGAAACAAAAACAACAAGCAAACAAATAACAATTTGTTCAACGGAAAAGGGAAAAATAAACAAAAAGAAACCCCACAATAATCAATAATATAAAAAAATATATATATATTTAACTTGAAAGACAACAAACCAATAACAATTCACTCAAACAAAACAAAGAAATAACTCAAGGCAACTCTCCAACGACTAAACAGCTTAAAAGCAGATCCCACTATGCAGGCGCTTCTTTATTATAGGGCCGGCCTCCGGGGTGTGGGGTCCGGCCACGCACTGCCGACGGGGACAAAGCCAGTCCTTATCGCTGCGGGGTAGCGGCTCGCAGCACCGGCGGCTAGCCGGCGACGTAACCCCGTGAGAGGGAGCATAAACACACACAAAAAGCAGAGCCGAGCCAAAGCAGCAGCCGATCTTTGATCGGTAGCTGAAAACAACACCAAAAAATTAGGTGCACATACAGTAGCTAATACACATTTTGATATTTTGATGTGAGACTGGACTGACATTGTTGTTCTCAAACCGAGACCCACTGCAAACTTAAAGACTGGTATTTCTGCTTACACACACACACACACACACACACACACACACACACACACACACACACACCAAATAACAGGTATCTTACTTCTGTTGAGATGATACACTAGCTTCTTCTAGTTTCAAAGTTTCACGAAGCTGCAATTATCCTAGAATTCACTATAAGTCATTTCCTATGGTGCTGTTACATTTCAAAAATAGTCTCACTTTAATTGCTACTAGTCTCACTAGTAGCAATTAAATGGCTACTATGGGAGCTAAGATTATCAGACATGAATAAAATTGGGCTCATTGACTCTACAAGAATTTATGCAACTCCAAGACTGTTTTGGCCCCAATATACAGAAATACACAACACGTTCTAACTCCCAATGCGTCAACAGCCTGACGAATGGTCAGGGTCCCTTAGCATCACATGCCGACTCATTAGGCACCCGTTTCTCGTCAGTTTTCGACGAGTTGGGTAACCCAACAGACTTACATAGAACTCCCACAACGTGCCACGGGAAGCATTTGGGGCGTCAACTAACTCTTTGTTGTCATGGTAACGTGACATTTTCTGCGTCAAATAACGTGGTAATAGAGTCTGCCCAACCTGATCTCACAGAAATCCGTGAAATGAGCACGACCTCTTAATAACGCATTGCGTGCTCCTTGCACGTAACCTGTTTTAATCATAGATTTCTATGGTTTTAATTCCGTGTGGTCACCACGCAAACAGTGTCCACTGAAAGTCAGCGAGGATCCGTGCTGGACACACGGATTCTCGGCTTCAAAGACGTCACGCTGTGGATGGTGGTTCATTGATCCCAGAAGTGCAAATTTAATCGATATTCCGGAAAAAGTCTGATTATTAGCCATAACGTTGTAACCATCCAAGGCAGACTTACCACGAGCTATGAGGATGTGTAACGATGGCATGTGCTTCTGCCGAGTCCACAAGTCCCGTATAATATCAACTTTATTTTAAGAAAACACGTTATATTTGCGATGTCATATCACGGAGAAGCACTACGTTACCCATGATCCTAATCAGCGACATGTCTGATTTGACAACTTTTATCAATAAAGTGCATGAAAGTTGTCAAATCTTCTTAAAAGAAGATTATAATATGCTGATATGTTACGCCATTGAACACCACCCTTTCAGTCAGCGAAACATAGCAGGTGGAAAAACCTTGGAAGGGTTTGGAGGGAAATCAAACACTGAATAAGATTTTTTTTTTTTTTTTTTTTTTGGAAATGGTAACTGATCAAGACTTCTCTCCTAGTAAATCTGATTGTCCCTTTAGAATACAGGCATCTAAAAGTTCATGTTGATTTGTAACAAATATTTGGGGACAAAGAAAATAATTTTTTGGAGAGCTATCGTCATAATATGGTCTACCCAATTCTTATGTATTAAGACTGTTGCCAGTGAGATGTTTTACTTCTATTTAAAGAGATCTATTCACGATATAAAATATATAAAATGTATCTTTAGGATGTATGACTGTGGGGTCAAAACAAAATTCTCAACTAAGAAGGTAAAAATAATGCAAACTAAATAATACAAACAAATCAATACACAGATTAGTGTTAATGTAAAAAATACACGAGAAAATGATCTCTCGTGCAATATATTCCACACTGATTGGGAACAAAAGTGCAAAAACAAACATGACACAGCTAACTCAAACTACTGGAAAGAATAAATCAGTGATTTAAAATTTGATATTTTATGACAACCCAAATTCATAGTAAGTCTAACAAAAATGTAATACCAAGATGCTGGCGAGAATGCAGTGAGCAAATTACAAATCAGTCACATATTTTGGTCATGTAAAGCTGTAAGTGGCTACCGGGAAAATTATATTAGAGAACTGTCAAATCCCCACTCTCACACAGCAGAAAGTGGCCGGTCTAATGAGTATCACCCCATAGCCACCAAGTGTTTTGAGAGGCTGGTTAAACCACCTCTAACCACCTCTCCCTGAATGTCTCCAAGACATTCACCATTAACAGCACAGTGGTGTGGGTAATGGACAAGCTCAAATACCTGGGGGTAAAGATCCACAAGGACCTGACATGGGTTTGCCACATTGCCATTGTGGTTAAGGAGGCTCAACAATGTCTGCACAGCCTCGGGCACCTCAAGAAATTTGGCCTGAGGACCCAAATCCTCAGGGACTTCAACCGGAGCATCATAGAAAGCCTTCTGACAGGCGACTTCGCCACCTGGTATGGCAACTGCACCAGCATGGACTTGAAGGTGCTGGGGAGATTCATGCGCATGGCTCAGCACATCACCCGGTGTGAGCAAGAGCTTTACACCCAGCAGTGCCTAAGGAAGACCCTGAGGGTCATTAAGGACCCCCCACAACCACACAAAAGTCTGCTGTCCCTGCTACCCTCAGGTAACAGGTACTGGAATCTCAAAACACACACCACCAGAATGAGGAGCAGTTTCTTCCTCCAGGCCATAAGACTGCTAAATAAATCACACACACACACACACACACACACACACACACACACACACACACATTTACTACAACCCTTGCCTCTTGTATGGTTCAAAATTCAAGCAAGCAAGCAAGCAAGACAGAGACATGCCTGACACATGCATGTTATCCATAACAAAGTGTTTGGCATACTGCTTTGCCTGGAATACAGTGCATCTACATTAGAGGAGTGTGCTGGGCTACACCGGACGTCAGAACTGCTTGAATTCTGAAAATTAGTCAGACGGACAGTCTGGAACCAAGTCAATCCTGACATTTATTTGTGGGCAGTGCATTAGGATTGCACCCACACCCTTGAGGTACAGCCATTCAAAATGTCTTGGGAAAAGACATGGCCTGGTTTGATCTCACTCACTGAGTGACCTTCATGATGATATCATTAATTCACAAAATTAATTAAAGGTTGACCCGTACTAGACTGTCAACCAGCAGGAATACTGCGTGATGTTAAATGCACTGCAGAAATCAGTAAACACAATCTTGACTAGTATAGGCTACCTGACTGTTCAAGTTGTTTGAAGTTGCAGTGTGGCGTGACCAGCAGTGCATCCTCCACACCCCTTCCTGTGCTACTTGACAATGTTTTAACACAGCAGGTGCTTCTGCATTACTGATCAAGTACCTTTGTGTGAGTTTACCTGATTTTAATCCTAAACTTCTTCAACTACAAAGACACCATATTTTTTCTGGGTTTGAAGGTGGTTTTTTGGATTTGTTTGGATTCATAAACCTCTGTCTGGCCCCTCTTGGGGCTTTGGTTGTTTTCTCATTTTGAGTCAGGCAGGCTGTGGAGTTGATAAAGAGTTGCAGCTCAAGGATTGTCCAGTGGGACACTAGAGGGCCAGGAAGGGCAGAGGTGCTTCCCTGCTTGCCCTCTGTCTGTCAGTCCTCCCCCTACTTAGATCAATAACAAGCTCCTTAGCCCCAGGTGCTCTCCAGGGAGACAGTCCTGGAGACTTCCCGCTTCAGCTCATTGTCTAGTGCTGACTCTGTCAAAGCCAGGCATTCAGGCTTGACTGGCGCACATAGGCCCAGGGCCTCTGAGGAAATGAAACATTGTACAGGTATACACACAGCCTTTGGTTTAAATGTGGACATGAGTGCATGCACACATCACATCTTTCTCTCTCTCTATCTCTCACACACAAACACATGGAGAAAGGGAGCATGAAGCATTTCAAAATCTACAAAGCCTCTTGGTGTTTTCTTCCCACATAAATTCATTAAACATTGTCATGCAATCAACAACATACAATGTTGCTAACGCCAGTTTAAAAAAAAGATGAAGAAAGAATACTGTTGTGTGCTGATTGGGATTTGGATGGTGATGTTGGGGGACCCTCAGCTTGCTAGAGCTAAACGATCGGATAGTCTTGCATGTGCCTCTGGGCTTGATCGCAGTGTGATGCACATGTGTTACATGTCATCCAGCTACACAAATGCCCTGTGTGTGCCTGTATGTGTGCATCCATGTGCATGTGTGTAAAACTTTAAGATGCATCCTCTGTTACTGCATATTTAAAATGACTCTCTCTCTCTGGGTGCCACCCTCCCTCTGCCACTTTCTTCTTTAAGCATCATTTTTAATGAGTGGAGAAGTGGCTTCACCTCAGGAGCTCCATCCTGATGTGAGGCTAGCTGTTCTTAAATATTGTTCTCTTCAAGCCTGCAGAGATAAAAGGAAAAGAAATAGCAGGGTGTTCGGATCATCTTGTCATAGCATCACTTAGTTTATTATACCTGCCATGCTTCCTGCCACACTCCAAACACTATAGGTTTGACTTATTTTGTGCATGTCAGGAGTAGTGGCCTCACACCTCTTTAGCTATCTTTCATCTATACCCTCTATACTTGCAATACTGTCTTAAAGGTGCACTATGCAAAACTGCAGAGGGTTGTTTGAATTAAGGACCTTTAGACCCAACTGATTAGACAAAACTGTGGAATAAGGACACAATTTCCCCCTTATTTTTATCTATTTATTTATTTATTGCAACTTGCATTGTGCAACTTTAAGTATATATAAGTATAAAATTCGATGACTGATATGAGAAATGCAAACAAAATCATCCATGTTGACGTCATAAATTTGAGTGATTTGGCTGAAATGCTGTGAGTGGAAATCACATATAATGGAGGAGTTACCTGTTGGCTCTGTAAAA